>NC_090931.1:1416746494-1417056048 GCF_040938575.1 Ambystoma mexicanum | reverse complement strand
TTGTTCGTGGCGTGCCAACATTATCCAGAATCTGTTAAGCTTATGCACCAGCGGTCGCCAGACATGGCGCTGCATTCCAATGTCAAAGGGGTTACAAGTGGCTAGAACGGCATCCTGATCGTGCGGTTTTAGAGGTGAAAGCCCGAATTTCTCCACTACTAACATGTTTCCGGCGCGCCTTACGTTAATGTGACTCTTGACTGTTATGTGACTGCAGGCCAGGCTGACCAAGGCTGGGGGTACCCAGCCGACATGCTGGGGGCAACCAACGCCACATGGGCTGCGATTACGCAACAGCATTATGTGCAGGGATCACCCAACATGACATCACGGACTGGGGGCACCCAGTCAGCCCATGAGCACATGGCCCCTCCTAGGCCTGGGGGCACCCAGGCCTGCACGAGCAGATGACGCCGGCCTTGTCCAGCAGGGGCACCGACATCCCAAGTTAAAGTGACCCAGCAGGGGCCCTACCAGCAAGGCTGGCAACCATGAGAGACAGCGTTGCCTAGCAGGGGCACTGTCATGGTGGAGGGCCCTGCAGGGCAGGCCCTCTGTCAGCTACGCAGGACCAGCACGGTGCTGCGCAATAAGGACACAGCACACCATGTTCAGTTACTTTCAAGACTAATGAGCAGGAGGCCACTCATTCCTTTTATTCAATTCCAGTCACATGGTCTCTGCCACGAGACAGGAGCACGAGCCTGGGAGATACCAATCTCCCAGGAGGGGTGACCCATTAGACTCCTCCTTTTCCATAGGGAACAAACAAATGACAAACATTGTTAGGGAGAATTCTCTGTTTAGGATGAATTTCTTAATCTAGTGAGTCCCCCAGCAGCTTTGCTGGATTTCTGGAGTTTGTTTTTCCAACCTGCCAAGAGTGAGACTCTTTTTCTCCCACTCTTGGACATGTATGTGAGTGTAATTCCTTTGAAATGTCAATGTGTTCGATGGGCCATGGGGTCTTTTACTCCATAGGGTCTCATATGTTTTTCTATGTGTGTTAACCCGCACCCTATGTGTCGTAACACGGGGGCACCCTAGCGGGTCCCCCACCATAGACTCCATACCCGGGGACTGACTACTGTTTCCCCGGGCATGTAAAGTCACCATTGGCTTTACTAGACCTAAATTTACTAACAGAACTAGTCCCAACCATCTTATTGTGGACGTACTAGTAGGGGTAATTCGATTACTCCTGGATCTGTTACTCGAGGGGGCATTGTCCCATCCCCCCTCGTCGAGTTTTGGCTGGTGGCAGTGTAAACTACTTGTTATGTTCGATCCCGAACCTAACCCTATGGGATTCGTCCCATTGTTGGACATTGATACTTTTTCTCATTAATCTCTGACGTACCACCGATCTATTTATCTTAAATAAGTTTATCGAGTGGTATTTTCTGCCAGAACTCGGTTTTAAAATGGCGTCTGTGTTCGTCTCTGTGACTCCTAAACCAAAGGTTGAGCCCTTTGTTCCACTTTTGGTGGGCCTCTGGACAGAGACCCTCCAAAGTGGTGCCATTCTGTCTGGGTTACCTCAGGGGTGTGGGAGGGGGTTTAGGCACCCTGGACCGAGTTGCCTTGCCAACTCAGGTCGCACTCTGGAGTGATTGGCCCAGGTGGTGAGCCTTCCCGCTCACCACTTAGCATGTGTTGATTGACAGCTAGGCTGAATGAATGGGGGTTTTCTGCATAAAAGCAGGGCTTTTGGGACTGGATCTTCAGAAGTCGCCACAGGACCTAAGAATCCGACGAGGGTAACGCTGAGCCGACCTGTACGACGACACCTCCGGTGGAGCCCTGCAGAACCGACTCACCACTTCCCGACGACAGAGGAGATCTCCCTGCCGGAGAGTCTCTTCCCCTGACTGGTGGGAACAACCAGTCTCCTTCGCTTTTTATTCACCTCAGGACGCAGTGGTCGAATTGCCCGTGCAGAGCACCCCGGCAACCGGATAGCCACTTCCCCTGTACCGCGACCAAAAGGTGGTGCCTTGTGACGGAGCACTCCGCGGCTGGTCTCTTCCCTGGTGGTGCACCGGACTTCACTTTCCTTCGACGACGAGATCATCTCTACTCTTGGTAAAGACCCAACGTGCATCCACCACCAGGAACAACTGCCCCCGCCGGAGCAGCCCTCCACAACAAGGTACCGTGTCCGCCTGGCTTCCCTTTCGATCGGTTCGAGTGAGGTGTCTTAATCCTCTCCGTTCCGTTGGGTCGCCTCCAAGCTTTGCTCATTCTTTGTTCTGAACTGGTTCAATCTGCCGATAACAATTTGCTATAAAGACTTGAATGCATCTCCGCTAGAGACTTTTTGGGACATCGCGCCTTGCCTCTCTCCGAGTGGGCCTGGCCTCTGAACTTTATGATCTATTGCGATTCTTGCCTTCCTGCCTTGCATTTTACCCACATAGGATTGAACTGTGTTGACTGCATAACCTGCCTATCTTTTTTTTCTCTCCCGTCCTAACTAAATATTCGAGTATCATCTAGGTTGAGGTATACACCTCTGTCTGAAAATAAGTGGTACCGGTAGAACCTAGAGCTGTCGATATTTTACTAGGGGGATTGATCGTTTTCTACTTCATAGAGTAATTGTGTTTGATTTGTTTGCCGTGATTGCCTTAGTGTTTTTCCTAGACATTTTGTTATGACTAAATACATTAATATCTTTACACTAAGCCTCGTTGCGTGTTTGCTGTCTTGCTGTGAAGAATTGTCCTATGTTGTATACTCCACATACTGACCAACTTTTCTTGAGAGAAGTCTGACTGCTCAGCCACAGCTACCAAGTGAATCTGTGTGGTACAGACTGCTACCAAGTGGGTTCACCGCCAACACCTGTAGTCCTAAATCTTTTGCAGTGGTCCCAGAGGGAACTGCACAGGTTTCCGCCTAACAAACATCACTGGACCTCAATGCCACTTACATTTATGCTCTGACAGTTACACACTTTGGGGGTGACAGGTAGGTGGTACGCTTGAGGGTTTCATCACATTATCAAAGGACCTTTTATTAACCTGGGTGTGTGGGCTATACAGTCACTGAAAAACACTGATGAAAGCCCTGGCACCTCATAAAGCACGTCCACACCTACGGATGTTCACAACTTCACATTGCCCATTGACTGGGCCATTTTAAGCAAGTCCAGGCTTGCAGGCTCCCAGCCTTCCTGGGGATGTCTATGGTGTCCATTGTATGCACTTGTTCAGTTGCGGGAAGCCAGTTCCTGCCTTCGCCAGTATCAGTTCAGGACAGTCACACCAGTTCAGGGGCTGGCAAAGCCCCACCTGGGTAGGCCCAAAGGCCACATCGGCCAGGTCCACATACCTTGGGGGCTACCAGTGGTAGGGTACTGTTGACAGTACGACAGGCCATTCTTTACACTTCTCTTCCCACCTGGGGCGGCTGGCAAGGAGACGCTGGTGGCAGGGTGTCTGGGCGGCAGGCCTAGGAGGGCGCAAAAGCATTTGTGTTAGCTGCAACCCTCCCTTTCTCAATCTTCAATATTTGTTTTCCTTTAGCTGTGGCTGGCCAAGGATGTTCATTGGGCACCGGGGCTGCTCATTTCTTCTTGCTCCAACATGGAGCACTCACACCTCACCACCCATGGGCCCCGGCCTGAAGAGGGACCATGCATTGTTGAACGCTCCAACAGAGAGCGTGTTCCTCTTTTTTATTTCTTGTTGCTGCACGTCCTTGACAATTGGGCCAGGATTCCCATTCTGGAGGCTCAGAAGATTCGGAGCAGTGCAGTGGGGCCTCTACTCTCTAAACAGTGACACCGGAGCACCTTGGTTTGCCTGGTAAGTGCAACAGGGACTTTTCCCTCTCCTTTAATCCCGCCAACATGGAGGGGTACATTTCACCACCCAGCGGCCCAGATATTTGTTTCCTCTCTGCCACCCGCCTGGCCTGGGAACGTGCAGGGGCTCCGGCAGTGCGGCCACGTACAGGCTTGTGCTGCCTCTTGCAGGGTGGTAACTCACCTTGCAGCATGTCCGACCACAGCGCTTTTCATGCAGCCACCGTGTCCGGCCGCAAACCCACTTCTCCTTCTTCGCTCTTGTCCTGAGCGCCGCTGAGCGCAGCAGCGGTGCGGCCACTTCCACCAAGTGGCAGAGACCGCCGGCAGCTCCATTCTTCTCGATGGGGGGAAGCAGATGCTGCCTCCTCATTGTGCCCGCCTCAGACCCCTCACAGGGCCCAGCAAGGGAAACACCGGACAGCCACGGTGGTCGGGCAGGCTCCTCCTCCTTCCTCATGGAGAACACGCCACCTTCAGTCCAGGGCACAGGGGCCCTCACTCCTCATCGCCAATGTTATGTCCTGGCCTGCGGTCACGCAGGCCTTGCTGACCAAAGCTGGGGGCACCCAGCGACACACGGGTTGTGATCACGCAGCAGCATTATGGGCAGGTATCACCCTGCTTATGTTGGGATCACCCGATATGACATCACAGCTGGGGGCACCCAGCAGACAGCTCCGGACTGGGGAAACCCAGTCAGCCTGTGAGCACACAGGCCCCTCCTAGGCCGTGGGCACCCAGGCCTGCACGAACAGATGACGCTGGCGTTGCCCAGCATGAGCACCGGCATCCCAAGGTAGAGTTGCCCAGCAGGGGCTCTACCAGCATGGCAGCCAACCATGAGGGACAGTGGTGCCTAGCAGGGGCACTGTCATGGTGGAGGGCCCTGCAGGGCAGGCCCTCTGTCAGCTATGCGTCACCAGCACGGTGCTGCGCAATAAGGACACAGCACACCATGTCCAGTTGCTTTCGAGACTAATGAGCGGGAGGCCACTCATTCCTTTTATTCAATTCAAGTCACGTGGTCCCTGCCATGAGACAGGAGCACGAGCCTGGGAGATACCAAGCCCCCAGGAGGGTTGACCCATTACATTGACCTAAAACATAATGTCCAATTGTGAATTTCGAGTGCCGGTTAAAAAAATATGCCATCGAGAGAGATGTCCCTAGTGAATAAACTTTCTCACAGTGATACACAAAGAAATAATGTGGCCACAGTCTTTTCTGGCTAGGGCTGGGAGAAAATTCCGCCAGCGGAGCGAATCAGGCGGGTGTTGCCTCTGATTAGATTCCGCTTCCATGTACAACCCGGAAACATAGGGCTTTCCTGCTTTTCTGGTGATTTGGCTCAATCGGCAGGACTTTCCCCGATCCAGGAATTTGTGTGGGCATTTTGCTTATTCTTCCTGCCATTCGGTTTCGTTCTTTTCACATGGTCAGTGTGTTTCATTAGATGCGAAATTCAAGAATGTGTGCGGTTAAACTCAATTCTCCCAGGGCACTAATGGTTCTTAATGGCAACAATTAGGAAATTACCAATGATACTTTTTTTTCATTTTATCTATTAACTTTGTGCCAATCATTTGATGGGCACTGGCTACTGGCACACGAAGCCTATTGTACATATGTGTGCTTCATCTGGTGTGATGAGTCTCAGTGGACTGCTTTTGCCACTGACATGTACCAGGCTTGCTTGGGTAACTGACTTGTGATGACCCTCAATGACCATGACTATAACTATGCTGCGTTTGCCCTGCTGCTGCACCTCATTACATTGGTAAGCATGGATAGTCACACCAGTGTCATGTTTCCACATGGCCCTTCCATTGAAATGTGTGTAGGGTGTGTAGGGTGGTGTGGGCAACAGGGTCGGACTGGGACGAGAAATAGTCCCGGACAACCAAAAAAAGTGGCCCACCCCTCGCCTCAAAAAAAGTGCCCCACCCCTTGACATCTGATGACATCACCAGAAGTGATGTCATTTGACCCCAGCCCAAAGTGACACCCTGGGAAGTGATGAAACACGACCTTTCACCCCTTGACAAAACTGGAAGTGGCATCAAATAACATTGTCCTAAGTACACTATGAAAAATATGGTCTTGATTTCACTAATGTGAAATACATTTCATAGAAGAATGGATCACCATATGTATCATTAATATCTGTGTGTATAGATGCATATTGTCAAATGACTGTGAATGCAAGCAGACGTCCAAGGCCAAATTATAATATGCTATTGTATAGCACTTACACTTAAGCTCGTTTTTATAGAACAAATATGCATACAATATCACCCAATCTGTGTTGGTACTCAATTATCGACCTAAGAAGGATTAAATGCTGAGATGGCCTTGCTGGGATTCAATCATGCAGATCACACACACATCGTAGCAGCTCAACACACTGAGCTATCAAACCGGCTATAGTAAAATGAGAAATTATTCTGTAGTGGATACCATTAAACTGGAAACTGAGATTTAACAGCAGACCAGTTAAGTTCATCTGCAGGTCTGGTGCAAAGTTGGCCGTATGTCAAGCCTGCATGCTTCTACTTTCAGGCTTTAGAGGTTGGGAAAATAGGGAAAGCAGCACACTTACAGGACATCCCATACTCTGAGCCCTCGTTACCTCATACATGCAAACAACATCCTGAGCAGCATGCCAGGGAGATGGGAAAGATAGACACATGACAACAAAGCATTCATTGTGGCACAATGAAATCATTGGCCACTTGATGTGCTATGGTCAAATATTTCTACACTGTAGAGAAGCTTTTAGGCACAAGGATTTTGTGAAGTGACCAAGGACACCAAGATGGAATGTCTTGTGAGTGATGATTGTAACAGAGACAACGGCAGGAAAAAACATGCTTTTACTGCAACTTGCGAAAGGCAAAATACATAGTCCGAAATGGATGCTTATTCTTCTCTAAAATTGGCCGTTTATCACTAATATCTCTAATACACATTTATCACTAATACAACAGCACAGCCACTCCAGGGGGCACCGTGACCCTAGAGTGGTGACACAGGGACAGCTGCCGGCATTGCGGAGGCCACGGCCCCTCACATTTGCATGCTGCAGCAGCATTTATTTGCTGATTTGCATGTGAATGATGCATGCATCATAATTGATGATGCAAACATCGTGCATGCAAATCAGTCATCAAAGCATGGTAACATGTGTTACCTTGTGTTGATGAATTATGCTATTGCATAATTCATCTAGTTATAATAACTAGTAAAAGAAACAGAAATCCAGGAAACATGCACTCTACTGCTTTTAATATGAATGGCTTTGAACTTGAAACATTAACAAAATAACACAATGGTTGGAATATATAGTCATAAATAACTGAGTTCATATCATGTTATATTATTCATTAGTTATTGTCTCCTTCATGAATTTCTGTTTTTGCAAATTGTGTCATGAAACCTGGTAAGGAACAAGCAATGGATATAATTCAAAGTCAAGAACAACCAATCATATTTTTTAAAGCCGAAACGTGCTTCGCCCGTCCCAGGCTTTCTCAAGGCTACTATAGTTCTTGCAATAAATAATCTTTTTCTAAAATAAATATCTGACTATACCATCTGTGTGTAATGTCCCATATTTCATATTGGACATATCCAATTCCAATATTTTGCTGACTGTATGTAGGGTTCCTTGATTCAGGAATGTAACATATTTGTTGGTGTCCAGGTTGAGAAACAATGTTTTAATGTTTGAAAGGTGTTCAACCATAAGCAAGGCATACCACCATCAAGCAATCGCACCGCCCATATGCGCACAATATAAACGTATTTATGGAATTGAACTGTGTGAACAGGATGATGACATGGACACGGGACCGCCACTAAAGAACCTCGGATGGAGGTCCCAGCAGCAACGGAGTTGAGAGATGGGAACCACAGGGAAAGTGTCTCATGGCCGAGTATCAGGACGGGCGGCATTGAGCTGAGCTGAGAAGCTGCGGGTGCTCTTCCAGCCATGCCGCGAAGGGGCAAGGTGGGGAGCTGCAGAGGGGTGAACGGGGACCTTGGCGTGGAGAACCCAAAAGTAGGGCAAAGAGAACTGTGTCTCTGCCTTCCGTTCATAACCAGTCATGCAGAGGAGAACTGTAGCAGGCAGACAGTAGCCGTCGCCAAGCAGGGTCAACCGTGCAAAACTGACTTTTCGGTACCCGCACCCCTATCACGTCTGAAATCAGAACACTCACCTTTCTTTCCTTCCAGCAGCACTCTGTAGGTCAGAACGTCCAGGGGGCCTAGGGGTGGCAACCGCTTGCGTTTCACCTGTCTTGGCGGGAAGGGCATCATGGCAAACTTTGTTCAGAGAGAAAGGGGGCGGGGCTTGTGGGGATACTTATAGACTATTAAACCAAACCTTTCCTGATCGGTTAAAACCCCTCCAGCCCCTATATAAAGTAGAAACTGATGCTGGACTGGGTGTGTTTCGTCCGATCTCTTCCAGAACCACAGAACAGAGGGAGAGAGAGCCATACCAGAGACACTCTGGGCATACAAGGATTAACCTACGGAATCAGCTGGTTCATCCTTACAGAAGAGCGAACAGAAGACTGAAGTGATGTCCCTGATTTGTTCATTTTTTTTTCCTTCTGCACTCCTTAATCCTGAATAAAAGGCTAATTCAGTTAAAACCACTCTACCTACCTGCCTCATCTTTACACATTGGGAACGTCGGGTCTCGAAAAAGCATGCGCATAACCCTGTCACACCTGTGCCACGCAATAACAGTCGTAAATGACAATGCGCACCCTAACAAATGCCTACAAAAAGCACGCAAGACACACCAAATGAATGGATACAGCCACGATGAATGCATTTGTTGCAGCAATCATCCTGGGACACTGCAGGAGGAGGATAGCTATGGCCCGGATTTTCCACCCACGGGCCTGCCTTCTTGGGATGCCTGATGACCAGGTCTATGGCAGGAATACTTTCCCCCCATATCATCCTAGACCTGGTCAGGGAGTGGGAAGATGACCTCACATTACCCAACATGTGCTTCCAAGCACTAGCCTCTTGCAAAAGGTGCTCAACTCGGAGCATAGTGAAGCGCACATTCGGACTGCTCAAGTCACGTTTTTGCTACCTTGACGACTCTGGTGGTGTGTTGCTATGTGCACCACCTGTAGTCTGCAGGATAATTGTGGTAGCATGTGTCCTGCACAATGTTGCAACATGACGTGATGTCCCAGTGTACATGGTGATGGCCCACCATCCACACTCACTGGCACCCCCCTTGCATATGGCTGGGCAAAGGGCACACGGTGAGGCTGCACATACCTAACTTGTGCAAACTTTTTTCAGCTAAAGTCCTTGCCCTGTGGAGTGCAGACGATCCAGCCAAATCCCAGGTGTCATTCAGTGATGACAATGGGCCAATCGACTGTGCCCACAAAACCACCCTGAGAATGTGCCCTTGGAAGTTCAAATTTGTCTGCATCCATTAGAACTAAAAAGACATGCATTTGGTGATTCCAAAAAAACACTTTGAAGACGGAGTATACCACTACCACCATGACAACCATTGAATTAAATCACCACTCAGGCACAAAGAACATCCCATATGACTAACTAACATACTTGTCAAATGTGAAACAACTGTTAATTCGATAAACTCAACAACCATCAAATCTGAGCTATGAGCCGTACATGGCTTCCAAAAGTAACATGTCCCCAAAATCTGAGAAGCACAATGGCATATTGCTGCACACCTGTTCAATGTGATGTGCACAAACATATCCCTGTTGTGGTGTGTGGAACAGCAGGTGCAGTAAGGATCCACATGTAACATAGATTCTGCCAACATGACCTCAATGCACCCCATCCCAAATGAACCACTGGACAAGGGGTAATTGACAATTGTGACAAATAGGCCGACACACCAGAATGGCCACATCCACACATGTAGCAACTAATGTAGCTATTCCATATGGTTCAAGATAAATGAACATCTTAGCTGTTCCCTGGGCATGCAGTAAACTGTCAAAACTCATCACATGAAATAGCATCATTCCCTGATGTACGGATCTGCAGACAATTAAACAATTCAAACTGAGTGCAAACAACACATCCATGCACCCAAAAAGTACAGACACACATGCCCCCCTCAGTGACATTCAACACATGCAGACAACAACTCACGAGACAACCATCAACATGTGTCCCAGCACACATGCAGCAACACCTGCACAATGCATGCAATTCAAACACACAAAACACACCCACTGACAAACAATCACAACTGCCACACTGCCTGACCCCTGAATGCTATGCAGTGAATGTGCATGTCACATATCCCCATTTCCAAGCCGATGGCACATACACAACAAATGTATCAGTCAACATCCTGCATGAAAATGAGAATATCAGAAATGCAGATAACTGAGACCCCAAAAAGGCAAGGACCCACCTGGAAGAAAAGCAATGACATGACAAGGCATGCCATCACCAGCGTAGTAGTGGGACAGTGCCGATGTCAGACTGGAAGGCTGGCCAACAAGGCAACGGCTATGGAAGATATAGGCAGACATGAAAAAGCAATGTGAAACTGCAAACAAGGCTAAATGCACGCAGAAGGTAGGATGCAAGGGAAAAGTGCAAGGTTAATGCAGACAGCAGACAATTGGTTCAATTGTGCATTCAATTAAATGCATCAGCACCATGCGCCCAGCTGCAGTCAACCTGAAGCTACAAACACCATTGCGCAGCATGCATGGGACATGCATGTGAAAACACCACCACTGCACAATGTAGTGTACCTCTTCACAACATAGCATCCCATGTATCAATGCTGCCATGTTTGTGGATCATAACTGGGGCTGCACAACATCAATAGGGAACCATGAGCAAGCGAGGCCAAATGTGCTGTCAAACCATTACCCCAGAAACATTGCATGGGATGCAAAGTATCACTCAGTACACATGCACAAAGTGCAATGAAACCCACACCAGCACAACCATAAACACCTTTCACAGGCCACAAACACCTGGCCCTGCCACCCACTCACAACCCCCCAGGAAAGACCCACATAGCTGAAACACCCCAATTTTGAATCTGCAACCTCTGACACCATGAATCCATCAAAAAACACCATTCCCAGACATATGACCATTACCACAACATGGGACACATGCACCCATGAAGTAGTATCCGTGCCCCACAAGACAAGTCTATCTAAAGTGATCACACACAGTGCAAGACTCCCAGCCAAACACCACACAAGTGCCTGCAAATGTCCTTCACTTACCTGCACAGCATTCCCACCTGCCTTGCATACAATGTAACCCACCCGTAGACATACCCTATGAATGTGAAGACATGCATAGTAACAACAGAAAGAAACTGCACATCCATGACAATACATGAATGGATGACAAAAATATGCAGAGGGCACCCACTGCAGAAGGACGACGGGGTGCAAAAGGGAATGGCAAATGAAAACCACATCAAGGAGTACTCTGTCTGGAGTGGTGATGGCCAAGGACATGCACTACACCACAGTCGGGGAGGGCACAGCTGAGTTGACCAAGGGAGGAAGACAATGGGCCTCATTACAAGTTTGGCGATAGCCTTGCTGGTAAAACGGGCAGGCTGCTGCCAAACTTGCAATATTTTCCGGCGCCCGCGAATGGGCAATTACCGGGGCTTTCCGGCCCCGCCAGTCCGGGTAATTGCCCCTTCGCGGGTGCCAGAAAAAGATGCTCCCCATTCCCATTCGGCCCAAAAGGGCCGAATGGGAATGGGGAGGTTGCATGCACAGGCAGTGTTAATAACGGTGCCTGTGCATCCGACATGCTGTGCTCGTGGGTGCCTTTCTGCCCACCAGGTCCGACCTGGCGGCAGAAAGGCACCCGCAAGCACAACTCGTAGTTTACTGGTCTGGGAACTACGGTACTGGCAAGCTTACCGATACTGTAGTTCCCGGACCGGCAAACTTATAATGAGGCCCAATGACATGAACACCACTTGAAAAACCATCCTGGCATGTTAGCATTCAAAGCACATATAATGAAACTGCCACATGCAGCAAACACAGGGAACAATGACACATGCTCAACATGCAAAACAGTGCTCATGTTTACTTGCTGAATGAGCCGGCTTGATTTGAATACTGCATCACCTCCACTGGGAACTGTGCCTCCAAATGAGTAAGAGGAGGCCCAGTGCCTGGCGGAGGGCATGGGGAGCATGGACGGCAAAGGGTGCAGGGTGTCTCCCACAGGACTGCAGTCAATAACTCATTACGGGTTACTGAAACAACATGGCACAAGACATTACAGCAGGCATAGTACAGTACCATTCACACAGCACACATATGTCAGGATGCACTGAACCCATAGTTACCCGCACATGCCATCCTGAGCACCAATATGCAAACATGCAAGGTGAACTCACTCTAGATGACTGCATGTCCACCACTGCATACATCATGGCCTTGAGAGGGCAACTGCACAACGCAAGAAAAAATGTCAAATAGCAAGAATAATAAGAAAAACAAAAGAAACCTGGAAAGTCCAACTCAAAAATAACATGGCAACATTGTGGCCTGGGGTCTACAAAAGAAAATACATTAAAAAAATGGCCATTATGGACAGGGTATGGGATATCCACCCAGGAGGGGGGAGTGGTAAGGTACATGTCAACATCCACATAGGTACCGAGTTCCTCAGAGATTGTCTGTCTCAATGCAACCACCCCATGGTGGAACAGTCTTATGGTGTGTTAGGGAGAATTCTAAAAATTTGCTAATTTCTCCCTACCTTAGAGACCCCGAGCTCTTTTGCTGAACTTTGGGACTCTGTCCTTTTTAAATCTGGTTGTTTTCTGTGTTTATTTTTTTTGGATGTGGAGTTTTAGACAACTCCATAGGCCTCATCCTTTTCTTGCATGTCACACAACACCCTCAGTGCAGTGGCACAGGGATGTATTTTAGACTTCCCAAGGTTTAAATACCTTCTGTGGGACTGACTACTGTCTCCCAGTGAATGTAAATTTAAATTGACTTTATTAGTCTTTTTAAATTGTTAGACCCAGCACACACTGTCTTACAGCAGAGTGCTGGAGGGAATACCTAGTGTTCCCTATGACTAGAAAACTCACGTAGCCCTCAAAAGCTACCCTTTCCTTTCAGAATGGCTGGTGGCAGTGGTATTACCATGATTTCTCCGACCGTGACCCGTTTAAACACTCCGGTAGCTGAAATCCTCCGTAGCCATGTTTTTCAAGATGGCGTCTGAGCCCCCTCTGTAAAAACAGGTTCCAATCGACTTTTTTTCCTATTTGTTTTGGAAAGGTCCTTCTAGTGTTTGTCTCTGCGCGCCAAACCAAGTTTGGTCCCATTGTTCGTTTGCCTTTAGCAGGCTTCTGTGCTGAAGACCCCCTTGGGCGCCTGAGTGTCTGGGGTGGACAGTATATGAGGGAGGTGCCCGAAACTCCCTTGGATTAGTCTCCTAGGAGACCTGAATGCACTCTGGCATAATTGGCTGGCTGACTGTCTGGCAAGGACAGCCACCCTGCTGGGTGAGTGACAGCTAAGCTGGAATGAATGGGAGAAAACTGTTTAAAAGCAGGTCTCTGGGACTTGGAAGGCAAAGTCGACAACTGGAATGAAAGAACCGAAGACGAGCTGAAGGAAGACGACTGCTGCAACTCGTTGACTGTTGGTTTGCCCGGTGAAGCCCTGCTGCATGTCCGAATTGCCTGAAACTCCCTCGACAGAGAAGCCCCTTCACAGACGACTTCTTCCCTTTAGCTGGTGGGAACAACCAACTCGCAAGCCACCTGGAAAGCATCTCCTTACTGGTCGAATTTTATTCCGAGTGCTGTTGAAAAGTGGATAGGCAGTGAGAGGGATACAAGTTTGTGGACTTTAAGGCACTCAGACCTTAAACCGAAGTTTGGCCAAGTTTGTGGATCCTTCCCCATGAAGTACAGGAACCACCTGACGTCCTCCCTCTTGTCCCCACAACTGAGGCTCAGGAACAGCGAGATATGCAGGAACTGCCAGGAACAACTGCTTCAGCTACAGCCTTTCTTCATTCAAAAGGTACTGTGCAAATGTGGTAGAGAAATCCTCTTTGCCGCGGTGAAAGTTTGTGAAACTTTCCCATCTTTGGAGTCTTGTTCGCTGCCACGCTGACGTATAACTCTTTTTCATACAAACATAACTCTTTTTCATACAAACTACTTCTGACAATATTGGCAAAGACTTAACCGTTACTACCAGAAATGTGCTATCCTATCCAAGACACTGATCCATTGACTTTGGCCCAGGCCTATTGAATTGAACTGCCTCTTGTAGTGAACTGAAACTATTTGCCTGCCAATCAAAGTAATTGTGTTTTGATTCTTATAACCTTGAAGTGCCATTTTGCTCCCAATTCAGGGGAGCCTAACTTGTTCAGAAACTTATTGGTTTGGTACTGTGGTGTAGTATAGTGTGATATTGAGCTGCATATTCTAGTAGAATGTTTTCTAACTTAATGTTATATAAATTAGTATTGTTTTACTAAGAAACCTTGAGTAAGTGTTTGTTTGAACCACTGTGATTGCAAGTCCTTTGTGTAACACCCTGTACTGCTCACATCCCTCTTGAGATAAGCCTGGCTGCCCAGCCCTGCTACCACAAAACTGTGTAGTACAGACTTATACCAAAGGTGAGATTGTGTTTACACCTGTGGTCTTAATTGTGTGTATTGTTACCAAAGGGTACTGCATGTAATTCTGCCTAACACTGGTGCCACGTGGTGAGGATAAAGTATAGTTGTTACATTGAGAATGCTGCTCCTAGTGTTGTTCAAATAACCTTCACAAGGCTAAGCACCACTAGAAAAGCAATTGTTTTTATCATGCCTGAAATGGATAACTACAGACAGGAGAACCTAGTCATTTTAACAGTTAATCAACTGAGAGAAATGTGTAAAACTTGGAACCTCACTGTGAAAGGCAAAAATAATGAATTGATAGAAAAATTGTTGGAATGTCAAAGTCTAAGAAATAGGTCTGCTATACCTACTTCTGTAGAAAATGTGGAAAATGATGATGAGGATGATAATGTTTCAGAGTCCAACTCAAATGTTATTGATGAGTTAGAAGAGGCAGGGGAGTCTCAAGATGTAGGCTCTGCTGCACCTCTACCTGCTCTTAGGCCTCAATCTTTAGCCACAGGGACCGTACCAGGGCCAGCACTGAGTCCAGAGTGTGTCTCTTTTGAGAAGATGCGACAAGCGGTAGAATTGAAATAGCTCCAAGCACAAACTGAAAGTAAACATCAAGAACTTAAACTAAGGGAAATGGAATTACAACATGCTCTTGAAATTAAAAAATTGTCTCTTGAGAATGGTTCTCTCCCAGAGTCTTCTAGATCTTCCGGTCCTAAGAGGCCTTGCATGCCCAAAGATGCAGTAAGCATGTATGAAGTTAAGCATGATATTTTGGATTGGTTGGCTGCTTTTGTGTATAACTATGGGATTCAGGAAATTACAGGGAATCAACAGATTCCTTGGCTTTTGTCTAGGCTACCCCAGGTTGCAACTGATGCTGTAATGAAGATGGGGGAAATAGACAGGATGGAGTATGAAAATGTGAAACCAGCCTTGATAGCTAGGTTTGGGAAAACTTCTTTTCAGTTTCCTAAGAGGGTTAGAACCCTCAAAAAGCATGATGGAACTTTGGGCAACAAACTTAGATTGTTGGGTTAAGGGTTACAGAGTTAACACTTATGAAGATATGAGAAATCTGTTCATGTTAGAATCTATCTATGATGCCTGCTCTCCTGCTCTGAGACAGCACTTTGCTGACTCAAATGAGATTGATCCCAAAAAATTGGCAAGAGCAGCTGACTCTGAGGAGGCCAACATGGCCACTCATAATTATTCTGTAGCCACTCATAAAAAGGATGAGGGGAAGCAGCACAAAGGTGAGAATAAAGATAGCTCCAATTCCAACCAACCAGAAGAGGCCCCCAAACAACAGAAGGGTAGACCCCATGGGAAACCTGGTAGGTCTAGTGAATCCTCTGGTGCCCAACCAGAGGGAGGTCTGCAGAAACCCCCATTCCAGAGAGCATTTGGTAAATGCTCTGTGTGTGGGTTAACTGGCCATGTGAAAGGAGATCCTCGATGCAAGGGTAAACCTGCAGGGGTCCGCACTGCCTCTTAGCCTTATCCCAAGAGGAAGAAGTACAAATGGCTAGTGCCCACTTTCAACTATTTGCTGAAGAATTCAGAGTTAGGTTCCTGGGAGAGTCTTGTTGGGGAATGACTTAAAAACTCGAGGAGTAGTGTCTAGTACCCCCAGGCCTCCCAGTGAGAGGAAACAGAACCAAACGAAATTGGCTAGAGAGGCAACCTTAAGAGACCCCTCTGAGCCTGTGGGAACCTCTACAGAGACCCCCACTGTAAGCCCTTGTGTTAGTAAGTTGACCTCTAACCAAGGCTAGAATAGTAGGGAAATGGGAGCTCCAACCAAGCTCCATCATTGTCCACCCAATTGTAAAGTCTTTGACCCCCCCTGCTTCTGAGGAAGCGGTGAATAGACAAATTGGAACCCTCTCTAAGCCTGTGAGAACTGGTCATTCCAAAATCTGGTGGAAAACCAGGACAAATAGGTCTAAGGACAAACACCTTAAGACTGTTGGACCTTCTACTGAAGTGGAAGCATGTACCTTGCTTGACCACTGCCCCTCCAAACAAGATGCCTGAGACCCAACCCGCTCTTGAGAGAGCGGTTGTGAGGAACCATGGAGGCCCCTCTAGGTCTAAGGGATTCCTTTCTAAGGACCCCTGGAAAAAGCCCATTGTAGGTTCAGAGATTGTTACAACTTCTGAGGGACTGTTAGATCAGATCCCCTATACCTTAGATAAGAAAGATGCACCAAACAAGGTTTGTAGGTCATGTAGTTTGCAAATGAAAACACCTGATAAAATGTGTCATAGCAAGGGTTATAAAAGGTTGCTGTTGTACTCAGCAGGCCATTTAACCGACTTGCAACAGGAAATCCATCCTGGTGGGGATTAGATCCTCCTGTCCCTTAGTCTGGGTGGGGGAGTGTTAGGGAGAATTCTCAAATTGTGCTAATTCCTCCCTACCTTAGAGACCCCCAGCTCTTTTGCTGAACTTTGGGACTCTGTACTTTTTAAATTTGGTTGTTTTCTGTGTTTATTTTCTTTGGATATGGAGTTTTAGACATCTCCATAGGCCTCATCTTTTTTTTGTGTGCCACACAGCACCCTCAGTGCAGTGGCACAGGGATGTCTTTTAGACTTCCCAAGGTTTTTTTGCAATTTCTTTTTTTGAAAGGTCCTTTTAGTGTTTGTCTCTGCGCACCAAACCAGGTTTGGTCCCTTTGTTCATTTGCCTTTGGCGGGCCTCTGTGCTGAAGCACCCCCTCTGGTACCTGAGTGTCTGGGGTGGACAGGATGTGAAGCAGGTGCCCAACACTCCCTGTGCTTAGTCTCCTAGGAGACCTGAATGCACACTGGCATGATTGGCTGGCTGACTGTCCGACAAGGACAGCCACCCTCCTGGGTGAGTGACAGCTAGGCTGTAATGAATGGGAGAAAACTGCTTAAAAGCAGGTCTCTGGGACTTGGAAGGCAGAGTCGACCACAGGAATGAAAGAACCTAAGACAAGCTGAAGGAAGATGACTGCTGCAACTCCTGGACCGTTGGTTTACCTAGTGAAACCCTGCTGCAGGTCTGAATTGCCTGAAACTCCCTCGACAGAGAAGCCCCTTCAAGGACGACTTCTTCCCTTGAGCTTGTGGGAACAACCAACTTGCAAGCCACCTGGAAACCATCTCCATACTGATAGAATTTTCTTCAGAGTGCTGTTGAAAACCGGATAGCCAGTTAGAGGGATACAAGTTTGTGGACTTTAAGGCACTCACACCTTACACCGACATTTTGCGAAGCTTGTGGATCTTTCCCCGTGCAGTTCAGGGACCACTACTGAGGCTCAGGAACAGCGAGATCTGCAGGAACTGCCAGTAACAACTGCCTCAGCTACAGCTTTTCTTCATTCAAAAGGTACTGTGCAAATGCGGTAGATAAATCCTCTTTGCCGCAGTGAAAGTTTGTGAAATTTTCCCAACTTTGGAGTCTTGTTTACTCCTACTCCAATCTATAACTCTTTTTGATGCAAACTACTTCTAAGAACATTGGCAAAGACTTAACAGTTTACTACCAGAACTGTGCTATACTATCCAAGTCACTATTCCATTGACTTTGGCCCAAGTCTATTGAATTGAACTGCCTATTGTAGTGAACTGAAACTATTTGCCCTGCCTATGAAAGTGATTGTGTTTTGATTTGTATAACCTTTGTTTTTCTACCCGTTTTTAAAATTACGGAAGTGCCATTTTGCTCCCACGTCAGAGGAGTCTAACTTGTTCAGAAACGTATTGGTTTGGTTCTGTGGTGTATTATAGTGTGATATTGAGCTGCTTATTCTAGTAGAAAAGTTTCTAACTAAATGTGTAAATAAATTAATATTGTTTTACCGAGAAACCTTGAGTAAGTGTTTGTTTGAACCACTGTGATTTCAAGTCCTTTGTGTAACACCTTGTACTGCTCACATCCCTCTTGGGATAAGCCTGGCTGCTCAGCCCTGCTACCACACAACTGTGTAGTACAGACTTATACCAAAGGTGAGATTGTGCATACACCTGTAGTATTAATTGTGTGTAATGTTCCCAAATGGTACTGCATGTAATTCTGCCTAAAATGGTGGCTGCATGTTCCTCATGGATTGCAATCCTGTGGGCCAACATCGCATGCCTCAGCACATCACTGTGTGCCCGACCCTCTGCAAGCAGGGATGCCTGCAGATACTGCAGATCTGTCCGCCGGACCCTGATGTTGGCCTCCATATGCACTACCTTTGTTTCTGGGGGGTCATGGAAGTGGCCACCCTAAACATGCCCACAGCCATCCTCTGAAACTCATCACCCTATTGGTGTGTGGAATGCAACATCTGCTGCTCCCACTATTTTTAACCAGCATGCACACTTCTCCCACGTGTACAGGGCCCACGTCTGCCTGATGCAAGGAGCATGGCCCTTGCTGTGATGCCCCTGTCCTTGGCTGTAGGTCTGCAACCCTCCCTCAGACATCTGTCCCAGGACCAGAAACCAATACATGGGATGGTGGCATTGCAGCCCTAAATACAGCATCCACACACCATGGCCAACATGCAATGTGAGCATGGCATTTGTAGATTGGCCATCAAATCCCCTGCTCCGGCCATGCTGGCAGTGGACACATTGCCAACCACTGGGTCGTTAAGAAACTAATTATGGGCCATGGAACCGCCCATTGTTGACTAATACCCGGGAAATGGCGATAGACATGTGTCTCTGTGACGTACAATTACATTACATGACACCAGGCAGCCACGTATATCCACATACAGGGTAGCTGCCATCACATGCCACACCAGTGTTGTCTTGGTAGAGGGACTGGAGACAATGGGAACATGCTGTAAGTTTGGGGGACAGGAAATAGTCACAAGTGATGTATGGCTGTAAGAGGACCACCTAAGCATATTCTGTGAAGGGAAGAGAGTAAGTTAATGGAGAGACGCAGATAGGAACAAGGTACAGTGACTCACAAGAACAAGGTGGAGTGACCCACAAGAGTAAGAGGGTCATGGGCCCATGGAGTGTGGGCTGAGTGGGGGAGGGCAACAGGGAGCACGTGTCACACTGATTTGCTTCTGGAGTCATTGCCATTGGGGCCGCAGGGATGTGTACAGTCTGAACATATGCACACTGTCACGCTCACCTGATTCCCACGGAGGCGCAGGTCTGGCTTCGAGTGCTGATGCTTCTTCTATGGTGAAGCGCAGGACTCTGAAGATGGACTCACTGGCTTGCAGGAATATTCCCCTGTGCGTGAAAAGGGAGTATTACCTACTGACAGAATAATGCTCAAGCCTCCCACTCCCTTCCAACCCTCCACGATACCCTTCCTCGATTCCCCGTGAAGTCTCACCTTAGGGTCTGGAAGGATGAGTTCTCCATCCTGCTTCTGATGCAGGGGTGCGTTGAAACCCAGTTACTTCACTGGATTGAGGTTTGATGGGAGTTCAAATAAGCTTGACTATTCAGGTAAGCCGCTGTAAGAGTTCTGTAGCAAGTTCAAAAGTTCAAGCTTAATAATAATGTTCATTGTTTTATTGCAGCAAGCGCTAACGCTTATGTCTTTTTCCCGTTAGGGGCCGGGGTTCGGAATGCCGGAGATATGGCGCCGACCCGAAGTGAAACGTGCAGTTCCAGTAAATGACAGGTAAGTTCTGGATGAGCGTTTAGGTAATGTCTTTGCATTCGCTCATTCAATGTCTTTGTCTTTTTTCCCCATAGGGGCTGGGGTCCGGAATGCCAGGAAGCGGCAGGACCCGAAATGAAATGGGAATGACCCAACAGGTAAGTCTTAGAAGGAAACTGAGCTTTTCCTATTCCCTTCCTTCTCTCACCTTGTGTTCTTGTCTTTTTCTCTCTAGGCTCTGGGAAGTGGCTGCGGATCCGGATGATCGCTGCTGAAGATGGAGGTGCCCAGGAAAGGTGAGTGAAATGCAGCGCTGCAGCGATCGAAGCGAAATGCTTTTAAAATGATGTCTTCCCTTTCAGGATCGTCGGTGTGAAGTCTCCGTGATGCAGCTTTAGCAGGTAAGGTCTTCTTTCTCTCCAATTTTCTCTTAGCAGGTGACCCAGGATGCTGACAGGCGTGGCTGAAGTCCAGAAGCAGGAGCTGACACAGTGAGCGTCCAGCTGCGAGGAGCAGAACAACGCGAAGCATGAGTTGCTGATCGGGCGTGGTTTAAATAGCTTTGGAAGAAGTTCCAGTTATGTATCCTTCCACTGATCAGGTATGTACCCTTCCCCGACCACACCCAGGGGAAAGTAGTTCCACAGGTAAAGTAGTTCCATTCAGGCCTCAAGAGGGCCTGGATGTAGCAGCATGGTCTGCATCAGGTAAGTGCACCTTAAAACACTTGAACACATGTCTAGCTTTATGAGCCTGGCGCCTAAGGCGCCAGGACAGGGGTCCAACATGAGCCTGGCGCCTAAGGCGCCAGGACTGTGTCCACAGGGCCCCAGCTTGGGCCCGCTGGCACTTCCCTGGAGGAAATGATGCCTGCCTCTGGGGTTGCTGGGTCGGACCTGGCTCCTTGGAGGTAGGCATCATGACACACACTCACTCAGGGCACGCCATAAGGCATGTTGTGTATCAGCTTGGATGGTCTATGTGGCATGGCAGCATATATGAACGTGTGAAAAGAGATTCAATACCCTGCATGGCATGAAGTGTTACTAGGATTTAGGACACATGCACATGTCTAGCAGAGCGGAGTCACTCACATCATGGATGAGCAAAGAACTGTGCACATTGTGGTATGATGTTGCAGATGTTGAGGGTGGGGATGCTTGTGGGGGATGAGTAGTGTCACACGCTACACTGATGTACACCACCTGGTTTGGGTCCACTACTGTGTCCACTGGACAGGAGTCAGTCCACCACCTGACATGGTTCACCCAGGGCAGTCATCCCAATGCAGCCAGATGTGTGCCACAATTAATCATCTTGGTGATGCATCACTTCACATACTCAGGATGCACAGTGTTGGTCACTCACTGGACGTGTCCTCATAATTTTCTAGGCCTCCCATGCCTTGCACCAGCTCCAGTAGAATTAATTGACTCATAGCCTCTTCATGCTCTGTCAGCACCTCCTTTTCTGGTGAAAATAGCAGAGGCCGGGTTGACACCAAGCTTGTGCTTGGTGCGACGGGTGAGATCATTCCTGCGCTTCACTACTTGTGCACCAGTGTGCGTCTCAAACCCTAAGGCGTTGATCTCGTCCATGACATGCTGCCAATGCACCATATGCTGAGGAGTTGTATGGGTGCTCATCGGATGCAGGCACATGTCATGGTGGTGAATGGCCACGTAGTCCATGAGGATCTGGAGTTCTTCATCATGGAAGTACTTCTTCCTCAACGTGCCAGTGTCCTGTGCAATGTCATGGTGTTGAGCCTGTTGCTGCTGTGGGACCACTTTAGGGTCCAGATGCCGGACCACAAGTGGCCTGGGGCATGGCATGATACCCTGGGGCTGGGGAAGCTACTTCCACAGCACATTGCTGACCCCCTGGGGCTGGAAAGCTGCTTTCACAGCACGTTCCTTACCCTTTCAGGCTGGGGCAACTGCTTACAAGCTATTGTCCTGGCCAATATGTGTGAGGGGGCAGTCTATGTGATTTGAGACATAGTCCTGTGGTCCAGAAAGGCTCAGATGTACCCCAGATGTGAATAGTACGGTACACGTAATGCATAGGCACCCAGAAAACAAAATAAATGCATACGGGATACCAGAATTGCTTCCGAAATAACTATAGTTACGCGATACGCAGTGGCACCCACCAACACAACAAATGCAAATGAGAAACCCGGAAAGCTACCCCCTCCACAAATAACAAATACATAGGGTCCCTGAAGTGAATGGAATGTGCGGCACCCCAAAATACATGTGTACTACACTCGTCCATCTCCTCCCCTTCACATGCACGTTCGGAGTTGCTTTTCCATGTTCTGATGTATTCCCGACTATGGGGTGGTCAATGTGTGTGTGCAGCTCTTGTCACAAAAGTTACACGCTGAGGGCCTTTCCACTGTTTTCATGTGTCCATGCTTTTCTCAGTTTTTATGTTTTCACACGCAATGTCCCTTCAATCTGTTTCTGGCTGCCTTCGTTGTGAGACACGGAAGACCCAAGCTCCTGCCTCTGTGCAATTTTACCTGCCTCCTCCTGCCCTGTGCTACCTCCAGCTTTGCCATCTGCTGCTGCCTGTGCAGTGCGTGTGCCTGCTGCCCGCCTACACTGCTTTTGGAATGCCTGCTGTACAGCCATTCCCTCTGCTGCTGTCTCCGGCCCTGTGACCACCTCAGCTGCTTTGTGGGACTCCCACCGTGCCATTCCATCACCACCGCTCCACAGCCCATCTCCAGGACCACCTTGCCCACCCACACCTGCCTCAGAGGTTGCCATGTCAGCACCATCATCATCTGACCGGACTAGCAACCCCATATCAGCGACTCAGAGGGCTGTCAACTTCAGCAACAGTTGACATCCTGGTTGTGAAGGTCCTGGAGCATCATTATGCTCTCTTCAACGCAATGATGCAACACAGCAAGAAAGGACGTCAGCAGATCTGGGACGAGATCACAGATACCATCAAAGCAGAGGGGGTGGCAGTATGCACATTCAAGACCATCCATTAGCGCTGGCAGGATCTGACATCCAGGACCCACAGCAAGGCCGTGCACTACATCCAGGCCGGTGCTAGGGCACACCATGCAGGCTCTAGGACAACATCTTGTGGGTCCATGAGAGGTTATACCCGGCGCTGCATTGCCAGGTCTGCAAATTACAACAATGTCTGGAGTCGACTGGTTAGTAGGCATGTGGTGCACTGCTCTATGGTGCATTTGTAATGTGAATGTGCCTGCATGTTGGCAGTGACCCCCCTTAGGCTTGCAGCAAGTATGTTTCTGCGATGGATGTCTGCATGCAAGACCCAGACATTGCTCCCCATGTGTGCATTCACAGATCTGCAGTTTTGAAATGTGCTCTTAGTTGCATTGCGTGTTATAGTGCTGTCTTGCAGACCGTGCACATGCAATGTTACTTGTGTCTGAGACGTGCCAGGATGGCAAGTGCGCTAGTTAAGGTAGTGTTCACCATGTCATGTGCATGCATGATGCTCATGTGTATGTGGTTGATGCTATTGCATGCTCACGCGTGCATGTGCAATTGATGCATGTGTTTATAGCATACACAGTTGATTGGTTGTGAAAGTGGCATGTAGGTTGATGTGATTGTTTGAAGTGATTGACAGGCAGGTGTCTGCATGGTCATGCTGGGAGTGGTGCCAGTATGGTTGCCCAGGATACAACTGTGTTTCTAGCCCAGAGTGTATCCATGGTGGTGGTCCTCCACTTTGGTGCTCCAATGCTTCATGAGTGTATGTCCTTCCAGCTAGCTCCCTGCCCATCCTCCTTTTTTGCTATGTCTCCCATGGATGTGCATCAAGTTTCAGTTGGGTCAGGAAAACCTTCCTTTAGGGTCATGAGATTCATCTTGGTATGTGTCTGTGCGATGGCCACATTGTGTTGCGTTTACATGGGGATGTGTCATGTATGCTTTCACATCGTGCCTGGGTTGTTGTGCCTGCATGAATGTGCATTGTATGTCCATGTGTGTGATTGCTGAGGTTGATGGTTGTTCCTTTGACAAGTCATGTTCCTATGAATGTTGGTGATGCCACACCGGCTTTGGAGCAGTACACTGATGTTGCTGTTCTGTGTCTCCTTTTCCACAGTTGCATATGATGAAGAGGGCAGAAGCAGTGCTGTGGAGCATGGATGCAGGGATAACTCCACCAAGACAGAGTCACAGTGCCCCAGCTACTGCCCCACGAAAGCTCATCTTCAGGTAGCAATGTGGTTGTGGCAGTTCCAGTGACATCAGGCTTGGCTGCTGGGGGTGTGTCCAAGAAGGTGAAGGTAGGAGGGGACTCCTCAGCAGCGGTTGGCCCAGGTGATGCCACACATGGGCCATCCATGGCGGAAGATGCCCTGGAGTCATCCCGGTTGACGGAGTGGGAGATTGTGGAGGTGGCTATTGCAGCTAAGCCGTTGGGGTCAGGTGGGGGTGTTGAAGTGGCTGTGCTTGCTGCAGTTCTGTCCCAGGGGCATGAGGCTGTGCAGACCACTGTGGAGGTGCTTGAGCAAAATCTTGTCCCTGGGCTATCGAATGCAGCAGTGTGCACCTGCCAGGATGCTTCCACCCAGACCAACACCACCTTGTCAGCAGGTCTGTACACCCAGACCGACACACCTCTACTATCCGGTGTGTCCATCCTGGATCATGTGCTGCCCCTGCTGGCCAGGTTGACGAGGTGGACAAGTGTCATTCGTGATGATGGGCAGGCTACTCGTAGTCTGCTTGCCCATCATCACAATGAGTTATACCGCCTTGTGGCCTTACTTGCAGCAGCCCCTTCCCTGGTGGACTTCACAGGCTTTTCACTGCTGCAACCACCTCCTCATCTTCCTCTTCTGTTCAGCAGTCGTCTTCCAGGGTGCATTCTGGCCAACATACCAGCAGGGCCCGCTGTGCACAAGCCCCAACCACAACACCCAGTCTGGTGGAGCTCACATCCCTGCCCGAAGTGGGAGTCCCAGGCACAACAGCTGAGGTGGTCACTGGACTACCCAGGCACCAACAGGCTCACAGGCAATGGAGGGACAGCAGGCACCTAGGAGCAGTGCAGGTGCGGTATGCCCCCCACAATGATCATCAAGTCAGAAGGTGTACCACTGCAGCGAGCACCGTGCACACCAGCAGCAGGTGGAAAGAAGGAGGAGGCGTTCTGTCACAGGGCATACAACACCAGGGAGGCAGGTTGCACCTTTGGGGCAGGAGGAACATGTGGACGCCATGTGGGCTATGTCTTACATGTTCAGAGACTATGAGAGGTGGCAGAGAGGCAGCGGGCACGTGAGGCAAGGTTGATGGCGGCCAGGGCTGAGGTTTTTCTGTGTTGCGCAAGGAGGCAGGCTGCCATCCAGAAGGCTACATGCAGGGTGGCGCGGGAGACTGAACAACAAATGCTTTCTACCCTGCAAGCCCTCAGGGTATCTATGGATGCCCACCTGAGGGAGGAGGATGTGGCATTTGACTCACCTCTGGTGGACAGCTTGGCTCATATTGGTGATGAGGACTAGCACGCTGCCTTTGTATATAGTTGTGTAGGTGTGGGTTTCATTTCTTGTTTTCCTTTGTTTCCCAGACTAGTCTGACTTTCCTTCCCTGTTTTTCCTGTATATCGTTTTTTAGGTGTGAGGTTATTTGTATTTATTTTATATGCACATGGACGACTTGGACCTTCATTTTCATTTTTTTTAAATAACTTTGTTTTTGTAAATATAAATTTATTACAGTTCTATTCCATGATTCATGCAGTTCATTTGTGTGTCTGCAACTTTAAATGTTGACATTTCTGCATGTGCTTTTCTCCATTGCAGGTCATGTGTGTTGTGGCGTGCCTGTGTGAATGTGTCTGTTGCTGTGATGGTTGCGGATGGAGGGATTGACTAGCACAAAACATGTGGGGATAGGTACATCTTTCAAATGGGTGTTGCACAAGATGTTTGAAATTGCATTTACATGTGCTGCATCAATGTGTGTTTGGCATCATTGTGGTTGTGGATCATCTACATCCATTTATGGTTGCAGTTATGTACAGATGTGTTTATTGATTTTTGTTTGCATATGATTGTGGGTGTCATGCCACAGGTTCCTGTGTGTTTACAGAGTTCAACTTTGTTTTCATATCAAGTTCACTGTAGTTCAGGTGTATCCTTTGAAGATGCTTGGGAATGTGTTGTGCAAACACTCTATTCACTGTACAGTTTATTTGGCATTGTGGTTGCTGCACTGGGTGGTGTGGTCAGTGTGTATGGGTGGCCTGGTCCCGTCACTTGCACATTAGTTTATCATTGCTTTTTCACTGCCATTTCATGCACACACACATACACACACCAGCATGTGCAGTCACGCACTGCCTTCTCTCATGTGTTGCTCCACCTCTACCACTGGAATGCAGTAGTGTGCCATGTTTGCTCTTTCAGAGAGGCAGCACGCTGTGCACTCTCTGACTGCCCTCCCATCACCCATGCATAGGCCTGTCATGTTATTGTACCCTGACAGGGGTTTTGCCACCCCTTCCACCCAGGTCACTGATGTTTAGGCTGTGAAGTGCCTGCCCATTGTTTGTATATCTGGCACATTCTCTAGTAGGTTTACGTCTTGGGCACACATTCTGTTGGTGTGCTTTGATGCCTTGGCAATGTGCCATGGCTAACCTGCACGTGCCACTTGGCATTGCATTCACTTGTCACATGTGAATGGGATGGGCAGATGAAGGTCTGGCAGGGTGTGTCAGCTGATGTTCCAGTGCTTCCTGTTGATCGTGTTTGCGGTGGACATGTTGGTGGTCCACTTCATGGTACTGGCAGACCATGGAGGTTCAGGTGAGCTGCAGACATGCATTGCAATGGTATTGTGAGACACTGTCAGTGGGCTGCCTAGGGGATCACAGGGGTGAGGGTGGCTGGTGGTTGGTGTCCAGATTGAAGGGGGCTGGTGGGTGGTGTCCAGAATGTAGGCGGCTGCCTAGGGTGATGTCAGAGGTGAGGGGGGCTGCCTGGGGTGATGTAAAGTACTACCATTTTTCCCTTTGGTTATTTGGGAATTTTAGTGGTTTTCAGAATTTGAGACCTTGCTGGAGCAGAATCAGCAATGCTTGGCCTTGTAGTTGGGATCTGGAGTCTGGATAGATGACAGGTACAGGAATGCAGCGCAGGAAATCAGGAAGAGTGTCTGTGTCTAGGGTCTTGTCAGGTACCCTTATTTAGAATGCCTAGTGACATCATCACAGTATATGACGGGGGCAGGCTTAACTAAACACGCCCCTAGCAAAGGGATAGGACAAGGGTGCTAGTCTCCGCCTCGCTCTCAGTTGGTTGGATTTCTAAGGGAATTATGTCAGGTTTTTTAGATGATTTTTACAATGTCCAGAAACTCCCACATTTACTGTACTGAAAATCCGATTTTGCCAAAAACATACATTTCTTCAATTGCAAAAACATACATTTCTTCAATTGCAATCTCTTGGCAAATTATACACACAGGTTACATATTATGTGCAGCACAGATCAGTCTAATCCTCAGGTCTGTGCGACCTTGTTTTGTCTTTCTGATACATTTTGGTAATTTTAAACATGAAAGAGTTGGCCTAAAATTCCACAATTTTATACACAGATGCAAATTATCCCCAGGGGTGTATGTACAAAATGTTATGTTTGCAACATTAATACTTTCCTTAGAATCTGTCATATTTTGTAACTTCTGTTCCCCATACGACAATGAGGTCTACCACATTTTAAAAGAAAGCCCATAAAATTAGATTTTAAACTGCAAACTTTGTACATTTTTACTGTCTTTAAAGTTTCTTCATAAAATAGTCTTTGTAACCAAAAGGCAGTCCATTGTTACAAGATTCTTTTATTTTTCTTCCTCCAACTGCAAGGGGGGTTTCCCATCTTAATTTAAGGTTTTATTGCCCCTTACACTTGAAAGCTCAATGGCCCAGGACTTCTGTTGTCCCAGCCTGGAGCACAGACGAATGTCTCACGAGTGTGTGAACTTGCTTTGTCCTGGCCCATACAAAGTTTTTCTAGCTGGCAATTTTCACTTGCATGTCCTGGATTTATGCTGTGTCCCCCTTCCTTGGGGAAGTCCCAGGGCTGGCGACTGGAATGACTGGTTTTTCTGAGAGCTTGTAAATCCAGCCCATGTGTTTTAAACTCTTTAATTTCTTATTTTGGGTCCTGAATTAAAACAACCTGCAAAAGAAGATATCATATGTGTGTATTATCACCACTAACATAATCCCTTTACATTGCTAAGTAAGCAGGCTTTCATTAACAATTTATTTTCAAACAGGCCAATTTGTTTCTTCAGTCAGCAAAGCCCATTTTTCTACATGTGTTAAAACGGCTAGCATTTCTTTCTTTAAATTCGATTTGGTAGCGGCCTCAGATTGCCCACACTGCCTTTGCAGCTGTAGTCATTTCCTTGAAGCAGGAGTCTTATCTAAACTATAGATATATTTGCCACTGACCTGGCTCAGAGAAAGTCTCTTTGAACTGCTGTGCCTGAATACATTTGGAACAAAAATAAATGTGAGTTCCTGTGCGCGTGAAAATGAAATTGCTTTTTTATTTCTTTGAGAGCTGTTTAGACTGGGCCTGTCACTCAGGAATGATGTCTAGTTTTGGTGAAGTACAGTGAAATATCCTGGGCATGACAGGACCTTTTGAATCACAGTGGTTTCAGAATGAAGAGATGGAATTAGCGTCAAAACAGCATTTTGAAAGGGTGAAAATGTTTCATTTTGAAGGGGATTTTGGCTTTTGCAGCAAAGCAGTTCTGCCTGTTCACTTGATTTCATACATGCTTCAGAACACATTCGTATATTTTTTTAGTGTGTCCCCTTGTTCCATCTTGCCTAAAGTGTGCTAGGCAGGATGGTGCAGCCATTTTTTGTTGCTGCCAAAACACAGTTTTGAGGACCTGGTGTGCACAGGAGCCAGCGCAGCCAGGTTGCTGTTTCTTGCACAAATGCAGCTTGGTGATGTGGTGAATGTCGTTGAGTGGGTCAATATATCCCACAAGGCTGGTGGGTGGTGTCCCGAATGGAGGGACCTGCCTGGGGTGTTGTTGGAGGTGAGGCGGGCAACTGTGTGGTATCTGGCCTAGAGTGGCTAATGTGCAGTAGGGGTGTATGTCGGCAGAATGGGGAATGGGTGCCCAGGGTGTAGGAGGTGGATTCCCATTTTCGTAAGGTGTGTAGCCTCCACTTACGAGGGAGGGCACGCGTTTTCACGGGGGTGCAGCCTGGACTTACGAGGTAAGGTGTGCAATTTTTCTGGGGTGCATCCTGGGCTTGTGAGGTAAGGCCCGCATTTGTGCAGGGGTGCAGCCTGGGCTTGCCAGGTGAGGCACAGGTTTTCGCTAGGGTGCAGTCTGGGCTTGTGAGGGAGGTCCCATATTTTTGCATGGGTGCAGCCTTGACTTGCGAGGTGAGGCACACATTTTCACTGGGGTGCAGCCTGGGCTTCTGAGGTGAGCAGCATGTTTTTGCTTGGGTGCAGCATGGGCTTTACGAGGGAGGGCCTGCATTTTCGCAGGGGTGCAGTCTGGGCTTGCGAGGAAAGGTGCGTGTTTTCGCAGGGGTGCAGCCTGGGCTTGCGAGGTGAGGTAAGGTGCTCGTTTTCGCAGTGGTGCAGCATGGGCTTGTGAGGGAAGATGTGCGTTTTTCCCAGGGGTGCAGACTGGGCTACTCTGGTAAGGTGTGTGATTTTGCTTCAGTGCTGCCTCAACTTACGAGGGAAGGCGCGTGTTCTTGCATGGGTGCAGCCTGGGCTTGCGAGGTGAGGCACTCGATTTTGCTGGGGTGCTGCCTCCACTCACGAGGGAGACCGGCGTTTTCACAGGGGTGCAGCCTGGGCTTGCGAGGGATGGCATGACTTCTCTCAGGGGTACTGGATGGTGGATCAGGGGTGGATGTGGAAGGGCACCTGGTTTGGGATTTTGCTTGCTTTTGTGCGTGGGGGCGTGTTGTGGGCATTCCTCGTGCAGCTTGTTTTTGCTTGCGCGACGGCTAGTAATGTGCCTTTGAATCCATGAATATGCGGGGAACGCATTTTTATTCCTGTGCCACGGCTCGCACAGGGTGCCTTGCATGATTTCTGCACCCAAATCCATGAATCGGGCCCTATGAGCAGGGAAAAACATTGCCCTGCTGCAAACATGCATTGGAATAATATGGGCCACATTGCAAAATCTTTGCATCAGTGCAAGTACCATTGGCACTAAGATAAAACAAATGTATTGTTGGAGCAGTGCAGAGGAATAGGGCAAACACTGTGTGATAACAAAAACGGATAAACAATATTTTGTTGCCCAATCGCTAGTTGTACTTGTTCCGGTGGAAAGTTGCTGTAATATTGGCCTAGATGTTACTTGACTCGCAATTAAACATATTATACAGTAGTCAGTGTTTCGTCCTCTTGTGTGCACCATGTGGTTATTTTCTCAGTAGTCAGATAGCAGCCTAGACCAAATTGACATGGCACCTTCCAGCAATGAGATGGCACACGGCTCTTACCATCCATCCAGGCTCGAACTGGTTTATAGGGCAATACCTGAACCAAAAATGCAAAATTCTAGTGTGGGCCAGTTTGTTTGATCAAAGTGTGCCACTTTTTTGGCCCATGTGGGCCAGTTTGATAAATTACTTCATGGTGCGGCTAGTAGCTGTGTTACTGAAAGAATATTCTGTAAAATGCACAATTCGCTTCACATTTTATTACAAAAGCCTCCCTTTGGCCTTTGGGTACTGGTCAAACTGTACGTCACAAAGGATTGATTTGCCATTTGCAACTGCGGGCCACGTTTTCATTAGTGCCCGAGACAATTGCTTGACCTGGCCCGACCCTAGAGCCATCCATTCTCTACTGAGCCCGTGCAACAGCTGTGCTGAGTCACTTTCCGCTCCTTGGGGTGACGGCTGCTTTTCAGATCATGCCTCCGCACAGCGTGGCATTTGACCTTTGCAACACCGGGCCTGGTTGACAGATTGGCTGCCGGGTCATCTGGCGGGGTAGAGAGGAAGCCGGTCCCGCTAAATGCTTCCCCAGCCTAGAAGCAAGATGCCAGCATCCTGCCGGCTGAGCATGAAGTGTAGGACTCGAGAATTCACTTAGCAGGTGTGAGCCCGGCTTGAGCCGCAGCGGGGCGGGGAGTAGGTTGAGAAACAGCTTCCAAGGCAATAGCACTGTCGCGGCTGATGCGCTGACGCCCAGGACACCCCAGGTGTGCCGTGTCGGATATGGTGCACCATACCGTTTATTTACAGTTTAAAACGCAGTCCATCCCCCAACATTTTAAATCATGTAATGTTTCAGCGGAGCAAGGACTATCGGCTGTGCATGTTGTCTGAGCAGACCCCTTGTGCGTTTGCGCCTCCCAGGTGTCGGGCCTGCGCGTGACAGGCGCGTCCATTAGCAAGTATTAAATCTCAGAGCCACGGGAGCTGAGGCTCCAGCCCGGAAGCCCCGCGCGAGTGCTTGCTGACGGGTTCTTCCAGATGTGGTGCGAGGTTCATTGGGGTGGTGACCCAGGAAGATGATGAGGTGATCAGAACGCGTATTGCGTTAAAGGAACTAGATAAATAATGGGCACATGTGGCAGGGTCAAGAGAGCGCAGGGGTTCCATGCCAGGAAGCCAGCTAGGTAGCCTTCATCAGAGCTGTGTAGGCATTGCAGGGCAGTGCTGGTAGGGGGTATGTACATTCATATCCAAGGCATTTAATGAGAGGCTAAACGGTGTCAAATAACAGGGAATACAAAACTGTTGTATTCCAAAGACTTAGAATCAAGGAATACACGAACAAGTAATAACAAAGCCAATAGTTTTCACTGGTGTATGCACTATAAAGAGACTTGGATCAAAGTATTCCCACCATGCACCAGCTCTTGACTTCATGGGCCCAAAAAGTACCATCATGTGCAATGTACTGACTCACATCACGTGCCATGTGCTGGTAATGTCATCAAAAGCACTAGTACTCACTACATTAAAAATGTTTGTTATCACAGTGTAAGGCGCAGAGGGAGCTGCCTGGTATTACCATCAACATCCCAGGGATGAGCTCTGTTGCTACCCATTGCTGAATTAGTAGAACCCTTTCCAGGTCATATTATGCTCGTAGCTCAGGGCAAAGCCAGTTAAATTAAGGTGACTTGCAAAACAGGGCACAGTTCCTCCTTTATGTCCAGCTAGTACACACATTCTAGGATCAAATAATCAATGATGATCAGCTTGCATAAACATGCAAGTGCCCCTTATGCCCAAGTAGGACAGTGATACCAGGTTTTACGCGGCCACTTAGCACAGTTAGAACAGATGTTATTGGGACCAGTTAGCACAGGAATGCTAGATTCATGATTGTGGACAGTTAACACAGTAAGGCCACATTCCATTGTTGATAGTTATCACAGTGAAGAAAGAAGGTATCTTCATTGCCACCAGCAAGCACAATAAGCCCAGGCACAATGTACATGTGTGGGCATTGATGGTGCAGTGTGTGTCTTGGTGTGTGCATGTGTTTGTGTGTGACAAGTAGTGAAACAGTATTTGTCTGTTTGATTGTGTGTGTTTGTGTGTTTGAGCGTGCACATGCTGTGGGAACTGTCTGAATTGTTGGGGGAGGTGATTGCAGTTTTGTTGGTGGTCTGTGATGCTGGGGACTGTGTGGTGCATTGCTTGGTTGGAGTGTACAGGTCTATTGCCGGAGGTTGAGCGGTTTGTGTGTGTGCTTGTGTGTGCAGTGCTGGTAGAGTGTGTCCACCAGTGACACTAAAAAATGTTTGCCATTCAGTATAGAGACAAGAACTAGGAGATGACATCTTGCTAGCTGGTAGCCATTTGCTGCAGCTGGTCATATTTACAAGTCGACCAAAATAATTAAACAACTGCTTCTAAAATGTTACAGTCTTCCGGCACCAACTCTCTGTGTGTCAAGCGCTCCGCTTCGTTAAACATCAAGCTGGTGGCCAATCTCTTTCCTCAGCAGGCTCCCTCCTATGGAACAACCTCCACCTTCCTCTTCATCTTGAGTCGGCTCTCCTCAAATTCCAGAAGCTCCTCAAGACCTTCCTTTTCACCTCCTCTTTCCCTTCCTCCCCCCTCTGCTAAACCCCACAGTTGCTGAGATTGGTGACCAGGTCCTCTATGTGCCCTCTTGGATCCTGGCCTCCCTCACCCAATCGCCTTCAGCCTCCGTCCGCTACCAGCACTTGCCTCGGGAACCCACTGGCCTATGCCACCACAGGCCTGAACTTATTTATTGGCAGCTGACCACATACCAGTGGCTCACTCCCTACCACTTCCCCACTGTACACCTAGCACTTACCCCCACTCCCTCATCCCGTCTCTCTCTGCACCTGCACGTTCTGAATGCTCACTAGGCCTAGTAGGTCAACCTCAATCTTTCATTGTTTACTTGCTTTCATTCCCATATTGCCTCCCTGTTTCCCTGTGGGCACTTTGAAACACAATTTACTTGATGTGTAAGCGCCTTACAAAATGCACAATAAGTAAATCAAAATAAAACACTTGCCCAGAAATCCAAAGGGACTGACCGATGAGCCAGAGACTCTGTCGTGTACCTGAGAACAAAAGACCTCCCTGAGGCTGAGCATGGTATGAAAGAGCTAGAAGGAGAGTCGTGCCTGTGGGAGTCTCACATGAGATGAAATTAAGAAGAAGAGTGACCAAATACTGTCTTTTATGTGGCAGTTACAGGTTCAGGGAAGGATGACAGAGAAAGCCTAAATTCTACCTGTGCCGAAACGTGAAGAAATCAACAGTCTCCTGACAACAATATTCATCTAACTCTTCAACTAGCAACCTCTGATGCAAAGACATACCACCAGATCAGCTGTGCGTACCTTTGCTTTATGAACTCAGGGTGACTATCCAGCCCAACCAGGGATTGGTCCTTAGCCCTGGGAATATTTCCAGAACCTCTCAGTATAATTTTCTTCCAGCGTTTACAGAAACATATGCTTCCCTGTTTTTCACTTTTTATCCTTTCCATAGCATACAGCAGAGTAATCTTGATTTCTTTTATAAAACCTGCCCCTCGACCCCTCTGTTTATCCCTTCTGACGTAACAGGTCACAAACCATGGAGTCAAGCATGCGCTTAGGCCTAATATATGCAGATGGCTGATTTTAGCCTTGAAGGGACAAGTCCAAACCTCGGACTGATTGTTCCCTATAATGGTAGTGGTAGCCGATGAGACATCAGACATCTGATGACATCAAAGTAAGTGGCCTTTGCTCATTGTGGATACAAAAAAATAAATAAATAAACTGTAAGATGAACATACAAGGCTCACAACAGTCTGTTGTAGTTAACACCTATATTTTAATGAGGCTGCTGCATGAATCCGGCATGGATGGGGTCATTCAATGGAAGGGGCACACGCAGCATAATCATAATGATTATAATCATAATCAGAGTGCGCGCAGGAGGCACCAGCTTCCCTACTATGGTGGCAACCTTATGGAATAGTCTCCCAGCTCAGATCAGATCAATCGACTCACAGTCGACCTTCCGCAAGGCCTTAAAAACCAACCTCTTCACCTAAAGCCCCTGTCCCTCTAGGTATGCATGTCTATTGTATCACCCTGTATAGGGGAAGATCTGCCTTCCCACTTGTTACCTATACTAGAGTATTAGTAACCAACTGTAACGACCTATGTGTATTCTCTGTAACCATGCAAATGCACCTAAGCGAATGTATTTAAATATAGCCTTTTAGGGCCGCTTACTGTAACCCTCAAGCAAGCCTTCTTAAATTTCCTTATAGCGCCTCGTTGCCTGTGGGCTGTAGTGTGCTCTACAAATGCAAAATAAAATAAAACTAAAATAAATTATAGACGAGGAACCAGTCTTCAGATGTCAGTGCAGTTTCATAAGGCCATTTACTGCCATCTTTAGTCCATTATAGCCCCACCCCCCTGGAGCGGGTGTTATGTGTCAAATCAAGTTTCCTGTGGTGGGGACTTTAATCTCATGGCAGTTTTACTCTCAGATGCCAAGTATATTAATTGAATGAAAGGTACAGACTTTGATGCCCAACTGCTGCCATCATATAAAAAGGCTGTTGAAGTTTAATTCAGGCACAACTGCAGTGTTGATCTGACATCAATCAGTCAATCTAGCCCCAGGTTTTGGGTCCTGAACATAATGCTGTCTCATGTGTCTACTATTTAAGCATCCATGCGGACAGTCTGGATTTCCAAATGCAAATAGAATCACAATGCTGCCTGTTCCAGCTGTGCTCAGTCAGCAGGTGCCTTCACCTCTTCTCCTTCACCCATCACATCACTCTTATAATTGCCTAAATATGAGCCGGGCCGGATAACTAGTTCAGCATGCCTTGGGTTGCCAACATATACTAAGAATAAAACGGTAGAGAGTCCAAAGCATGGCTGCCAGATGTCGCCCCAAACTCCCTAGGAGATGTCATGTCATGCAGGCCTTAGCCCAGATCCTTTGGTTACCAGTGGAGGAAAGAATGACATGCCAGGGTTTCTGTTTTATCCGCAAGGACTTTCAGAACTATGGGAACTCATTCCCCGATAGGGAAACTCAGGCACTATAAGCCACACCATAGTGTACTATTGGCTGAAAGATATCACTGCGACAAGCTGGATGAATTATCTCAGTGCAGGTTTGACTCTTGGCATTTTCCTGACTGAATTGGCAATGTAGATGATCATATTACCTTCCGAAAAATGCCTAAAATTAATGGCATTTTCTTAAGACATCTTCTGTCCCATGCCGATTGCTGGTTCCGCCACCTAATGAGGATGCCACGCTCCATGCTGCAGAACTCATGGTATAATTTGCCCCTAAGCCTTCCATGTAACCTTACACATGCCAACTGCAGTCTCAAATGCTACAGCACTGCTATTGTATGCCAGGAAAATCCTACAAATTCTAGGCACAGCCATCATATGCCACGTGCAGTTCATATGTCAGAGTACTGACACTGACATTTTATGTCAAGCATCACCTTACCTTGCATATGCCCAGGTGCTTCCATAAAGTACGCTCTGCTGGCTGCACCACAACCAGTGCCGGATTAAACCCTGTGGAGGCACCTAGGCGGTTGAAACGTCGGGGCCATCCCCCTCGCAAATTATCTCCTAATACGTTTTTAATTTTCTGCACTGCTTTATTTTGATCTGTTGTCGAAGGGCCCCTAAAGAGAGTGAGGCCCATAGGCCTGTCCCTACTTGGCCTAACGGATAATCTGGCACTAATCACAACCTTCTTCCTGTCTGACCCGTTTCCCCTTTACTCAGCCAACTCTTACCTGCAATAGGCATCCGTATCCCTATAACACACCATTGTGCACACAGGGTTTCACTGGATCCCAACACTGCAGCATTATTCTATTGAGAGGTGAAGGCCAGGACACCACACGAGAGCTGTGCACAACACCGGTGCAGCTTCCTGGGTACTTCAAAGTGAACTGCTTTGGCCAAATGCTGCTCCTTCCATGGCACTGTCCTTTCTCCGCTCACACCACACCATCAACTTACTGGTGATGAGGTGAGGTTGGGGGATAGGAGTGCTCACACCAGGTTCTTCAGATGCCTCCAACCCATATTGCACCCAACCTGCACCAGCACCCCAATAGACCAGGACCAGGCTGGTGTGTTGTAAATGAATAATGTATTAATTTATCATATTAATATTCAATCAGAACCAAAATATGACAGCAACCACTGATGTTGTGGCAACACAATGCACATGCTTTTAGAACATAACCAGATTACAAGATACTTCAAAGCCACACCAATTATGTGTTGTGAAAAGCAAAGCCAAATTATTCCCCTCAACTGATTGCAAGAAGGTTAAGCACTCCCCCCGTGACAATGGAAAACAGTGTTTCAATGATTTAATACTACTACCATGGGACATCACACAAAGATACTTTGGGCCATTTACACTAGAGAACAAATAGGGCGTCAAAACAGACTAGCTAGCACACATAGGTACACAGGTAGCACATGAGAAACAAAAACAAAAATCCAAAAGAAAGGGAATATAATTTGAATCCGTGATCAGAGTATGATAGAGAAAGAAAGATAGAGTAGGAAAAACGATTTTTCAAAGGGGGAAAAAAAGATTTAGAAGAACAAAATTGCAAATATCACTAAATGTGTATGGAACTGGAAATGCCAGGCACGCTCAAAACCATGAAAAATGAATGAAGGAAAGGCAATACCAAATCTGAGATCAGAACATGATAGAGGAAGGGGAATATTCTAGGAAAATCACTGTTTAAAGGATGAAAAGAAATATTTGGAAAAACGAAATTGCAAATCCTACTAATTTGGAGGGGGCAAAGGAGGACACACATGCTTTCAACAATGAGAAAGGCACATCGGAATCATGGTTTTCAGTGATAAGGACAGGGGCAAATCACAGGTATGTTTTGGGCAAAGAGATTCTCACATTGGGAACAACAGTCTGGGTTTAGGACAGATGTAAAGGGGGATTTGTTTTTAAACACACAATGTGATACATGGACAAATCTGGTTTTAGCTCATAATGGGAACAATTCTTTTGGGGCAACACTTTAATGACTATAACAATTAAATAACAACACTGGGCCCAAGATTGTTGATTTTGAATGGCAACAATCTTGATGCATGTATTTCAATGGGAATTAATTGATTTACTAAGCCAAATACTAGGGGAATAACTTACTTAACTATGCAAACAAACAAAGGACCTCTAGGGGAAAGGGAACTATAATCAACAGATACACAAGGGATGATTTTGTTCCATACGAAAAATGACTTAAATGCACAGAGGAACACAGTATTTTTCAAGGGGAGAGTTACCAAATTGCACAGACAAATAAAATAATTTCACAAACAGATAGCATAGAGGATTTTTCCTTATGGGGACACTCTAGGGTAGTGCTTAAATAGATAGGACTTGTTTAATCAATGGCTGTGGAGATCTATGCTTACAGAAGAAAAGGACTCTACAGTCATCAATGGCACCAGGGCTCCACTGCAGGGATCATCAAAGGGGTCAACCAAGACCTCATTCTGTCCTCCCAAGCAGCTACTACCAGCTCCCTGCTTCCCTTCAAGACTAGGTTGAGATTTCTGCAAGTATGGATCCAGAGTTTCAGTCAGCTGCACACCTCGAATTTTGTAGAGAGAATCCCCAGTTGAGGAGGATTAACCTATTTATAAGCCAAATGACATCACTACCATGTCATCCTCCTCACACAACTGATTGGGCAGTGGTCAAGGGTTCCCTCCCCCTCCATAAACCGGTAGGACCAGAGAATGGAGGACTGGTTTGAGCATCCAGAGGAGGTTACCCCGTCAATCATCTGACAAAACAGGGGTTTGGATTTGGCTTTGGTACCTAGACATCTCACATTTGAATAACTACCATTTCTCATCATGTTTTGTCACTGATGGCCATATTGCTACATACTATATTTTTCAGACAGTCAACTAAACGTTGTGTGATGACGTTGGGACCTACCGGTGTGAAGCTACAGTTTACCCTTGTTTCTGGCCAACCTATATTACTGACAAATCAGGCATTCGATGGGCAGAATGCCTATCATCTGTTACACATTTTCTCAAATTTTTATGATCGTCATATTTACGCAGAGATCATAATCAATGTCTCCCTTATAACTTGTGTTAAGTTCAGTTGATGCAGCTTGCAGACAGCTTTCCAGAAATCTGCACATGAATATTCGGAGATAAATATGGGGGATATTACACAAAGAAAAGCATATCTCCCCAGTGTGTGCCATGGGACACCAACCCCCTCCATAAATCTGCCCCCACTGTCTGCCATGTGGAGCTATGATGTCACGAGGGTTGTTGTTCCAGCTACAAAGGGCTAATGCAAGCTATGGTAGATTTTATGATGGGCTTAAGTGCTTTTGGTCATAAAACTAGGAAAGCAGAGGATTCCTCAAGCCATCCCCTTGGCAAAAGGGTTTGGACACAGCTAGGATCACACCTCAGGAGCCGAAAGCAGAAATGAAAGTGAAACTCCGGCATTTCCTCCACTGCAATCATTTTCTTAAATCAACTATTAGAATGGCACAATTACAATATGTAAAAATATTCACACAGTGGTTGCCTGCAATCCCTGATTATAGAAAAGCAACATAATGTGCCTCATTATAAGGTTGCCGGTCCGGTAACAATGGTACCAGTAAGCTTGCCGGTAATGTTTTCACCGGACCGGCAAACTACGAGGTCTGCTCGTGGGTGCCTTTTCGCCCGCCAGGGCTGACCTGGCGGGCAGAACGGCACCCGCGAGCAGACCATGTCGGATGTACCGGCACCATTCATGAATGGTGCCGGTGCATCCAACCTCCCCATTCCCATTGAGCCCTTTTGGGCTCAATGGAATTGGGGAGTAATTATTACCGGCACCCGACAATGGGCAAATACTGGGTCCAGCAGTACCGGAACACCCCGGTATTTGCCCATTGCCGGGTGCCAGTAAATTCATGACTCTGGTGGAAGCCTTGCTGGTATTTACCGCGATGGCTACCGCCGGACTCATAATGAGGCCCAATGTAGTTTACATGTCTTTGACTGAACATGTGAACACTTCAAGTGTTGGTGTTTAAAAACACAATTACAATTTTGCTGCAGAAAGTTTCAGCTGTGACACTTCATTCTGTGGCAATTTTGCATTACTCCACGTGGATTTTGCAAACTATCTAATTTCATTATGGGCTCATGGTGCACAAATGCACAGTTCCTTGATTTTACTTTTGCCCCCATTTTCAGGGCATATCTTAAACTAAACAGGAAAATGGAAGGCAATGATTTGGGTCAAAGTACAAACTCCATTCTGCAGTGCAAGTTTCCACACAAATGTACATGCTGGACGCTGCTGATTTTCCCAAGATGGTCCTAGCCTTTCCGTATCTTTCTCAAAAGTCTCCTGAGGTCTTCCCCTCATGTGTGGCAAGGATCATTATCAGGCCTCACAAGGCTTAGATGCCTAAATCTGCTCCTTCGTGTTTGGACATGTGCCTCATTTTGCACGTGCTCATGCGCAGGCCTTTTGCTGAGGGGAATATTTTCCCCTCTGACTCCGGCCTGTAGTTATGGCATTATAGGGCAACCAGGGATACCAATGTAGTTTCCTAGCAAACCCAATGGTGTGTCTAACAGCACCTGGATAATGTTGTTGGACTTTGTCGTGTCACTAGCCATCAGTAAACCATGTGACAAAGTAATATTCCTGTGTCTGTTCCAAGTCCTGGAGCGACTCTACAATCCAGAAAGGCTAGCCTCACAGCGCAGTATTGCCTGAGCTATGGAGTACCCGCAGGTGGTGTAGGGTGTGTGTTGAAGAGGCCCCCAACTAGGTTGCCGGTCTTGCCCTATTTTGCATTATGTAATCCCTTTTGGGCTCAATGGAATTGGGGAGTAATTATTACCGGCACCCGACAATGGGCAAATACTGGGTCCAGCAGTACCGGAACACCCCGGTATTTGCCCATTGCCGGGTGCCAGTAAATTCATGACTCTGGTGGAAGCCTTGCTGGTATTTACCGCGATGGCTACCGCCGGACTCATAATGAGGCCCAATGTAGTTTACATGTCTTTGACTGAACATGTGAACACTTCAAGTGTTGGTGTTTAAAAACACAATTACAATTTTGCTGCAGAAAGTTTCAGCTGTGACACTTCATTCTGTGGCAATTTTGCATTACTCCACGTGGATTTTGCAAACTATCTAATTTCATTATGGGCTCATGGTGCACAAATGCACAGTTCCTTGATTTTACTTTTGCCCCCATTTTCAGGGCATATCTTAAACTAAACAGGAAAATGGAAGGCAATGATTTGGGTCAAAGTACAAACTCCATTCTGCAGTGCAAGTTTCCACACAAATGTACATGCTGGACGCTGCTGATTTTCCCAAGATGGTCCTAGCCTTTCCGTATCTTTCTCAAAAGTCTCCTGAGGTCTTCCCCTCATGTGTGGCAAGGATCATTATCAGGCCTCACAAGGCTTAGATGCCTAAATCTGCTCCTTCGTGTTTGGACATGTGCCTCATTTTGCACGTGCTCATGCGCAGGCCTTTTGCTGAGGGGAATATTTTCCCCTCTGACTCCGGCCTGTAGTTATGGCATTATAGGGCAACCAGGGATACCAATGTAGTTTCCTAGCAAACCCAATGGTGTGTCTAACAGCACCTGGATAATGTTGTTGGACTTTGTCGTGTCACTAGCCATCAGTAAACCATGTGACAAAGTAATATTCCTGTGTCTGTTCCAAGTCCTGGAGCGACTCTACAATCCAGAAAGGCTAGCCTCACAGCGCAGTATTGCCTGAGCTATGGAGTACCCGCAGGTGGTGTAGGGTGTGTGTTGAAGAGGCCCCCAACTAGGTTGCCGGTCTTGCCCTATTTTGCATTATGTAATCCCAGAGTTAGAAGACTCAGAGCATGAAATAGTATTGTTTTCTCTCTTGCAAATATCTTCTATATCACAGAGAAAGACCCAAGAACCAGTGTTTCCTTGTATGCAAGGCCTAGTGGGTTACAGCAAACCCACACAGTGATTACTTTCTTTGAACAAACACATTTTGTTAGACAAACTCTGCGTGGGGGACAAACAACAGAGGGTCGCATATGCAAGAAAGGGAACCCTGCTGAGTTATGAGAAGCTGACACCTGGTGATGACATCTAGAGTAATGAACAAGACAGGGAGTTTCGAGCTGCTACTGGGTCTTTCCCATGAATACGCAACCCTGCAAATGCATTAGAAAGTGATATCTCGTGTGAGTTTTACTACATTAAAAATGTTTGTTATCACAGTGTAAGGCGCAGAGGGAGCTGCCTGGTATTACCATCAACATCCCAGGGATGAGCTCTGTTGCTACCCATTGCTGAATTAGTAGAACCCTTTCCAGGTCATATTATGCTCGTAGCTCAGGGCAAAGCCAGTTAAATTAAGGTGACTTGCAAAACAGGGCACAGTTCCTCCTTTATGTCCAGCTAGTACACACATTCTAGGATCAAATAATCAATGATGATCAGCTTGCATAAACATGCAAGTGCCCCTTATGCCCAAGTAGGACAGTGATACCAGGTTTTACGCGGCCACTTAGCACAGTTAGAACAGATGTTATTGGGACCAGTTAGCACAGGAATGCTAGATTCATGATTGTGGACAGTTAACACAGTAAGGCCACATTCCATTGTTGATAGTTATCACAGTGAAGAAAGAAGGTATCTTCATTGCCACCAGCAAGCACAATAAGCCCAGGCACAATGTACATGTGTGGGCATTGATGGTGCAGTGTGTGTCTTGGTGTGTGCATGTGTTTGTGTGTGACAAGTAGTGAAACAGTATTTGTCTGTTTGATTGTGTGTGTTTGTGTGTTTGAGCGTGCACATGCTGTGGGAACTGTCTGAATTGTTGGGGGAGGTGATTGCAGTTTTGTTGGTGGTCTGTGATGCTGGGGGCTGTGTGGTGCATTGCTTGGTTGGAGTGTACAGGTCTATTGCCGGAGGTTGAGCGGTTTGTGTGTGTGCTTGTGTGTGCAGTGCTGGTAGAGTGTGTCCACCAGTGACACTAAAAAATGTTTGCCATTCAGTATAGAGACTAGAACTAGGAGATGACATCTTGCTAGCTGGTAGCCATTTGCTGCAGCTGGTCATATTTACAAGTCGACCAAAATAATTAAACAACTGCTTCTAAAATGTTACAGTCTTCCGGCACCAACTCTCTGTGTGTCAAGCGCTCCGCTTCGTTAAACATCAAGCTGGTGGCCAATCTCTTTCCTCAGCAGGCTCCCTCCTATGGAACAACCTCCACCTTCCTCTTCATCTTGAGTCGGCTCTCCTCAAATTCCAGAAGCTCCTCAAGACCTTCCTTTTCACCTCCTCTTTCCCTTCCTCCCTCCTCTGCTAAACCCCACAGTTGCTGAGATTGGTGACCAGGTCCTCTATGTGCCCTCTTGGATCCTGGCCTCCCACACCCAATCGCCTTCAGCCTCCGTCCGCTACCAGCACTTGCCTCGGGAACCCACTGGCCTATGCCACCACAGGCCTGAACTTATTTATTGGCAGCTGACCACATACCAGTGGCTCACTCCCTACCACTTCCCCACTGTACACCTAGCACTTACCCCCACTCCCTCATCCCGTCTCTCTCTGCACCTGCACGTTCTGAATGCTCACTAGGCCTAGTAGGTCAACCTCAATCTTTCATTGTTTACTTGCTTTCATTCCCATATTGCCTCCCTGTTTCCCTGTGGGCGCTTTGAAACACAATTTACTTGATGTGTAAGCGCCTTACAAAATGCACAATAAGTAAATCAAAATAAAACACTTGCCCAGAAATCCAAAGGGACTGACCGATGAGCCAGAGACTCTGTCGTGTACCTGAGAACAAAAGACCTCCCTGAGGCTGAGCATGGTATGAAAGAGCTAGAAGGAGAGTTGTGCCTGTGGGAGTCTCACATGAGATGAAATTAAGAAGAAGAGTGACCAAATACTGTCTTTTATGTGGCAGTTACAGGTTCAGGGAAGGATGACAGAGAAAGCCTAAATTCTACCTGTGCCGAAAGGTGAAGAAATCAACAGTCTCCTGACAACAATATTCATCTAACTCTTCAACTAGCAACCTCTGATGCAAAGACATACCACCAGATCAGCTGTGCGTACCTTTGCTTTATGAACTCAGGGTGACTATCCAGCCCAACCAGGGATTGGTCCTTAGCCCTGGGAATATTTCCAGAACCTCTCAGTATAATTTTCTTCCAGCGTTTACAGAAACATATGCTTCCCTGTTTTTCACTTTTTATCCTTTCCATAGCATACAGCAGAGTAATCTTGATTTCTTTTATAAAACCTGCCCCTCGACCCCTCTGTTTATCCCTTCTGACGTAACAGGTCACAAACCATGGAGTCAAGCATGCGCTTAGGCCTAATATATGCAGATGGCTGATTTTAGCCTTGAAGGGACAAGTCCAAACCTCGGACTGATTGTTCCCTATAATGGTAGTGGTAGCCGATGAGACATCAGACATCTGATGACATCAAAGTAAGTGGCCTTTGCTCATTGTGGATACAAAAAAATAAATAAATAAACTGTAAGATGAACATACAAGGCTCACAACAGTCTGTTGTAGTTAACACCTATATTTTAATGAGGCTGCTGCATGAATCCGGCATGGATGGGGTCATTCAATGGAAGGGGCACACGCAGCATAATCATAATGATTATAATCATAATCAGAGTGCGCGCAGGAGGCACCAGCTTCCCTACTATGGTGGCAACCTTATGGAATAGTCTCCCAGCTCAGATCAGATCAATCGACTCACAGTCGACCTTCCGCAAGGCCTTAAAAACCAACCTCTTCACCTAAAGCCCCTGTCCCTCTAGGTATGCATGTCTATTGTATCACCCTGTATAGGGGAAGATCTGCCTTCCCACTTGTTACCTATACTAGAGTATTAGTAACCAACTGTAACGACCTATGTGTATTCTCTGTAACCATGCAAATGCACCTAAGCGAATGTATTTAAATATAGCCTTTTAGGGCCGCTTACTGTAACCCTCAAGCAAGCCTTCTTAAATTTCCTTATAGCGCCTCGTTGCCTGTGGGCTGTAGTGTGCTCTACAAATGCAAAATAAAATAAAACTAAAATAAATTATAGACGAGGAACCAGTCTTCAGATGTCAGTGCAGTTTCATAAGGCCATTTACTGCCATCTTTAGTCCATTATAGCCCCACCCCCCTGGAGCGGGTGTTATGTGTCAAATCAAGTTTCCTGTGGTGGGGACTTTAATCTCATGCCAGTTTTACTCTCAGATGCCAAGTATATTAATTGAATGAAAGGTACAGACTTTGATGCCCAACTGCTGCCATCATATAAAAAGGCTGTTGAAGTTTAATTCAGGCACAACTGCAGTGTTGATCTGACATCAATCAGTCAATCTAGCCCCAGGTTTTGGGTCCTGAACATAATGCTGTCTCATGTGTCTACTATTTAAGCATCCATGCGGACAGTCTGGATTTCCAAATGCAAATGGAATCACAATGCTGCCTGTTCCAGCTGTGCTCAGTCAGCAGGTGCCTTCACCTCTTCTCCTTCACCCATCACATCACTCTTATAATTGCCTAAATATGAGCCGGGCCGGATAACTAGTTCAGCATGCCTTGGGTTGCCAACATATACTAAGAATAAAACGGTAGAGAGTCCAAAGCATGGCTGCCAGATGTCGCCCCAAACTCCCTAGGAGATGTCATGTCATGCAGGCCTTAGCCCAGATCCTTTGGTTACCAGTGGAGGAAAGAATGACATGCCAGGGTTTCTGTTTTATCCGCAAGGACTTTCAGAACTATGGGAACGCATTCCCCGATAGGGAAACTCAGGCACTACAAGCCACACCATAGTGTACTATTGGCTGAAAGATATCACTGCGACAAGCTGGATGAATTATCTCAGTGCAGGTTTGACTCTTGGCATTTTCCTGACTGAATTGACAATGTAGATGATCATATTACCTTCCGAAAAATGCCTAAAATTAATGGCATTTTCTTAAGACATCTTCTGTCCCATGCCGATTGCTGGTTCCGCCACCTAATGAGGATGCCACGCTCCATGCTGCAGAACTCATGGTATAATTTGCCCCTAAGCCTTCCATGTAACCTTACACATGCCAACTGCAGTCTCAAATGCTACAGCACTGCTATTGTATGCCAGGAAAATCCTACAAATTCTAGGCACAGCCATCATATGCCACGTGCAGTTCATATGTCAGAGTACTGACACTGACATTTTATGTCAAGCATCACCTTACCTTGCATATGCCCAGGTGCTTCCATAAAGTACGCTCTGCTGGCTGCACCACAACCAGTGCCGGATTAAACCCTGTGGAGGCACCTAGGCGGTTGAAACGTCGGGGCCATCCCCCTCGCAAATTATCTCCTAATACGTTTTTAATTTTCTGCACTGCTTTATTTTGATCTGTTGTCGAAGGGCCCCTAAAGAGAGTGAGGCCCATAGGCCTGTCCCTACTTGGCCTAACGGATAATCTGGCACTAATCACAACCTTCTTCCTGTCTGACCCGTTTCCCCTTTACTCAGCCAACTCTTACCTGCAATAGGCATCCGTATCCCTATAACACACGATTGTGCACACAGGGTTTCACTGGATCCCAACACTGCAGCATTATTCTATTGAGAGGTGAAGGCCAGGACACCACACGAGAGCTGTGCACAACACCGGTGCAGCTTCCTGGGTACTTCAAAGTGAACTGCTTTGGCCAAATGCTGCTCCTTCCATGGCACTGTCCTTTCTCCGCTCACACCACACCATCAACTTACTGGTGATGAGGTGAGGTTGGGGGATAGGAGTGCTCACACCAGGTTCTTCAGATGCCTCCAACCCATATTGCACCCAACCTGCACCAGCACCCCAATAGACCAGGACCAGGCTGGTGTGTTGTAAATGAATAATGTATTAATTTATCATATTAATATTCAATCAGAACCAAAATATGACAGCAACCACTGATGTTGTGGCAACACAATGCACATGCTTTTAGAACATAACCAGATTACAAGATACTTCAAAGCCACACCAATTATGTGTTGTGAAAAGCAAAGCCAAATTATTCCCCTCAACTGATTGCAAGAAGGTTAAGCACTCCCCCCGTGACAATGGAAAACAGTGTTTCAATGATTTAATACTACTACCATGGGACATCACACAAAGATACTTTGGGCCATTTACACTAGAGAACAAATAGGGCGTCAAAACAGACTAGCTAGCACACATAGGTACACAGGTAGCACATGAGAAACAAAAACAAAAATCCAAAAGAAAGGGAATATAATTTGAATCCGTGATCAGAGTATGATAGAGAAAGAAAGATAGAGTAGGAAAAACGATTTTTCAAAGGGGGAAAAAAAGATTTAGAAGAACAAAATTGCAAATATCACTAAATGTGTATGGAACTGGAAATGCCAGGCACGCTCAAAACCATGAAAAATGAATGAAGGAAAGGCAATACCAAATCTGAGATCAGAACATGATAGAGGAAGGGGAATATTCTAGGAAAATCACTGTTTAAAGGATGAAAAGAAATATTTGGAAAAACGAAATTGCAAATCCTACTAATTTGGAGGGGGCAAAGGAGGACACACATGCTTTCAACAATGAGAAAGGCACATCGGAATCATGGTTTTCAGTGATAAGGACAGGGGCAAATCACAGGTATGTTTTGGGCAAAGAGATTCTCACATTGGGAACAACAGTCTGGGTTTAGGACAGATGTAAAGGGGGATTTGTTTTTAAACACACAATGTGATACATGGACAAATCTGGTTTTAGCTCATAATGGGAACAATTCTTTTGGGGCAACACTTTAATGACTATAACAATTAAATAACAACACTGGGCCCAAGATTGTTGATTTTGAATGGCAACAATCTTGATGCATGTATTTCAATGGGAATTAATTGATTTACTAAGCCAAATACTAGGGGAATAACTTACTTAACTATGCAAACAAACAAAGGACCTTTAGGGGAAAGGGAACTATAATCAACAGATACACAAGGGATGATTTTGTTCCATACGAAAAATGACTTAAATGCACAGAGGAACACAGTATTTTTCAAGGGGAGAGTTACCAAATTGCACAGACAAATAAAATAATTTCACAAACAGATAGCATAGAGGATTTTTCCTTATGGGGACACTCTAGGGTAGTGCTTAAATAGATAGGACTTGTTTAATCAATGGCTGTGGAGATCTATGCTTACAGAAGAAAAGGACTCTACAGTCATCAATGGCACCAGGGCTCCACTGCAGGGATCATCAAAGGGGTCAACCAAGACCTCATTCTGTCCTCCCAAGCAGCTACTACCAGCTCCCTGCTTCCCTTCAAGACTAGGTTGAGATTTCTGCAAGTATGGATCCAGAGTTTCAGTCAGCTGCACACCTCGAATTTTGTAGAGAGAATCCCCAGTTGAGGAGGATTAACCTATTTATAAGCCAAATGACATCACTGCCATGTCATCCTCCTCACACAACTGATTGGGCAGTGGTCAAGGGTTCCCTCCCCCTCCATAAACCGGTAGGACCAGAGAATGGAGGACTGGTTTGAGCATCCAGAGGAGGTTACCCCGTCAATCATCTGACAAAACAGGGGTTTGGATTTGGCTTTGGTACCTAGACATCTCACATTTGAATAACTACCATTTCTCATCATGTTTTGTCACTGATGGCCATATTGCTACATACTATATTTTTCAGACAGTCAACTAAACGTTGTGTGATGACGTTGGGACCTACCGGTGTGAAGCTACAGTTTACCCTTGTTTCTGGCCAACCTATATTACTGACAAATCAGGCATTCGATGGGCAGAATGTGTCAGGATTAGTCAGGCGAGTACAAAGGCAGCGAATATGGCAAGGGAAATGTGCACCCAGGAACCAAGACTCATGTATACTAAACCCAGGATTTGCAAATAAAGTGTGAGAACAAAACTAATATGTGAAAAGGGATGTGGGGTAAGCACCTGACCGCGAGGAAAGTCGGCAAGCGCCTTACCCCCAATTGCTGTTACAGGTACTGACAGCGCTAAACCCACGTGGAGGGCAAGCAAGGACAGAATCTGTGAGCTGACACTCTAGACGGTACTGAATAAAGGATTTGGAAACAGTACTCACAAGGACCGGAATGACCACATGAATGCCAGTACTCACGAAGACCGGAAAGACCACTTGGATGTCCGTATTCACGAGGACCGGAAAGACCACTCAAAAGTCAGTGCTAACCCACAACCCTGTAAATCAAACAAGAACCCAGAAGGCAGTAAAGGCAAAGAGTGAGGATAACTAAATACCTAAACCCAAGTCAAGTGGCAAGAAGGAATAGAACAGAGTGGAAAACAAAAGATAATCGCACGGGAGCTAGTTACAACAGCTCCCCACACTCAATAATAAAATAGGAAATAAATGCAAAAGTGTAATGGAAAACATGGAATGGATCACAAAGGAAAGTAAGGGTCAGGAGCAGGGAAAAACGAAATAACCAAGGCAAACCTCCCCCACTCCTCCAAGCAAAAGATAGAAAGCTAATCTTAAAGGAAGGCTAAGGCATAAAGGTTTACAGCAGCAAAGGACAAAGTCAAAGAAATATAGAACACAGACAAACTGGGCTGCTTCTAAAAGGGGAAAGCACTGAGAAATGCTGCCTGCAAACAGAGGAAGACAAAAAGGGGATCAAGGGAGCAGAAAATCAATTAGAGCATGAATCCGAGATTCAGGGCGGAGGAACAAGAAAACAGGAACTAGGAACAAGGTACAATGGCAAGGAACAAGGAACCAGGGACTAGTCAAAACAGGAACACTGCAAACGATGACCAGCGCTGGACTGAAGTGAGACTGAGGCTTTTAAAGCTGTTTAACGAGCACACGCCTCAGGTGAGCTGACTGCTGCACCTGCAGCCACAGGTGTTGCCTATCCTCCACCCAACCTGGTCCTGCAAGGGTGGAGGTGGAGCAGTGGGCCAGGCATTCTGGGAAGCACAGTCATTTGGTTAAAGAAGCATGCTGGCTGCCAAAAACCTGGAATGGATCCGGAAGGGAAGTAGTTTGGAAAATAGGGATTTAGCGCTCCCAATTCATTACAACATTGTGGCATTAGGTTCGGAGGAAATGTCCAGCAAGGAATAAGTCCCAAAACATGCCCCCAAGTGGCGGGAACGGGAGCGAAGGGAGCGAGTCGTGACAGTATACCCCCTCCTACGGCCCTCTTCGGGTGCCCGCCACCCGCACGAGACTTCTTCTTTCCATGATGGGAGTGCTTTTTCCTTGGAGGTGGCACTGATGGAAATGGTGGCTTGTGGGCAAAGGCAGATGGGCTTCCATGATAAGAGTGCGTTGTCTTTGGAGGTGATACTGATGGAAACGGTGACTTCTGGTGAGGAAGAGACTCATGGTTCGAAGAAAGGCATGAAGAACTTACAGGACCTGGAGCAGAGTTGGAAGGTCCAGGAAGCTCAGTCACTGGGAGTGGACCCTTGTAAGTCTTTGAGGAGGGAGGCAGGCTGGTGCAACATGCCTTAGACAATGGTAGAAGCCCTGTTAGCCTTTCTGCCGAGAGCGGACATGCGGGAGGTAAGGAAGTTGCTGGCTTCAGGAAATGTTCATGTTCAGCTATTAGAGAAGGTGGCGGTTGAGGTAGAGGTTCAGATCTTTTTCTGTCATCCATCTGGGAAAAGGCTTGTGGTTGAAAATGATTAAGGTTTGATTGCACATATTCTACGCCTTGGATGCCTGGAAATCCAATGGGTTGTACGAGGCTGGTACTCCTGGTGACAGTCGTGTAGCCACTTTGTTGCACATTGGATACAACAGCAGGGACGTTTGGCATACTGATAGGAGTGATAGACACAGTACTTGGTATTTCAGGCACACTCGCAGAAGGAGCAATAACAGACACATCTTGAACTGCAGCAGTCATTCCCTTCCTTTGGCTACTAGCACCCAACTGGTGCTTCTTGGCGGAATTCTGTTGCACAAGTTCTGTAGGTAATACGCCGGTCTGCACCACCCCCTGTGCACACCCAGGTGAGTGGTTCTGACTCACCACTTGGTCCAGCTTGATGACTCTGAAGCGGGAGCTGGCAAAAGTCTCAAAATCTGATGCTGCATTTTTTGGAGGCTCTGATGCTAAAGTGAAGTAGTTGGGAGAATCGTCTTGTGGAAAAGGCAGGCATTCTGGTGCTCCTCCTGAAGCAGAAGAAAGGCAATCTAAACGTTCATCGACAGTAAATGTTTGGGATTCAGGAGGACTGTCTGGAGCAGTAGAAAATACAGCAGGATCTGATGGTGTAGACAGGTATACCTCTGATGTTGGAAGCGAAGCTAAGCAGGATACCGGTGTATCATGAACTGAAGGCAAACAAGCAATAGACTCTGGAACTGAAGACATGCACATATGATGGACTACCGGAGGCTCTCTGGCTGAAGGATGATCTTCTGGATGAGTCACTGTAGCTGAAGACAGGCAGGCCAGAGGAAACTTTGAAGCTGAAGGCATGCAAGTTGGAGCCATCTCGGTAGCTGAATCCAAACATGTCAGGGTCTTTGGGACTAACCCCGTGCATGGTGGAGGCTCTTGATTAAATGGCAGACATGGCAGCGGTTCATTGATTGAAGACACGTGTACCAAAGATGACTGCAGGGCTGTGGATTGGATCATAGAAGAGTCAATGGTTGTAGGAGGACACACAGAAGTCTCAGAAGTTGATAGACACATTGGTGGCTCAGGAATGGAGGGCACCTTTAGGGCATTAGACTCCTTGGCTCCAGTAACCAAGGACTGTACTGTACCCTTGCAGTCCTTTTCTTTAGTGGGTGACACAGAGTCTCTTTCTTTGTGGAAGTCAAAATCAACCAGTGGAATCACCATCGTAAAGTCTCTGTTAATCAGGATTTCGTCAATTGTCCATTCCTCTGTCTTAGCTTCTGAAAGAGGCAGATTAACAATCAACAGTTCAGGATTCGCCTGCTGGTCTTTTGGTTCTGTATACTGTGGAATGAGTTCATCAGAACATGAAATCTGTACTGTCTCTGACTGTTCGTATTGATCAGAATTGGCAGAAGGAAGAGTGAACCCAGAGGTAAGATCGTCTTCCACATCAGCTTTAACATCTACTTCAGTCTCAGCAGCTGTATCGAGAGCAGGACCTAAGCCTACAGTAGTGACTGAATCTGTGTATGCCACCTTTGTGTATTGTGTTTGGAGATCAGAAGCTTGTATGTGTGCTAGCTCAGAATTATGACAGACTGCTACACAGGAAACTTTAGGTAAAGGAGTGGCTTGTAAATCTTCAGCTAACTGCAATCCCTGACAATCAGCAGAACAATTGTTAGAAACTGTGCCAAGATTGAGCGCTGTGCTAGAAGAAAGACTTTCATTTCCAATAGATCTAACATATTGGCAATTATCATGATTTACCAAAGTCTCTGCACTCAGGGGCTGAACTGTGTTCACTTCATCAACATCAATGGATAAAGTCTGAGGTGTATTCAGGAATGCGTGCAAGATCTTATTCTCCTCTTGTAAAGAAATGAATTCTTGTGTTAACTCCTCAAGCTTAGCTCTTAGCATGCCCTGCATTAACTGTACATCACTATCAGTAGGCACAGGGGGAGGCATAGTGGCATTAGGGCTGGATCCTGCACTAGCAATCTGGATGTGCACCGATTGTGCATTGTCCTCTACTGCTTTCAGGTTCTGAGATTTATACTTTCTCATACTAACTTGGTCTGTGTTACCCTTAAGCAAACTATTGACCTTAGACCTCTTGACATTAGGGACTACCGTATGTACTTGTGCAATGAAGTATTTGGACTGAGGGTAGAAAACAGAAGTTATGCAAGGAACCCCTCCATTCTTTATGTTTGTACCATGAAACTGTTCTATCTGAGGTGAAGCACAACTGGAATCATGGGGTTCAACAACCGAGGTACTCTTGTATAATAAGTCTGACAGTGTGTTGTTTTCTGCGGCTAAGGCTTGCGCTGACATAGAATCGGGATCAGAACAAAAGATCGAACTAGGATCAGGCAATGTAGGATGTGCCATCCTATGGGAAAAATACTTTGCTCGTAAATGCCCATTCGTGACAAGGAGTTCATTTAAGCCAAGACTAGTGATTTGATTGTCACAGGTAAATGTAGGGGAAGCTTTCTGTATAAACTTGTTAGAGGCCTTGCTGCATTTCTTTCTTAAACTTGCCATATTCAATGGGAATTTTGGGCTGGGTATACTGTCAGGATTAGTCAGGCGAGTACAAAGGCAGCGAATATGGCAAGGGAAATGTGCACCCAGGAACCAAGACTCATGTATACTAAACCCAGGATTTGCAAATAAAGTGTGAGAACAAAACTAATATGTGAAAAGGGATGTGGGGTAAGCACCTGACCGCGAGGAAAGTCGGTAAGCGCCTTACCCCCAATTGCTGTTACAGGTACTGACAGCGCTAAACCCACGTGGAGGGCAAGCAAGGACAGAATCTGTGAGCTGACACTCTAGACGGTACTGAATAAAGGATTTGGAAACAGTACTCACAAGGACCGGAATGACCACATGAATGCCAGTACTCACGAAGACCGGAAAGACCACTTGGATGTCCGTATTCACGAGGACCGGAAAGACCACTCAAAAGTCAGTGCTAACCCACAACCCTGTAAATCAAACAAGAACCCAGAAGGCAGTAAAGGCAAAGAGTGAGGATAACTAAATACCTAAACCCAAGTCAAGTGGCAAGAAGGAATAGAACAGAGTGGAAAACAAAAGATAATCGCACGGGAGCTAGTTACAACAGCTCCCCACACTCAATAATAAAATAGGAAATAAATGCAAAAGTGTAATGGAAAACATGGAATGGATCACAAAGGAAAGTAAGGATCAGGAGCAGGCCAAAACGAAATAACCAAGGCAAACCTCCCCCACTCCTCCAAGCAAAAGATAGAAAGCTAATCTTAAAGGAAGGCTAAGGCATAAAGGTTTACAGCAGCAAAGGACAAAGTCAAAGAAATATAGAACACAGACAAACTGGGCTGCTTCTAAAAGGGGAAAGCACTGAGAAATGCTGCCTGCAAACAGAGGAAGACAAAAAGGGGATCAAGGGAGCAGAAAATCAATTAGAGCATGAATCCGAGATTCAGGGCGGAGGAACAAGAAAACAGGAACTAGGAACAAGGTACAATGGCAAGGAACAAGGAACCAGGGACTAGTCAAAACAGGAACACTGCAAACGATGACCAGCGCTGGACTGAAGTGAGACTGAGGCTTTTAAAGCTGTTTAACGAGCACACGCCTCAGGTGAGCTGACTGCTGCACCTGCAGCCACAGGTGTTGCCTATCCTCCACCCAACCTGGTCCTGCAAGGGTGGAGGTGGAGCAGTGGGCCAGGCATTCTGGGAAGCACAGTCATTTGGTTAAAGAAGCATGCTGGCTGCCAAAAACCTGGAATGGATCCGGAAGGGAAGTAGTTTGGAAAATAGGGATTTAGCGCTCCCAATTCATTACAACATTGTGGCATTAGGTTCGGAGGAAATGTCCAGCAAGGAATAAGTCCCAAAACATGCCCCCAAGTGGCGGGAACGGGAGCGAAGGGAGCGAGTCGTGACAGAATGCCTATCATCTGTTACACATTTTCTCAAATTTTTATGATCGTCATATTTACGCAGAGATCATAATCAATGTCTCCCTTATAACTTGTGTTAAGTTCAGTTGATGCAGCTTGCAGACAGCTTTCCAGAAATCTGCACATGAATATTCGGAGATAAATATTGGGGATATTACACAAAGAAAAGCATATCTCCCCAGTGTGTGCCATGGGACACCAACCCCCTCCATAAATCTGCCCCCACCGTCTGCCATGTGGAGCTATGATGTCACGAGGGTTGTTGTTCCAGCTACAAAGGGCTAATGCAAGCTATGGTAGATTTTATGATGGGCTTAAGTGCTTTTGGTCATAAAACTAGGAAAGCAGAGGATTCCTCAAGCCATCCCCTTGGCAAAAGGGTTTGGACACAGCTAGGATCACACCTCAGGAGCCGAAAGCAGAAATGAAAGTGAAACTCCGGCATTTCCTCCACTGCAATCATTTTCTTAAATCAACTATTAGAATGGCACAATTACAATATGTAAAAATATTCACATAGTGGTTGCCTGCAATCCCTGATTATAGAAAAGCAACATAATGTGCCTCATTATAAGGTTGCCGGTCCGGTAACAATGGTACCAGTAAGCTTGCCGGTAATGTTTTCACCGGACCGGCAAACTACGAGGTCTGCTCGTGGGTGCCTTTTCGCCCGCCAGGGCTGACCTGGCGGGCAGAACGGCACCCGCGAGCAGACCATGTCTGATGTACCGGCACCATTCATGAATGGTGCCGGTGCATCCAACCTCCCCATTCCCATTGAGCCCTTTTGGGCTCAATGGAATTGGGGAGTAATTATTACCGGCACCCGACAATGGGCAAATACTGGGTCCAGCAGTACCGGAACACCCCGGTATTTGCCCATTGCCGGGTGCCAGTAAATTCATGACTCTGGTGGAAGCCTTGCTGGTATTTACCGCGATGGCTACCGCCGGACTCATAATGAGGCCCAATGTAGTTTACATGTCTTTGACTGAACATGTGAACACTTCAAGTGTTGGTGTTTAAAAACACAATTACAATTTTGCTGCAGAAAGTTTCAGCTGTGACACTTCATTCTGTGGCAATTTTGCATTACTCCACGTGGATTTTGCAAACTATCTAATTTCATTATGGGCTCATGGTGCACAAATGCACAGTTCCTTGATTTTACTTTTGCCCCCATTTTCAGGGCATATCTTAAACTAAACAGGAAAATGGAAGGCAATGATTTGGGTCAAAGTACAAACTCCATTCTGCAGTGCAAGTTTCCACACAAATGTACATGCCGGACGCTGCTGATTTTCCCAAGATGGTCCTAGCCTTTCCGTATCTTTCTCAAAAGTCTCCTGAGGTCTTCCCCTCATGTGTGGCAAGGATCATTATCAGGCCTCACAAGGCTTAGATGCCTAAATCTGCTCCTTCGTGTTTGGACATGTGCCTCATTTTGCACGTGCTCATGCGCAGGCCTTTTGCTGAGGGGAATATTTTCCCCTCTGACTCCGGCCTGTAGTTATGGCATTATAGGGCAACCAGGGATACCAATGTAGTTTCCTAGCAAACCCAATGGTGTGTCTAACAGCACCTGGATAATGTTGTTGGACTTTGTCGTGTCACTAGCCATCAGTAAACCATGTGACAAAGTAATATTCCTGTGTCTGTTCCAAGTCCTGGAGCGACTCTACAATCCAGAAAGGCTAGCCTCACAGCGCAGTATTGCCTGAGCTATGGAGTACCCGCAGGTGGTGTAGGGTGTGTGTTGAAGAGGCCCCCAACTAGGTTGCCGGTCTTGCCCTATTTTGCATTATGTAATCCCAGAGTTAGAAGACTGAGAGCATGAAATAGTATTGTTTTCTCTCTTGCAAATATCTTCTATATCACAGAGAAAGACCCAAGAACCAGTGTTTCCTTGTATGCAAGGCCTAGTGGGTTACAGCAAACCCACACAGTGATTACTTTCTTTGAACAAACACATTTTGTTAGACAAACTCTGCGTGGGGGACAAACAACAGAGGGTCGCATATGCAAGAAAGGGAACCCTGCTGAGTTATGAGAAGCTGACACCTGGTGATGACATCTAGAGTAATGAACAAGACAGGGAGTTTCGAGCTGCTACTGGGTCTTTCCCATGAATACGCAACCCTGCAAATGCATTAGAAAGTGATATCTCGTGTGAGTTTTACTACATTAAAAATGTTTGTTATCACAGTGTAAGGCGCAGAGGGAGCTGCCTGGTATTACCATCAACATCCCAGGGATGAGCTCTGTTGCTACCCATTGCTGAATTAGTAGAACCCTTTCCAGGTCATATTATGCTCGTAGCTCAGGGCAAAGCCAGTTAAATTAAGGTGACTTGCAAAACAGGGCACAGTTCCTCCTTTATGTCCAGCTAGTACACACATTCTAGGATCAAATAATCAATGATGATCAGCTTGCATAAACATGCAAGTGCCCCTTATGCCCAAGTAGGACAGTGATACCAGGTTTTACGCGGCCACTTAGCACAGTTAGAACAGATGTTATTGGGACCAGTTAGCACAGGAATGCTAGATTCATGATTGTGGACAGTTAACACAGTAAGGCCACATTCCATTGTTGATAGTTATCACAGTGAAGAAAGAAGGTATCTTCATTGCCACCAGCAAGCACAATAAGCCCAGGCACAATGTACATGTGTGGGCATTGATGGTGCAGTGTGTGTCTTGGTGTGTGCATGTGTTTGTGTGTGACAAGTAGTGAAACAGTATTTGTCTGTTTGATTGTGTGTGTTTGTGTGTTTGAGCGTGCACATGCTGTGGGAACTGTCTGAATTGTTGGGGGAGGTGATTGCAGTTTTGTTGGTGGTCTGTGATGCTGGGGGCTGTGTGGTGCATTGCTTGGTTGGAGTGTACAGGTCTATTGCCGGAGGTTGAGCGGTTTGTGTGTGTGCTTGTGTGTGCAGTGCTGGTAGAGTGTGTCCACCAGTGACACTAAAAAATGTTTGCCATTCAGTATAGAGACTAGAACTAGGAGATGACATCTTGCTAGCTGGTAGCCATTTGCTGCAGCTGGTCATATTTACAAGTCGACCAAAATAATTAAACAACTGCTTCTAAAATGTTACAGTCTTCCGGCACCAACTCTCTGTGTGTCAAGCGCTCCGCTTCGTTAAACATCAAGCTGGTGGCCAATCTCTTTCCTCAGCAGGCTCCCTCCTATGGAACAACCTCCACCTTCCTCTTCATCTTGAGTCGGCTCTCCTCAAATTCCAGAAGCTCCTCAAGACCTTCCTTTTCACCTCCTCTTTCCCTTCCTCCCTCCTCTGCTAAACCCCACAGTTGCTGAGATTGGTGACCAGGTCCTCTATGTGCCCTCTTGGATCCTGGCCTCCCACACCCAATCGCCTTCAGCCTCCGTCCGCTACCAGCACTTGCCTCGGGAACCCACTGGCCTATGCCACCACAGGCCTGAACTTATTTATTGGCAGCTGACCACATACCAGTGGCTCACTCCCTACCACTTCCCCACTGTACACCTAGCACTTACCCCCACTCCCTCATCCCGTCTCTCTCTGCACCTGCACGTTCTGAATGCTCACTAGGCCTAGTAGGTCAACCTCAATCTTTCATTGTTTACTTGCTTTCATTCCCATATTGCCTCCCTGTTTCCCTGTGGGCGCTTTGAAACACAATTTACTTGATGTGTAAGCGCCTTACAAAATGCACAATAAGTAAATCAAAATAAAACACTTGCCCAGAAATCCAAAGGGACTGACCGATGAGCCAGAGACTCTGTCGTGTACCTGAGAACAAAAGACCTCCCTGAGGCTGAGCATGGTATGAAAGAGCTAGAAGGAGAGTCGTGCCTGTGGGAGTCTCACATGAGATGAAATTAAGAAGAAGAGTGACCAAATACTGTCTTTTATGTGGCAGTTACAGGTTCAGGGAAGGATGACAGAGAAAGCCTAAATTCTACCTGTGCCGAAACGTGAAGAAATCAACAGTCTCCTGACAACAATATTCATCTAACTCTTCAACTAGCAACCTCTGATGCAAAGACATACCACCAGATCAGCTGTGCGTACCTTTGCTTTATGAACTCAGGGTGACTATCCAGCCCAACCAGGGATTGGTCCTTAGCCCTGGGAATATTTCCAGAACCTCTCAGTATAATTTTCTTCCAGCGTTTACAGAAACATATGCTTCCCTGTTTTTCACTTTTTATCCTTTCCATAGCATACAGCAGAGTAATCTTGATTTCTTTTATAAAACCTGCCCCTCGACCCCTCTGTTTATCCCTTCTGACGTAACAGGTCACAAACCATGGAGTCAAGCATGCGCTTAGGCCTAATATATGCAGATGGCTGATTTTAGCCTTGAAGGGACAAGTCCAAACCTCGGACTGATTGTTCCCTATAATGGTAGTGGTAGCCGATGAGACATCAGACATCTGATGACATCAAAGTAAGTGGCCTTTGCTCATTGTGGATACAAAAAAATAAATAAATAAACTGTAAGATGAACATACAAGGCTCACAACAGTCTGTTGTAGTTAACACCTATATTTTAATGAGGCTGCTGCATGAATCCGGCATGGATGGGGTCATTCAATGGAAGGGGCACACGCAGCATAATCATAATGATTATAATCATAATCAGAGTGCGCGCAGGAGGCACCAGCTTCCCTACTATGGTGGCAACCTTATGGAATAGTCTCCCAGCTCAGATCAGATCAATCGACTCACAGTCGTCCTTCCGCAAGGCCTTAAAAACCAACCTCTTCACCTAAAGCCCCTGTCCCTCTAGGTATGCATGTCTATTGTATCACCCTGTATAGGGGAAGATCTGCCTTCCCACTTGTTACCTATACTAGAGTATTAGTAACCAACTGTAACGACCTATGTGTATTCTCTGTAACCATGCAAATGCACCTAAGCGAATGTATTTAAATATAGCCTTTTAGGGCCGCTTACTGTAACCCTCAAGCAAGCCTTCTTAAATTTCCTTATAGCGCCTCGTTGCCTGTGGGCTGTAGTGTGCTCTACAAATGCAAAATAAAATAAAACTAAAATAAATTATAGACGAGGAACCAGTCTTCAGATGTCAGTGCAGTTTCATAAGGCCATTTACTGCCATCTTTAGTCCATTATAGCCCCACCCCCCTGGAGCGGGTGTTATGTGTCAAATCAAGTTTCCTGTGGTGGGGACTTTAATCTCATGCCAGTTTTACTCTCAGATGCCAAGTATATTAATTGAATGAAAGGTACAGACTTTGATGCCCAACTGCTGCCATCATATAAAAAGGCTGTTGAAGTTTAATTCAGGCACAACTGCAGTGTTGATCTGACATCAATCAGTCAATCTAGCCCCAGGTTTTGGGTCCTGAACATAATGCTGTCTCATGTGTCTACTATTTAAGCATCCATGCGGACAGTCTGGATTTCCAAATGCAAATGGAATCACAATGCTGCCTGTTCCAGCTGTGCTCAGTCAGCAGGTGCCTTCACCTCTTCTCCTTCACCCATCACATCACTCTTATAATTGCCTAAATATGAGCCGGGCCGGATAACTAGTTCAGCATGCCTTGGGTTGCCAACATATACTAAGAATAAAACGGTAGAGAGTCCAAAGCATGGCTGCCAGATGTCGCCCCAAACTCCCTAGGAGATGTCATGTCATGCAGGCCTTAGCCCAGATCCTTTGGTTACCAGTGGAGGAAAGAATGACATGCCAGGGTTTCTGTTTTATCCGCAAGGACTTTCAGAACTATGGGAACGCATTCCCCGATAGGGAAACTCAGGCACTATAAGCCACACCATAGTGTACTATTGGCTGAAAGATATCACTGCGACAAGCTGGATGAATTATCTCAGTGCAGGTTTGACTCTTGGCATTTTCCTGACTGAATTGACAATGTAGATGATCATATTACCTTCCGAAAAATGCCTAAAATTAATGGCATTTTCTTAAGACATCTTCTGTCCCATGCCGATTGCTGGTTCCGCCACCTAATGAGGATGCCACGCTCCATGCTGCAGAACTCATGGTATAATTTGCCCCTAAGCCTTCCATGTAACCTTACACATGCCAACTGCAGTCTCAAATGCTACAGCACTGCTATTGTATGCCAGGAAAATCCTACAAATTGTAGGCACAGCCATCATATGCCACGTGCAGTTCATATGTCAGAGTACTGACACTGACATTTTATGTCAAGCATCACCTTACCTTGCATATGCCCAGGTGCTTCCATAAAGTACGCTCTGCTGGCTGCACCACAACCAGTGCCGGATTAAACCCTGTGGAGGCACCTAGGCGGTTGAAACGTCGGGGCCATCCCCCTCGCAAATTATCTCCTAATACGTTTTTAATTTTCTGCACTGCTTTATTTTGATCTGTTGTCGAAGGGCCCCTAAAGAGAGTGAGGCCCATAGGCCTGTCCCTACTTGGCCTAACGGATAATCTGGCACTAATCACAACCTTCTTCCTGTCTGACCCGTTTCCCCTTTACTCAGCCAACTCTTACCTGCAATAGGCATCCGTATCCCTATAACACACCATTGTGCACACAGGGTTTCACTGGATCCCAACACTGCAGCATTATTCTATTGAGAGGTGAAGGCCAGGACACCACACGAGAGCTGTGCACAACACCGGTGCAGCTTCCTGGGTACTTCAAAGTGAACTGCTTTGGCCAAATGCTGCTCCTTCCATGGCACTGTCCTTTCTCCGCTCACACCACACCATCAACTTACTGGTGATGAGGTGAGGTTGGGGGATAGGAGTGCTCACACCAGGTTCTTCAGATGCCTCCAACCCATATTGCACCCAACCTGCACCAGCACCCCAATAGACCAGGACCAGGCTGGTGTGTTGAAAATGAATAATGTATTAATTTATCATATTAATATTCAATCAGAACCAAAATATGACAGCAACCACTGATGTTGTGGCAACACAATGCACATGCTTTTAGAACATAACCAGATTACAAGATACTTCAAAGCCACACCAATTATGTGTTGTGAAAAGCAAAGCCAAATTATTCCCCTCAACTGATTGCAAGAAGGTTAAGCACTCCCACCGTGACAATGGAAAACAGTGTTTCAATGATTTAATACTACTACCATGGGACATCACACAAAGATACTTTGGGCCATTTACACTAGAGAACAAATAGGGCGTCAAAACAGACTAGCTAGCACACATAGGTACACAGGTAGCACATGAGAAACAAAAACAAAAATCCAAAAGAAAGGGAATATAATTTGAATCCGTGATCAGAGTATGATAGAGAAAGAAAGATAGAGTAGGAAAAACGATTTTTCAAAGGGGGAAAAAAAGATTTAGAAGAACAAAATTGCAAATATCACTAAATGTGTATGTAACTGGAAATGCCAGGCACGCTCAAAACCATGAAAAATGAATGAAGGAAAGGCAATACCAAATCTGAGATCAGAACATGATAGAGGAAGGGGAATATTCTAGGAAAATCACTGTTTAAAGGATGAAAAGAAATATTTGGAAAAACGAAATTGCAAATCCTACTAATTTGGAGGGGGCAAAGGAGGACACACATGCTTTCAACAATGAGAAAGGCACATCGGAATCATGGTTTTCAGTGATAAGGACAGGGGCAAATCACAGGTATGTTTTGGGCAAAGAGATTCTCACATTGGGAACAACAGTCTGGGTTTAGGACAGATGTAAAGGGGGATTTGTTTTTAAACACACAATGTGATACATGGACAAATCTGGTTTTAGCTCATAATGGGAACAATTCTTTTGGGGCAACACTTTAATGACTATAACAATTAAATAACAACACTGGGCCCAAGATTGTTGATTTTGAATGGCAACAATCTTGATGCATGTATTTCAATGGGAATTAATTGATTTACTAAGCCAAATACTAGGGGAATAACTTACTTAACTATGCAAACAAACAAAGGACCTTTAGGGGAAAGGGAACTATAATCAACAGATACACAAGGGATGATTTTGTTCCATACGAAAAATGACTTAAATGCACAGAGGAACACAGTATTTTTCAAGGGGAGAGTTACCAAATTGCACAGACAAATAAAATAATTTCACAAACAGATAGCATAGAGGATTTTTCCTTATGGGGACACTCTAGGGTAGTGCTTAAATAGATAGGACTTGTTTAATCAATGGCTGTGGAGATCTATGCTTACAGAAGAAAAGGACTCTACAGTCATCAATGGCACCAGGGCTCCACTGCAGGGATCATCAAAGGGGTCAACCAAGACCTCATTCTGTCCTCCCAAGCAGCTACTACCAGCTCCCTGCTTCCCTTCAAGACTAGGTTGAGATTTCTGCAAGTATGGATCCAGAGTTTCAGTCAGCTGCACACCTCGAATTTTGTAGAGAGAATCCCCAGTTGAGGAGGATTAACCTATTTATAAGCCAAATGACATCACTGCCATGTCATCCTCCTCACACAACTGATTGGGCAGTGGTCAAGGGTTCCCTCCCCCTCCATAAACCGGTAGGACCAGAGAATGGAGGACTGGTTTGAGCATCCAGAGGAGGTTACCCCGTCAATCATCTGACAAAACAGGGGTTTGGATTTGGCTTTGGTACCTAGACATCTCACATTTGAATAACTACCATTTCTCATCATGTTTTGTCACTGATGGCCATATTGCTACATACTATATTTTTCAGACAGTCAACTAAACGTTGTGTGATGACGTTGGGACCTACCGGTGTGAAGCTACAGTTTACCCTTGTTTCTGGCCAACCTATATTACTGACAAATCAGGCATTCGATGGGCAGAATGTGTCAGGATTAGTCAGGCGAGTACAAAGGCAGCGAATATGGCAAGGGAAATGTGCACCCAGGAACCAAGACTCATGTATACTAAACCCAGGATTTGCAAATAAAGTGTGAGAACAAAACTAATATGTGAAAAGGGATGTGGGGTAAGCACCTGACCGCGAGGAAAGTCGGCAAAAGCGCCTTACCCCCAATTGCTGTTACAGGTACTGACAGCGCTAAACCCACGTGGAGGGCAAGCAAGGACAGAATCTGTGAGCTGACACTCTAGACGGTACTGAATAAAGGATTTGGAAACAGTACTCACAAGGACCGGAATGACCACATGAATGCCAGTACTCACGAAGACCGGAAAGACCACTTGGATGTCCGTATTCACGAGGACCGGAAAGACCACTCAAAAGTCAGTGCTAACCCACAACCCTGTAAATCAAACAAGAACCCAGAAGGCAGTAAAGGCAAAGAGTGAGGATAACTAAATACCTAAACCCAAGTCAAGTGGCAAGAAGGAATAGAACAGAGTGGAAAACAAAAGATAATCGCACGGGAGCTAGTTACAACAGCTCCCCACACTCAATAATAAAATAGGAAATAAATGCAAAAGTGTAATGGAAAACATGGAATGGATCACAAAGGAAAGTAAGGATCAGGAGCAGGGAAAAACGAAATAACCAAGGCAAACCTCCCCCACTCCTCCAAGCAAAAGATAGAAAGCTAATCTTAAAGGAAGGCTAAGGCATAAAGGTTTACAGCAGCAAAGGACAAAGTCAAAGAAATATAGAACACAGACAAACTGGGCTGCTTCTAAAAGGGGAAAGCACTGAGAAATGCTGCCTGCAAACAGAGGAAGACAAAAAGGGGATCAAGGGAGCAGAAAATCAATTAGAGCATGAATCCGAGATTCAGGGCGGAGGAACAAGAAAACAGGAACTAGGAACAAGGTACAATGGCAAGGTACAAGGAACCAGGGACTAGTCAAAACAGGAACACTGCAAACGATGACCAGCGCTGGACTGAAGTGAGACTGAGGCTTTTAAAGCTGTTTAACGAGCACACGCCTCAGGTGAGCTGACTGCTGCACCTGCAGCCACAGGTGTTGCCTATCCTCCACCCAACCTGGTCCTGCAAGGGTGGAGGTGGAGCAGTGGGCCAGGCATTCTGGGAAGCACAGTCATTTGGTTAAAGAAGCATGCTGGCTGCCAAAAACCTGGAATGGATCCGGAAGGGAAGTAGTTTGGAAAATAGGGATTTAGCGCTCCCAATTCATTACAACATTGTGGCATTAGGTTCGGAGGAAATGTCCAGCAAGGAATAAGTCCCAAAACATGCCCCCAAGTGGCGGGAACGGGAGCGAAGGGAGCGAGTCGTGACAGAATGCCTATCATCTGTTACACATTTTCTCAATTTTTTATGATCGTCATATTTACGCAGAGATCATAATCAATGTCTCCCTTATAACTTGTGTTAAGTTCAGTTGATGCAGCTTGCAGACAGCTTTCCAGAAATCTGCACATGAATATTCGGAGATAAATATTGGGGATATTACACAAAGAAAAGCATATCTCCCCAGTGTGTGCCATGGGACACCAACCCCTCCATAAATCTGCCCCCACCGTCTGCCATGTGGAGCTATGATGTCACGAGGGTTGTTGTTCCAGCTACAAAGGGCTAATGCAAGCTATGGTAGATTTTATGATGGGCTTAAGTGCTTTTGGTCATAAAACTAGGAAAGCAGAGGATTCCTCAAGCCATCCCCTTGGCAAAAGGGTTTGGACACCGCTAGGATCACACCTCAGGAGCCGAAAGCAGAAATGAAAGTGAAACTCCGGCATTTCCTCCACTGCAATCATTTTCTTAAATCAACTATTAGAATGGCACAATTACAATATGTAAAAATATTCACACAGTGGTTGCCTGCAATCCCTGATTATAGAAAAGCAACATAATGTGCCTCATTATAAGGTTGCCGGTCCGGTAACAATGGTACCAGTAAGCTTGCCGGTAATGTTTTCACCGGACCGGCAAACTACGAGGTCTGCTCGTGGGTGCCTTTTCGCCCGCCAGGGCTGACCTGGCGGGCAGAACGGCACCCGCGAGCAGACCATGTCGGATGTACCGGCACCATTCATGAATGGTGCCGGTGCATCCAACCTCCCCATTCCCATTGAGCCCTTTTGGGCTCAATGGAATTGGGGAGTAATTATTACCGGCACCCGACAATGGGCAAATACTGGGTCCAGCAGTACCGGAACACCCCGGTATTTGCCCATTGCCGGGTGCCAGTAAAGTCATGACTCTGGTGGAAGCCTTGCTGGTATTTACCGCGATGGCTACCACCGGACTCATAATGAGGCCCAATGTAGTTTACATGTCTTTGACTGAACATGTGAACACTTCAAGTGTTGGTGTTTAAAAACACAATTACAATTTTGCTGCAGAAAGTTTCAGCTGTGACACTTCATTCTGTGGCAATTTTGCATTACTCCACGTGGATTTTGCGAACTATCTAATTTCATTATGGGCTCATGGTGCACAAATGCACAGTTCCTTGATTTTACTTTTGCCCCCATTTTCAGGGCATATCTTAAACTAAACAGGAAAATGGAAGGCAATGATTTGGGTCAAAGTACAAACTCCATTCTGCAGTGCAAGTTTCCACACAAATGTACATGCTGGACGCTGCTGATTTTCCCAAGATGGTCCTAGCCTTTCCGTATCTTTCTCAAAAGTCTCCTGAGGTCTTCCCCTCATGTGTGGCAAGGATCATTATCAGGCCTCACAAGGCTTAGATGCCTAAATCTGCTCCTTCGTGTTTGGACATGTGCCTCATTTTGCACGTGCTCATGCGCAGGCCTTTTGCTGAGGGGAATATTTTCCCCTCTGACTCCGGCCTGTAGTTATGGCATTATAGGGCAACCAGGGATACCAATGTAGTTTCCTAGCAAACCCAATGGTGTGTCTAACAGCACCTGGATAATGTTGTTGGACTTTGTCGTGTCACTAGCCATCAGTAAACCATGTGACAAAGTAATATTCCTGTGTCTGTTCCAAGTCCTGGAGCGACTCTACAATCCAGAAAGGCTAGCCTCACAGCGCAGTATTGCCTGAGCTATGGAGTACCCGCAGGTGGTGTAGGGTGTGTGTTGAAGAGGCCCCCAACTAGGTTGCCGGTCTTGCCCTATTTTGCATTATGTAATCCCAGAGTTAGAAGACTCAGAGCATGAAATAGTATTGTTTTCTCTCTTGCAAATATCTTCTATATCACAGAGAAAGACCCAAGAACCAGTGTTTCCTTGTATGCAAGGCCTAGTGGGTTACAGCAAACCCACACAGTGATTACTTTCTTTGAACAAACACATTTTGTTAGACAAACTCTGCGTGGGGGACAAACAACAGAGGGTCGCATATGCAAGAAAGGGAACCCTGCTGAGTTATGAGAAGCTGACACCTGGTGATGACATCTAGAGTAATGAACAAGACAGGGAGTTTCGAGCTGCTACTGGGTCTTTCCCATGAATACGCAACCCTGCAAATGCATTAGAAAGTGATATCTCGTGTGAGTTTTTGTGGTGCGTACAACAATGCAAGTTGAGGGCTGACAAGGGAGATGAAGAAAAGCTGCAGGGAAGAAGTGACAGGGACCATACCTCGATCTCTAGCTACAATAGGAACCGGGCACTCATATTGCAATTAGGCCAATTGACCTAAATAAGAACCTCTTACAAACTAAGATAAATAAAACACAATCAGAACAGACATTTTAGAGAAATGTGGGGCAAAAGGCACAGAGAGAGGGGCAAGAACTGGGCAGAAGCAGCTGTCAGCAGTTCAAATCAAGAATAACAGGCAGATTCAAGAACTATAGCAGGAACATCCAAAGTGGGATGACAGACACAGACTGTGGGATCCAGAAGCCTTGATAGTCCTGGCCGCACTTGACAGGCAGGTCAGCTGCTGATGCTGAGAGATATTAATTGTCCTAGGAGTGGGAGCTTCTGGAGATCCTAAGAGGATGAAGACTGCTTACCAGTGAGCAATGCAATATACTCCTTAACATTGAGAAAGGTACAATATCCCTTATTGGTGGGAAGGGCACTGCATATAGCTTGATAGTGAGAACGGGGCACTATTGTTTGCTAGTGAGAGGAGCAATATATCTACTGGGCGAGAACTGGCCAGGCACTTTCCTCTTGGTTGGATCACAAATAACTAGCTGGGTAGTATATCCCTGTGTAGAGAAATTCTGGCAAATAAGCAGCCGGGTGCTATATCCTTGTGACTGTGAAGTGCACCAAGAAGCAGATGGGCACTATATCCCTCTGACTGGAGTAAGCTGAGATGCAGCAGTGTGCTATATCCCTCTGGCTGGAGTAAGCTGAGAATCACCTGAAAAAATACCAGACTTCCACTTTTGCGCTCCAAATATAAATTTTATTTGATTGGTTACACAGTTAATTCAATACATTGTTTCTCAGTTGTGAGGGTTATAAGGTTCACCCTCTACACGTGTTTCACCTTGCTTGTGTTGGCAAGGATCTTCAGGAGGGATTTTTAACGTATAGTTATGCTAGTTAGAGCTAAAGAGAAAAGGGGAACCGAAAGAAAAAAGCAGCAAATCAATGCTTAGTAGAGCAGATCATCATCAGGTTCGCCCTATTCGAGTTTATTTATATACGGTACCTACTTACATATATTGGGATTTCCTTGTTAATGCTATCTTCTGATATTACATCAATTTCCTTGATCGTCTCATTTTTTAACACAAATTCGTTGTCTATATCCAAAGTTTTCTGAACAATCTACAAAAAAATAATTTTTAAATGTGTAATTGATGTTAGCGTGGCTGTTTGCCTATTACAATTGAAAAATAACATCTTCTTAACAAAAATAAGTTCTGCCATTTGGAATATGCTAGGTTGCTGTTATTGGGCTTACCTGGAAGTGTTGTTTGGTCTTAGATCATCTTGGCGGTCGCTTTCGAGGGTGTGCATCGGATACGATTGTCTGAGAATCATCTGGGAGCTATATCCATTGTGATTGTGAAGTGAGCCGAGAAGCTGCCTGGGCATTATATCCTTCTGACTGTGAAGTAAACCAAGAAGCTGCTGGGCAATATATCCCTCTGACTGTGAAGTAAGCTGAGAAGCAGCTGGGAAGTATATCCCTTGGGAATGTGAAGTGGGCAGAGAAGCAGCTGGGCACTAAATCTCTGTTTATGTGAAGTGATCCAAGAAGCAGCTGGGCACTAAATCCCTTTGACTGTGAAGTGGGCCAAGAAACAGCTGGGAACTATCTCCCTATAACTGTGAAGTAAGCCAAGAAGCAGTTGGGAGCTATATCCCTTGTAACTGTGGAGCGGGCCAGGAGGCAGATGGGTGCTAAATCCCTCTGACTGTGTAGTAAGCTGAGAAGCAGCTGGGAGCTGTATCCCTTGTGACTGTGAAGTAAGTCGAGAATCAGCTGGGAGATATATCCCTTGTGACTGTGAAGTGGGCCAAGAAGCAGCTGGGCACTATCCCTCTGACTGTTAAGTAAGCCTATAAGCAGATAGGAGCTATATCCATTGTGGCTGTGAAGTATGCAGAGTATCAGTTGGGTGCTATATCCCCCTGAATGTGAAGTAGTCCAAGAAGCAGCTGGGCACTATATCCTTTTTCACTATGAAGTAACCCGATAAGCAGATGGGTACTATATCCCTCTGGTGGGGTATATTTATAGGGCAACATTTATTGCAGGGAGTTTGTTCCCTCAATTAAAAATGTTGCGGTGGTCCGGAAGGGCCTCCATGATTACAAGGGGTTGGTGTTGTGCGTGCTGTAATAATGACTGGGGATGGCGGCAAACTGGGCGTGATGCTGCAATTTCATATTTATCGAGTGTAGTTAATTATGTTTGGGATACTTTTACTTTATTGTTACTGTTTGTCTAGAATGTAAACATATTACCTTGCACGCGCACAGAAAGATAAAATGTTAAACCCACCAAATTTAAAAACATACATGCACATTAATACAAATACACAGGGAATTTATGAATCTCAATATAATGGGATTTTTACATGGGGAATTCATGAATCTCAATATAGTGGGCTTTTTACAAATGAATCAAAACACGGTAGTTGCAGCTGTTTTTTTAAAGTGAACTTTGACTGTTGTGAAACTGATTCAGTGAGGTTTTAGAGGACAGGCAGGGGATGGGTGAATAAGTAACTTTACAACCTTCACAATCAGCTCAGCTGCAGAAACTGGCCATGAGTTTTATGATCTGATAAATATTGCAGACGGCAGCGGTAATCTCCTGATGAATGGGAGCACGATAGAAGTAGTTTCACTATTTATTTTGGCTAGCAGTAAAACATGGGGTGACTCAATGTCCAAGGCTAACTAATGAGAAACCAGGAGTTTTAGTTTTATTGTCAGATGTGCTTTGTGCAATAAGGCAATGGTTATTTAGATAGAAATTCTCCAATGAAACCAATGACCTGGGGAATGAGATAGCATCACAAACTCAAAGCGAATATATTTACCCAGTTTAGGACAGTTATTGCTGGCAATGAATTTTGTTTGCATGCCACTGTTTTACTAAATAATGATGTCATGACCCCCAACAAATTAATCCTAAAGAAGAGGTGTGTTATACACATGAGCTGAAGATGGTAGTTAAGATAAGGGCTACCAATAAAAATGTAGGGATTGGAGAAAGATGAGATTTCTTTAAAGAAGACAATTACATGTGGTGTTAAATTGTAATAAAGTATCTGGCAGTGTTTTAAGTGTTTCAAACATGTATAAAAGATGTCAACTGATGTGGTTTGTTGAGCCTTGGGTTAGTTTGGTCCTACGGTGCCATCAAACTGCTCCCCGGATAGTTATACAATAAACCTGCTTTACGTACAACTGTGAACTCACTTCTTAAGTGGTGGGCCTGTTTGGGTGAGGGTGATTAAAGGTCCATCCACACAAAAGCACCACACCAATATACCTGTTCATCTAATTCAATCTAGCATTGTGTATGAACCCTATCATACCGTCTCATCCCTCCCCCTTTGGCATTAGGTAAGCAAAGAACCATGCCGGTGTCTAAAAAGAATACATATTTTTCAAGTAATATGTAAAACTAATGTTTACACAAAATCACACAACACGCCACCTCACTCCATGGGCCAAATTCTTTACTTTCCTGACAATTCACTTTTCACATACATTGAAAACACTGGTTGGATTAGGATAATTCAGATCACAGACTCTTTAACACAACAACATGCACAGTTTTCCTTTTTGGGTTCTTTTCCACTCTAGTTCCATAGAAACTCAGGTCTATAGAATACCTCAGATTCCTGGGTCACTCACAAAATACTCTTAATGTGCAGAATTGAGCAGCACCCTGGACGTGACGTAACAATGTAACTCACATTATACTTTGCATGGGGGTTTACTTTATAACATGTAGCTCCTTGAAACCTGACCAGATCATAGTCTTGGCAATACACTTGTCATAAAAGTTTAATTTAAATAATATGCAACACTTTTCTATTGACAAAAGCATTTTCACATAAGTAGCGTTCGTTATTTTTAATCAGCCTGCGCACTTGGCAATGCTAGCAGTGTTGGAGTACATCAGACTTTTAAAAACATAACACTTATTATATAAATGGAACAATCGGGAGTCACTTTCTCACTCTCTACAGAGAGTATGCTTTTAATCAGGGACGTCACTGTATTTAATTTGGCAAGACACTTTTTTACCCCAGCACAAACCGAGATAATAAGTTTACTATGGAAAATATCTACTTTAAAGCAAGATCTGGTGAATGGGGAACAGTTGGGAATTTGGTTTTTATGCACCCCTCGCTTTAAGAATATTGGGGTTGGCAAAAAGAAATAGGAGAACGTAATTATTTTAACAGACTATATTTTTATTCACACTGGAAGCAATGTTGTTGAATTTGAATTTCAACAAAATCACCCTATGTCAGTTGGCTATAGGGAAATTAATTAAATCATGACTTGGTAAGAAAATGCCAGGGATCTATTCCATACCCCACCCACTAAATTAGGGGAAGGTATTAACTCAAACTGGCCCACACAAGACTTGGTTTGGATGGAAAAATTACTTACATAGTCCAGCTCTGGGTTTTGTGCACAGGAAAAGACACCAACTCCTGGATCATCTCATGGAGAAAGGACATGGATCTGGTTGATTCCAGCCTCCGTCATAGATCGCCTCCAGCATCACTCCCCCTTGATTTACCTCTCAGTGTATGGATCCCAGCTTCGGTCTTTCCCTGGTTTCCTCCACCTCCCAGGAAATGTTGGCACTCCAGACATTTTCAGTAATCCCAATCAGATCATATCAGATAGCTCTTCCCCTTTCCCATTGTGGGTTTCCTTATAAAACCTTAAACACTCCCCAACTTATCCAAATTAGGATGTGCCAGCTGATTTGCTAACTGTTCTGGTTGAACATCTATTTTTCACCCCCTTTGCAATGATTGGTTCCTTTAGTTACTAGGTATCATCCCTGTGAGTAATAACTCCACCTGTTTGAAATTGCATGTTTGCCCACTTCAGTTATTACCTTAAAAACTAAAAAATGCAAAACGTTTTAATTTACAAATACAAGTCACAAACTATATGTTATCAACGTGAGATGTTCTATACAGAAATCTTATTCAAAATGCTATTATCTCCCAAAATCTCCACATTGGGAAATTTTCTGGGAAGCTATCATCACATTTGAGCTTATAACTTTATTTCCCAAAGTCAAATTCATATCAACGTTGTCTCAACTGATAGGTCTTCCCATAAGCTATTTAATGATATCTGAAACATTATTGTGTGAATTATGGTTCCAAAGAAAAGGGCCAAAGTGTGATTCTCCATACAATCCAATGTAAAAATAATGACATGCATATTCTTCCCTTTAATTGACTGGCATATTTTTGTTCCCAAGATCTGTATGTAGGCTTGTCCTCTGGCCTTCGTTGATCAAAGCCTGCTATAAACCTTTTAACTTTTATTTCTCCCAGGGCTAATGCCAATCTATCCTTATCTTCATTGAGATGCGGGTATAACTCCCCCCTCACTCATGTGGCAGTCTCCTGTAACTTGTCAGTTAGATCCTAGACTTCACCAGGAATCAAATTTAAATTCTATGTATTTTTAAGAATTGACTTCCATTAACTGGGGCTTTTGTTTTCATAGTGGCCATCTGTTTACATCATTAATTCTTAGTCCAGCATGAGCTCTGCTCATTTTCCTGGCTCTTTGAGCTACACAAGACATTCCTTAATATTCAGATAAGGGTTCTGGGGAGATGGACCTTCAAATCCCATGAATATGGGCTAATCACAGTCTTTCCACATGCACAGAAAATGGGTCTTTTTGGATGATGCCATTCCTTTACACATGAGGCCTGCTTTAATATCTTGCATCAGGCCATTAAAGTACAACTTCACATTATAATCTACATTTTAATGGTTCAGGGCAAGGAGTTTCCTCTGTAAACAGTTCCTTTCAACCCAAATTGCAAAATGTATTGATTTCTATGGCAGTTTTCTCTTTGGGAAGAATGCATTTTAGTGTCTGAATACCCTGTAATGTAAGGTAGGCATCATTTCTTTTCAGCCTTGTTGTTCGCACACATGGAACAATTAATTTTAGTCTTTGCTCATACTATTCCCAAAATCCGATAAGGATCCCACGTGCCTTATCAATTATCGTCCTGTTTCCCTAATTAACGTAGAGTGTCAAGTATTTGCTAACATTTTTGCCAACAGAATAGAATCCTCCCTTCCTGCTATGATTAAATCAGCCCAAATAGGTTATGTTAAAGGTCACAATATCTCTTCTTACGCCAGACTCTTTCTAGATGTTATTCATATTGTCTCCAAAGACAAGAAGGACATACAGGGATATGCAGCCATTGTTCTTGATGGGCAAAAAAGCATTTAATCATGTTAGTTGGGACTTCATGTTCCATTCTCTCCGCTGGAATAGTTGTGGTGAAAAATGTATATCTTTAGTTTAATTGCTCTATTCTTGCCCCAAATTGTCTATCTGCATGAATGGCCAATCCTCCTCCGTCTTTCTCCTACTTAGAGGCACACAACAAGCCTGCCCCCTTTCCCCAATTTTATATATTCTGCTCGAACTCATCAGATCTCATAAAGATTTACCGGGAATAGTTAGAGGATCTACACATTGTAAAATTGCTGCTTATGCTGATGATGTTCTTATTTTTATTAGAAATCCCAAACACCACCTCTCACAATTACTTCAATTACGTGATATACTTCACCAATTCAGCATTGTGTCTGGATATAAACTTAACAAAGAAAAATCTGAAATGTTTCCACTCAACTCTTACTGTCTTAAAAATGAGCTTGATTCTTTTGGCCTCAAGTGGTGCAAGGTCTCTATAAAATACTTAGGTATCTATTTTGCTCCCACTATTCCAGACACTATCAAACTAAATTTGCGAATATTACTTGACAAACTTAGGGATCTTACGTCTAAATGGTCACCTCTCTATTTATCATGGTGGGGTAGGCTTGACACAATAAAAATAATGCTTTCTCCCATTATTCTTTATTTTCTACAACTCCTTCCTATTTCTCTCCTGTTGTCTTTTTTTAAACCCATCTACTCCCTCTTGTTAGACTTTCTTTTGGGACCTGGAAAATGTAAGAGGATTGCGATAGCCAAATTAAAAGTCTCTTATGACAAGGGTGTGGTTAAGTTTCCCGACTTCAAACTCTATCACTCAGCCTTCCGGGTGAAACAATCCTGTTATTGGATTAACTGTCTTCTTAAGGCTGATACCCTGTCTTGGTCCAGATTTTAGGAAAATATGGTCTATCCGTATGATCCAGCTGACCTTATATATCGATTCAATAATACTTCCTTGGTTATATCTGATCCTATTAAAGCCACAATAGCTGCTCTACAGACCTTCCCTTTTCCTCATAACAAAACCCCAAAAAAGGATTTATCTCCCCTACTCTGGCAGAACAAAAATCTTGTCATCAACAATAGAATTTTAAACCGTAAATCCTGTCTCAAAAAGGGTATTAGATTTATTCAACAAATCATTACTGGCTCAACTATCTTACCCTTTCAGTGAATGCGACATTTGTTTTCTATCCCTAATACTGATTTTCACATTTATAATGACTTGATTAATGAATGCCTGTTTGGATACTCTTCATCATTTCTTCCACAACATCCTGTCACCTTATGCCTTTAGAATGTTGCAACTCACTACTTCACCCAATCTTTCGGCCTCCAATATTTACTCCGCACTTAACACGCACTTTGTACCCTTGTCAGTTTGTTGGACGTGGGAAAGGGACTTTGGTTTAGGCCTAGATGTACACACATAGTCCTTCATTTTTTTCTAAAGTAAGAAACATTTCAGTGTCTGCCAACATCACACAACACTTTTTCTTCTTCATTCACAGGGCCTTCCTCACTCCTGCCAAACAGGCCAAATCTAAGATGGGTCTGAAGGACAATTGTTGGACTTGTGGTTTTGCCCTGGCCTCATACGAACATATTGTCAGGGGTTTTGACCCATGTTCGAGTTATTATGATGCAACATTTGGGGCTGTGGGCTCAGAAAATCCAAGATGGCCGAAAAATCCCACATTGCGCCAGAATCCAGGAAAACTGCGCAGTTTTTGCACACACCAAAATGGTCACCTGACCTACCACCCACCAGTGCGAGCGTGATGGGCCAGAAGCGCCATGAGTGAAACGTGGTGCCAAAGAAAAAACAGCAGTGCCTGTCAGCTCAAAAAGCGCTTTGAAATCACCTTTGTTTCTCTGAAATGCAAGCTAAAAATGCCTATTTTAAACATTGCAAGATATTTAAAAATCTCACTGAACACTAGCAGACATTTGGCAGAATGTATTCTTGTGTGCATACAAAATCGGGAAAGAGAAAGAGTCTAAAATAATGTTCATAATGAAACTGGCTGAGCTGTGGATGTCAGCAGCCTAAGTTAAATTGAACTGAGACACTAAAATCTAAATGTTTAAAATAAATGCGTGACCTACTGTTGAGTGTCACATAGTTTGCAACTGTTAAATGTCATAGTTTTGAACTTAGAATCAGCGTTCTAGCTGCATGTGTAAAAATTGTAAGTTTGATTTTGATAAAGAAAAACTGGGAACAAAAGTGACATTTAACTGAAGCCTGGCTTAAAGAGATTGAATTCTGCCTGACAACTACCCCCGACGGAAGTTGAAACTTGCTCAACAAATGTTCCCAGGCCTGGCCTGCATTCTCCTGCCCTCACCAAAGGGAGATGACACCTCTCTGATTGGATTAGGGGAGGAGCAGCTGGGGACTGCAGGAAACTGAACAATGAGCCTTCCTTGGCTCAGGCAAATGGTAATTCAGGGGGGTCGTAAAATGGCTTTCTCTTGAGAGAAACTGGGAGGGGCAGTGCCTCTGTGAGCAACTTGAGTTGGAGGAAGTGCACAAACCAGAAATTCCACCATGTGCTTTGGGAAACCACACCCCTCTGGGCCAGAGCATAATTTTAAAAAGATGGATAATTCATAGTACGGACTTGTCAAAATTATGTAATTAATATCATTATTCTTGTGATTTTTCTGTGCACATTTTAAGAGGTGTTAGGACTCTGTGGTATGTTCTTGGGGGTAGTAGTGGAAATAAGGTATTACTCCAAATGTCTGTATGTTAAAAATCTGACACTTTATCATCTCATGCCCATATTCCTTGTGCATGTTTGTTTAAATTCTGGAAAAGTTTAGAGGTTGTGTTCTTGATGAAAAGGGCAGAATTCTGTCATAAGTGGACACAACATCTTACAAAGACAGGGATCGGATGGTTTGGTGCTACAGAAAATATGTTAACTGGACATATAATATTAGAAAAATTGTACGTAGATAAATATGTATTGGATCAAAAATAGATTTGTGTGCAAATTGACCAGGGTGGATCCTCTGACCCATAAACTACCTCATCACGATGACACTCCATTTCCTTCCCCCAATCAAGGGAGAGAGGAGAGCTTGGCCAATGATAAATTGTGAGGGGCAGGCTTAGTTATGCCCACGCACACACCCATTTTCAAAACACATAAAAAGAGACTGCGTGGACAGGTGAGAGATGGACTTTCCACTTTCTTGCGGAGCATTTTGACGGACGACTTCACATCCAGATTCCAGACTTTACATCCAGAGATCCAGAACTTAGACTCCAGATAGACTACAGAACTTAAAGCAAAGGCCTAACCCACAAGCTGAGAACTCTTCTCAGCAGACCTTCAGAATCCAGCAATCCAACCAAACTATTCTACAGCCGGGTGAGCTGTTGGAATCTTTGCCAAGAACTTTTGCCAGAACCGGTAGCAGACCCAGAAATCAGTGCTGTATCCAGAGAGACCAGACCAGATCGCTGAGAGCAGAACCAGAGATCCAGACCAGCAGAGCAGAGCTGACCCAGTTCGCTGTGACTTCAGAACCAACCGCTCGGAGTCCAGTCCCAACCTGACCAGACCCTGACGCCCTATTTCAAATTTATAGTGTGAGTACCCAGCCAGAACTGTGCAAAACCAATCTCTTAGTTTAACATAATGTAATTCAAACTATTTTAAGCTATTAGAACTGCATCATAAGGAATTGTGTGTCTATTCTGTGAGTTCACAGCTGCAAAACTGTCATCTGTCATTCTGAAACTGTAATTTCATTTCTGAAAATCTACCTTCACGAATTTGTCTGTATCTCTTGAACCGTGTGTGCTAGGAGTGAGTTTTAACTTTCGTTTTAAAGCTAAGATTCTAGGCTTTCCAACGAACCCAGAACTGACTTTCTATTCATTATATTTGTCCCGGAATCATGCTCGACGCACTCAGAAAAAGTGCCGCGATTTGCGATTTGGCTCAAATTTCTTCACTTGTCAAAATAGCAGCTTCTTGCTTTCCTTTGCTGAAATTCGTTTGCAACCTGATAATCATTCATAGAGCATTGCTAAAGTGATCCTGAGCTAATACAAAGTAGCTATCACCCACCATGAATCTCTGATAGGGAATTAAAATCATCTTTAGCATATTTTTCCCTTCTTTGCATACCACATTTAAAGTACTTTTGCCTGTGTTTAAAATCATCCCTGTTTCTCTAAGCTTGCTGGGGGGAACAGGAACTGAATTGCCTTTGATTGTATTCCTGAAAATTGTGTGCTTTACTTCCATCTCCTTAGATTGCATAGGGGGGGAGTGAATTGCCACAAGGGGAAAAGTGAACATATTAGCTCTTGTTGAACCCATATCAGTTTATTCCTGTGCTGCATTTTTCCATCACTGCATTCCTTGAAATCATGAAAGCATTCTCAGTTACTTTATCCTCCCTATACTAACTCCTCATTGATTGTAAAGAAGTGTGCTAGTGTCAGATTATCTATTGTTGATCAACATTATATTCATATGCCTAAGTGTGATATCAAATATTAATTTATTATAAAAGTGTGATATATATATATATATATATATATATATATATATATATATATATATATATATATATATATATAGTTTACTTTTTCCAATAAATCTTTTAAATTGCAAAACAAACCTACTTCTTGGCTCAGTGAGGTCAGGGGGATTCAAAGAGAGGGATGTCATACGAGGGTTTATCATCTAGGGCATAACTTGCTATAAAAATATATAAATAAGGGCTTCCCTTGGGCGTCCCAGACGAGGCACTGACTTAGTGGGATTGCTTGATTGGAGTCACTTGACAATATGCTTTATAGCTGTCCTTTTGTTGTTTTTTTCATTTTGGCAAGATTTATGGAAATATCTTAGACTTATTCTATGACTGACATTCCCCTTTCCTTTATGAACATTGTTTTAGGTCATATTGCTTTTTATTCCCATGATATGCAATAATCAAAGAGATATCTGTATGATATTTTCATATGTATTGCTTTAAAACTCATCACTGCTAATTGGAAGAACTCTCGTTCTCTTAGTTGCAGAGGCTGGTGGAATACTATTTGACACATACAGAGAATGGAACAATGCATGGCTAAAGTACAAGACTCTTTTTCCAAGCAGAATGCTAAATGGTCATTTCTCACTCAATAACTGGATAGTTTCACTGCTTCTTTATTATGCATAAGATCCTCTATTTACCAGATGTCATGTTTATGTTATCAAGATTTTTAGTTTGATAAATTCCCTCCCCGTTATCCCTCTGCCTCTTGTTTGTTCCCTGTGTCTTCGCCCCGCCCTCATTACGATCTTGTAAAATGTTCTTGTTCTTACCAAGCAGATGTCAGTTAATTATTAAGATCTTCTTCACAATTTTATCCGACTTACAAGCTATTGATCTTTGCATTAACTGTTTACTACTGATTGACAATTTGGTCTGCTGTTGTTTTTATGATAGCTATTATTCTTATAAAAATTATTAAACAAAAAAAAGAAGAATGGTAAATTGATTTAACAGGAGCGAGACGTGAGCAGGGAAGACCAAATAATGTGACAGAACAATCAAATAGTCAAGAGAAGATTAGTGAAGAGATGAGCGGTTTTGCAGCGTGGAAAGTGAGAAAAGGGTGAACTCTGTGAATATTATAGAGATGAAATCGACAGGAACGAGTTGTCAGAGAAATATGGTGAGCCAAGGTCAGATTAGAATCAAAATAGAGAACAAGGTTACGTGCAGTGGGAGAGTTAGATAGAATAGAGGGAGGAAAAGAAATAGAAGGAAGAGGAGACTGTGGCAGGAGAGTGTTAGCAGGAAAGAATAAGAACTCAGTCTTTCTGGCATTTAAAGTAAGGAAATGGGAGGTCATCCAGGATTTGATGGCAGAAAGTCATGTTGAGAGAGTGTGATGAATATCAGGAGTAAAAGACGAAAATGATAGAAAGAGCTGAGTATCATCAGCATAGAAGTGGTGTGATAGTCCAAAGGAAGAAATTATAGGAGCAAGAAGTGAGGTATATGGGGAGAATCGAAAAGGACCCAGGACTGACCTGGACTGACTGTGAAGTAAGCAGAGAAGCAGTTTGGCACTATATCCCTCTGACTGTGAAGTGAGAAAGAATCTGCTGTTTACTTAATTCCTCTAACTGTGACGTGTGCCAATCAGCAGCTGGGAGCGATATACCTGTGACTGTGAAGTAAGCTGAGGAGCAGCTGGGCACTATATCCCTCTGATTGTAAAGTAAGCCGAGAAGCAGCTGGGCACTATATTCCTCTGACTGTGAAGTGGGCCAAAAGCAGCTGAGAGCTGTATCACTGTGAGTGTGAACTATGCTGAGAAACAGCTGGGAACTTTATCACTCTGATGGTGAAGTAAGACAAGAAGCAGCTCAGTGCTATATCCCTCTGACTGTGCAGTAAGCTGAGAAGCACCTACGCACTATATGCCTCTGACTGTGAAGTAAGCTGAAGAGCAGTTTCGTACTATATCCCTCTAACTGTGAAGTAACCGAGAAGCAGCGGGGTGCTAGATCCCTCTGCAGTGAAGTAAGCAGAGGAGCAGCTGGGCACTATATTCCTCTGACTGTAAAGTAAGCTGAGAAGCAGCTGGGCGCTATATTCCTCTGACTGTGAAGTGGGCCAAGAAGCAGCTGAGAGCAATATCTCTGTGAGTGTGAAGTAAGTTGAGAAACAGCTGGGCACATTATCAATCTGATGGTGAAGTAAGACGAGAAGCAGCTCAGTGCTATATCCCTCTGACTGGGAAGTGTGACAATAAGCAGCTGGGAGCAATATACCTGTGACTGTGAAGTAAGATGAGGAGAAGCTGGGCACTATATCCCTCTGACTGTAAAGTAAGCCGAGAAGCAGCTGGGCGCTATATTCCTCTGACTGTGAAGTGGGCCAAGAAGCAGCTGAGAACAATATCTCTGTGAGTGTGAAGTAAGTTGAGAAACAGCTGGGCACTTTATCACTCTGATGGTGAAGTAAGACAAGAAGCAGCTCAGTGCTATATCCCTCTGACTGGGAAGTGTGACAATAAGCAGCTAGGAGCAATATGCCTGTGACTGTGAAGTAAGCTGAGAAGCAGCTGGGCGATATATTCCTCTGACTGTGAAGTAACCGAGAAGCAGTGGGGTGCTATATCCCTCTGCAGTGAAGTAAGCAGAGGAGCAGCTGGGCACTATATTGCTCTGACTGTAAAGTAAGCCAAGAAGCAGTTGGGCACTATATTCCTCTGACTGTGAAGTGGGCCAAGAAGCAGCTGAGAGCAATATCTCTGTGAGTGTGAAGTAAGTTGAGAAACAGCTGGCCACTTTATCACTCTGACGGTGAAGTAAGCTGAGAAGCAGCTTGGTGCTATATCCCTGTGATTGTGAAGTAAGCCGAGTAGCAGCTGGGCATTATATCCCTCTGACTGTGAAGTAGGCCAAGAAGCAGATGAGAGCTATATCCCTGTGATTGTGAAGTAAGCCCAGAAGCAGCTGGGCATTATATACCTCTGACTGTGAAGTAAGCCAAGAAGCAGATGGGCACTATATCCCTCTGACTGTGAAGTAAGCTGAGAAGCAGCTGGTCACCATAACCTCTGACTGTGAAGTAAGTCGAGAAGCAGCTGGGTGCTAAATTCCTCTGACTGTGAAGTGCGCCAAGAAGCAGCTGGAAGCTATCTCCCTATGACTGTGAAGTAAGCCAAGAAGCAGCTGGGAACTATATCCCTTGAGACTGTGAATTGGGCCAGGAAGCAGGTGGGAGCTATATCCCTCTGACTGTGAAGTAAGCCAAGGAGAAGCTGGGTGCTATATCCTTGTGACTGTGAAGTAATTTGAGAAGCATCTGGGAGCCATATACCTCTGACCACAAAGTAAGCTGGGAGGCAGCTGGGTGCTATATCCCTTGTGACTGTGATGTGGTCCAAGAAGCAGCTGGAAGCTCTTTATCTATGACTGGAAAGTAAGCCAAGAAGCATCTGGGAGCTATCTCCCTATGGCTGATATTGGTGTGAAAGATGCTTTTTGGCGATCAACTCAGAGACTTTATTGAACCTGAGGGAGACCTGTGTCTCTACCATTCTGAGGACCTTGCCACTCTCTAGTTGATCAGCCAGTACACTTACATTTTGCTTAGAATGTTCCTCTATAGGATCTCCAGAAGTAGGTGTAGATAATCTCTCAGGGGGGCATTACATGTTCCAAGATCCAGAAACAATGCTGGTAAAATTGCTGGTAATTCCAGCACGAGCATTTTTATTGGACTGTGGAAACACAAGTTCACTGGTGGCAGCCACAGATCTACCTCCAGGCCTGTTCTGCCGGTAGCCATACAAAAGCTGCAAATATCCGTAGATCGGTGCAACACCCTCCAATCATTAATAATGAAAAATGTGTGCATAGAGACGTAACATAATCCCTTCCAACGAACAACCCTACTTAGAGGGTATCAATTCTAGACAGAAAAACAGTATATATAGGAATTCATTTATTTTATTAGTTAATCAAACATAGTCATAAAAAAACATTTACAAAAAAATCGCATACAACACATTAAAATCACATCTATAAAAGTTATCATAACCAAGTCAATGATTCAAAACACATTTCACACCAACAAGTAAAACTCACATCGCACATATCATTTCTCACATACTCTTACATCCCCATTCATACAACACACCGCTCGTATTTGTGCAAAGGTCACAGTTGTGATAACTTTGTTCTATAAACAGAACTCCCATACAAATGGGTTTGTACTTAGTTTACTCAAAAAAGGCCTAATTGGCAATGTTTATTTTGAAAGCCAAAGACAGGGTAAATGTTACAAAAATGGTTGCTCTTGAACATATGTCAATTTATCACATTTGTTCTGTGTGAACCCAAGTTAGAGCCAACCCTGGGAGCGGTGGGCTCTATGGTGATGTCGACTCGAGTTTCAGGCAACCAGAACAGCCTAAACAGTTCCGTCTGGTGCACCTCATCAGGACATATACAGTACAAAAACAAACAGTTCTTTTAATGAGAAATCGGGTTGGTGTGAATTAGACATTATCCAATATTCAGTGTCTAGTTTCTTCCATTTTCCAAGATATCTAATTACTGCGAAAGATGTTCCCAGGAGAGGCACTTGTACGAGCAAGGGAGAAAAAAGGGAGGGGGGAGAGAGAGAGAAAAAACAATGTTTACAATCCTTCTCTGCCATGTCCTCCAACCCTTCCTAACCATGTGTCCTGGCTCCTATAAACCTCACACACTGTTGTGTCATATCCATGACCCCCAACATTACTTGAGGCATAGTCCAATCTGGGTTACTCCACCCAATTTATAACTAGGGAGGCAGTGTGCTCACCCTGACATTCATAGAAGGGTAATGTGATTGAGTACTGTTGGCCTCTCCACACCGCCACCCCAAGATCGAAGAATCAGCAACACACATATAATCTCAGTTTGAAAGAGAAGTTAAAAGAAACATTAAAGATTACAAATTAGGGAATGAGGCTGTGCTGTACTGTACTCTCACATCCAACCCTTAATGGGTCAAGAATCAATATACATGATTGCAGGCTTAGTGGTACCACACTCGACTACCCTCTGCTGCAGATAATGTTATCTCATGCTGGGTTAGTATCACACAATTCCCTCACCCAAGCTGCACTGTGCTGACTTCACTACAATGTCTTCATATGGTTCCAATGGGGCAACCACAGACAAAGAATTACTTCTTGATGCTGGTGCTGTTTTTCTCTGTGAACACAGACATGTATATGTCCTCAGACAGTGTCATAGCTATATTGTTGTTCCTGTCATAATTGTGATCCAACAAATTCGAACCACAATGTAACAGTATATCACACCCCACCCAAAGTCATAGTAGAGCTGTCTTATAGTTTAGCTTGCAGTTGTGTCACTTGTCATTTACGTATGATCTTCTTCAAGACGCAAGAAACTGGTGCAAGCCAAATTATGCTGGGGGATATGGCCATCAATATGAAGGTCCCTGAGTGTTCTGCCCAGTTGATTCATCAAGGTGTGTTTCTATTTCACACTGTGAGTGTCAACAAACACCGTGGTTGGAGAGCAGAGAAGAACTGAGACGGGAAAACCATTAATATCTGAAATTCGAGATCCATGTGTGAGATCAACAAAGAATAAAAATACAGACACAAAGGTCAAATGAGATAGAGTACAACCATCATTAAGGCTGTTCTGCCGGTAGATCAGGACCCGGCCAGCTAATAAATGCTGCAATTACTGCTGTGGCCCATTCAAAGAACATGCATACACAGATTACTTAAAACAGTAGGGGCTTTATTCCCAATTTATTGCCAATATTTAGGCCAGTGTCAGGAGGAGCGCAGTGGCTGCCGTGGCATCCTTTGCCACTCACGCACTCCGAATGGCAGTTTATGGGCTGTCCCCGCCTCTCGCTGGGTCGTGTCTTCTCACGAGAGGTCGAGCACAACTTCTCGTGAGTTCCTCCACTCTACATAGCTCTTTTTGTTGAGCGACAAACAGTTATTCCATCACATAGTCTGCAAAATGTCCAGGTCTTCTGCTTTCTCTTTGCAGCAAGTCCCTTCTACCTCTCTCTTGCATGGTAAGGTTTCCATCTCTGCTGTTCTCTCCAGCAGTACTTCACTCCTCCTTGGACTGTTCCGTTCTTGAGCTTGAATTCCCACAGACTGCTCTATTGCCTGTTGAGACCGTTATTCAGCTAGCCACTTGTTACCACCAGAACTTCTCTCAACACTACAATAGTCCTGAATTTATGGACCGTGCATTTCAGCTATTCTCTTTTCATATAGGGCTACACATTCTAAGTTCCATCTCCTCCCATCTTAGGTGTGCACATGATTGGTACCTCACCCATACACTCTCACTGGTGGACTAAACTTGGATCCCGTCACACGGTCTCTATTTGACAGTTTGATTTTGTTACGGTCACCCTCTTGGACGGTGCCTCACTGTGGAGCTCTCCTGTTGATGTTCCACATTTTCATGCATTCTTTGCTTCTCCTCATTGACCAGACTAATACCTCCATGCCCACTGTGTCATCTTACTTTATTTTTGACAGCCATGGTGGGACTAAGGTGGGCGCTGCTCTCCGACCTCTGAGAAGGCAGAACAGTGATATATTTGTGATACCATTGGGTTGAGATGGTGGGCCGCCACAACCTCCTTAACTGTGCTCTGAGGCTCTGCTGTGGCTAGTTGCATGGCCTTTTGATAAACCAGCGCGCACATTCCTCCAGGCCATTTGCTTGAGGATGATATAGGGTTGCCTTTATCTGGTGGATATTATTTTCCTTTGGAAATGTTTCCATCTCCCTTGAGACAAGTTGGACACCATTGTCCAAAACCAATTCTCTTGGTAACCCTTCTCTTTGGAAGACATCTTTTTAGGAAGCAGATCATGATGGCTGTGGTGATATCTGGGACACCCTCTACCTCCACCCACTTCGAGAGGTAGTCTTCCAACCCAATCCAATGCTTGTTTTCCGGATTCATTAAATACAATGGGCCTATAAAGTCCAACCCAAGTTGTTGCCACACCTCTTCTGGCACCTCCGTTGAGTGTAATGGAGCTTGCTTGACCTTGAGTCTTTTATCGCTGTTGACACATTCATCACACCTTTCCATCATTGCTCTTATGTCAGAGTCCATGCCCAGCCACCAGTATGATTCTCTCACATGCCTCCTCATTATATTGCTCCCCAGGTGTCCTGCGTGGGCCCTGCACATGATGATTCTCCTCAGTGTCACTGGTGGGATTGCTTGATCGCCTCTCATTAACATCCCCTCATGTTCAAAAATCTCATCAGCTAAATTCCAATATGGACGCAGCTCTTCGGGGTCTGCCTTCTTGTCCGGCCAGCATTTCTGGACCTATTCAGTGACATGTTTTCTCATGGTATCTTTAGCAGCCTCCTCCTTCCAATGATTCTCACTCATCTCCAGGAACTCATTGCTCCTGAGATCGCCTAGCGATGCAACTATGCATTCATCTTTGAGGAAGCTGGCCGCTGTGTCTTTTATTCATGTAACCTGGACATGCAGTCAGCCTGGGCATGTTTCCACCCTGCTATATGCTGTATCTCATAAGTATATTATTGAAACTTTGCTGCAATGCAGGCCAGGCGTGGTGTGGATGTTTGGGTACTTCCTGGACTCAGCATGTGCACCAAGGGCATGTGGTCCGTTACCAACCGAAATCTGGTGCCCCACACAAACGTTCAAAAGTAATCTACTGCCCAGGCACACAACAGCATTTCTTTCTCTATGGTGGATGAATTCCTTTCCGCTTGCAAAAGTGCTTTTGAGGTGAATGCCATGATGTGCTCCTCATCACCCTCCTTCTGGGTTAACGTCGGCCCCAATCCATATGTGGGCCAAATGGTTGAAGGCAGGGCACATGCGCGATACCTTCCTTGACCTCTTCAAAGGCTTTGTACGCTCCTCTCTCCACTGATGAGCTGAAACTTTCTTGAGTAGTTCCCTCATGGGGTGTGTGGTTTCAGAGAAGTTAGGCACACATTTTGCATAGTACACGGACAGGCCAAAAAATGACCTCAACTCCTCCTTAAAGTTGGCTGGGGGTGCCTTCACTATGGCCTGCAACAGATCCTTCTTCGGGCTAATACCTGACTTGGATATCGTGTAGACCAGGTACTCCACTTCTGCAGCCTGTAATATGAACTTGTTGTAGCGTAGTCAAACTTCTGCTTCCTATAATGTGGCTAGTACTTTGTTGTGCGTCTCCTGATCCTCAGCACATATCAGGATGTCGTCCTGAAAGTAGGACACATTCCCTATGTTTTTCAGCAAGGAGTCCATCATGCGTTGGAAGGCTGACGCGGCCTCGAACTGGTCGAATGGCATTTGTGTAAACTGGTATGTACCAAATGGAGTTATGAAAGCTGTAAGGGGTCTTGACCCTCGATGCAGACTGATCTGATGATAGGTGTCTCACATGTCGAGCTTCGAAAACACCTTGGCATCTTTCTTTAACAGAATTAATTCATTGATGCTTGGTAAGGGATAGCTGTCCGATACACTTCAAGATTTAGGCTACTTAAGTCAATGCAAATTCATAGATCCCCTGTGTTTTATTTTTTTCATGAGCACTACCAGACTGAGCCATTCAGATGACTCTACCGGTTCAATCGTCCTTTCCATCAGCATCTTGTTGAGCTTCACCTGCAGTGCACTTCTAGTTGTTTCTGGTACCAGTCTCATCCTGTGCTTTACTGTGCTTTACTGGTATGGCCCCCTTTAGTGATTGACGCTCCTCCTCCGGCTACGGATAGGACCTGCCCCTCTAAACTGGGATCAAGTCTAATGTGCAGCTTGGCTTGATCATCCCATCCCAAAACAGCTGCACCCCTTTCTGCAGAGTATACCATGGTCTTTGTACTTCTTCCTTTGAACTCCACGGTAGCTTGGATGTATCCCAATAAATTCACTGTGGGCCCACCAAAGACTGTGGGAGTGTGCTTAGTCATGCACACATCCAATTTCTCTTTGCTGACCATGCATTTGTACATGTCTAACGGCAATATGGTGAGGTCTGAGCCGGATTCTGTCATCACTCTCATCTCACGTCTTTCTACCTTGATGGTGCAGTAGGGATTTTCTCTGAAATCTGTGACACTGTTGACCATAAAGACCGTGGGTCATCCTTCTTCTTCAGAGGAGGCCTCATCCCTGACCTCATCACTCTGCGATGCCGTTGCTGCATTCTTGCCTCTTCACAATATACAAACCTTCTCCATTTGGCTCACTCCCTGTTCCTTGCAGGACAATTTCTGCTATTCGCCAATTGAGTGGTGCTGGTGCACCTATGGCACTTAAGTAGCCCACGTCTCCCCCTGGAATCTTCCTTGGCCTTGCGTTGCCATCTATCTTGCCTGCCTTTGTAGTGTACTACCTGCACCTTCGGTACTGAGACACTACCTTCCCACTCCTTTTGTCTGCAGGATGTCTCCTTCACTGCTCTCGCAATCTGGAAGGCTTTGTCTAGTCTAAGCTCCTTCTCGAGGATTAGTTTCTCCTGGACCTTTCGATTGTTGGTTTGGACAAAGGGTATTTTGCAAATCCTGTCTTCCGACGTGCTGCCAAATGCACACATCAACGCAAATTCGCTTAGCTCTGCTGGCTATTGTTTTCTGTCATGATTCTATGCACGACTATGTTTGCTTTGGACAAAAACTTCATGCTATCCACCTCACTGCTTCTTTATACACGTCGGCATCATCCCCTTTCGTAGCTTTGGGATTAAATCTTGGAAAAGCCCTCAGGCCTTGGCCCCTAGCACATTGAGCAGCATGGCCTTCTTTCGTGCCGCAGGGTAATCATTCCCTCCAACCACCTCCAAATACGTCTGAAGTAGGGGACCCCATTTAAGCCATGGAATGACTGGCCTGCATGGGGCCTGTAGGAATAGTGGGTGTTTCATCGCTCCCTGCATCTTGAAGGTCGTGGGCGGTCTGTGAATCCTCATTGCCAATTATGTTGTGGCCCACTCAAAGAACATGCATACACAGATTACTTTCAACAGTAGGGGCTTTATTGCTAACTTGCTCATTAACAGATACTGGCTCTTACTGTCCTTGAGCTGTAGACCGATCAACTATATGTGATGGTGCAAGAAGTGGTGCTGCACAGCTGCAGTCAATATTTAGGCAAGTGTCAGGAGGAGCACCGGGATTCCGTGGCATTCTTTGCCACTCTCACGCTTCGAATGGCGCTTGTAGGCCCACCTCTTGCTGGGTCGCGTCTTCTCACGAGAGGTCGGGTGCGACTTCTCGCGGGTTCGTCGACTCTACAATTACCTCCATGAAATGGGGAGTTACCGGCATTTCAACTGCCCGTAATATCCAGAGAATGCTAATTCCTTTTTGGTAGCATCCCACCGTAATTACCAGCAGGATACCACCAAACTCTAAATGAGGGCCTAAGACTTTATAGTCTTTCATACAACCCACGTCCTGATTTCTAATAAACTGAGGATGAAAGCTTACTTTATGTGGTATGTGTTTTGTCGTTTCACCACAAACCCTCACCAGAATCCTTTTCTCCTCACTCATAAACCTTCTCTCCTCACTCGCTGCAATAGATCATGTTCTGGTGGTCGGGCATGTATCTCTCTTGCCAGAGGCGTGGCTAGGGGCGGAGCCTGAGGGGGCTATATCCCCGGGTCTTTTGGTTGTAGCCCTGTATAGAAGCTCGGGGGCTACAGCCAAAAGGCTAGTTCGCCCCAGTCCCAACAGTCCCAAAATTAGCACAGCACCAGATCTTTTCCAGACCTAGCAACACTCCACTCTCTTGGCGAATTTTCATGCATCAAGACTGTGCAATTGACTTTCACCCAAAGCTCGAACATATGATCTTCTCAAGAGCCTAGGCACTTATTCCCAACGTTGATGGGTACAGCACTTCAGTGGTGAGCACTGCTCTTGACCAACGCTCACGATAACATTAGAACAATGAGCCCTGTACTCAGGTTTCACTGTTATCCTTCTCTTTCAGCGTTGCACAAGAGTCGGACACCTCTCCTCTCCCAATCCACTGACTAGGCCTCCCACTTGTCTCTTGTAACTGGTGGCCCTCTTTCTGCTCAGGATAAATTCTAAGCACATGGTCGATCCACAGGGATAGGAGACATTAAGTTCTGTGGTTTGCTTATTGTTACATATCAATCTTTCTCAAGTGCTTCTTTGTAGCTTTACAGCCCAATGGACATTCGCATAATAGCACCTCCCAATTCTCCCAACTTGGACTGCAGTCCCTCTGAGGGTGTTCAACCAACAGCGCTTCGGGGCCATCATTATGTTGAAAGGCGCTATACAAATGGCAACATGAAGGACTATAAATATATGGCTGTGCGTACGCATTTCAAGACACTGAATCATGTGTGCTGCAATATTAGTATATCTATATCTGGTGATTAGACCAGACCGCATGTATTGTTTCACTGGCGGCACTCCCCTATGGCAAAACCTCAGGATGCCTCAAATCCAAATGCTGTCCGTCCTGGTATGTGGAGATTACTTGCTGGACAGATAGCACAGCAAGTAGAGTGCTCGCTTTGACACCCTGCAGAGCTTGCCGCTGCATGTTGGAATCCTGACAGGGCCAAGCGCAGCCTTTCGCCCTTCTGACGTTTATAAATAAGCACCACACACCGCGGGAAATAATAAGCAGCGCTCCGATGCCTGAGCGTTCGTAGCGCTCTATAAATGCAACAGTGTTATCGTTATCAGTGAAGCCTGCATGGAGGGAAATGGGTCATGTCAGTGGTCACCATGGAGGTGTGTTTGTAACCAGCAATGGAGCCGTGGTGCAGTGTCATGGGTGTCCAGTCTTCCTTTCTGCTGCTCACTCGCTTTCAAACTCCAGATGAAACGACCTATTGCCAATCATTCACTTACAGCCGCCAGTCAACGTGAGTCCAGACCCATGCACAAGACAAGCGCTTAGAAGTGGCCTCAGCGGGATAGGGAGCCCTCTGAGAAGTCCCAATATAAATACGTGTTTTATCCTAATACCTGATTCTCATACGTGGACGACTTTGCAACCATTTTTGTCAAAAGGCATTCTTAATCATTCCTTTTCTTCTCTTCTGCACCGCAGAGCACGCTTTCATTGCCTGCAGTTTAAACAGCAGAGATCTGTGGGGGCTGATGTATAGTCAACACACAAAAGAAACACACACTGCTTGCCTCGACAGATAGCGATTCCTGGAAACACAGCGTTCAATCAGAGCCCAGCGCCAGAGAGGGCGCATTTCTAAGAAAAGCCTCCCTCGGGGTCCGAACGTTCCTTGAAAGCCCCTGCAGACTCCTGTTTGATGACTCCAATTGTCCTCTGTCAGTTAAGAAGCAGAACTGACAAACAATACAGTGCCTGCATTTATTCTTCTACAAAATGTGAGCCTAATCACGCAAAGAACAAGGACCCTTCGTTGCATTTGTATTAATTAAATCCGTAATGCAGTTTTACCTTAGGACAAGAAACGAGAAGGAATCTTCAAGCCTAGATAAAGGGACGCTTGTGATCTAGAAATCTAAACACAACCAACGGCCACGTGAATGGGGATCTGTGATGGTATGCGCTTGTGCACCGGTGCACCCTGGGTGGAGGGGAATGTGTCTTGCCAGTGGTCGCAATTCGCCTTGCAGTGTTCGCCAGCAAGATAGCTCAGCGGGTTGAGCGCTCATTCTAGCAAGCAGTGTGTGATCTGCAGGTTCGTAATCCTGGCATGCCCAACTCAGCCTTTCGTCCTTCCGAGGTCGACACATGAATGCCAACTTCGCTTGGGTGCTGTTTCATGTAAGCATGTTCTATGTCAAGTGCTGTTTAAATAACACATCATTATCTTTATGACCCCAACCATCAACATACTTGCCCAGTGGACCACTGGGTGAAACAAATGTGCAACACTTGTTAGGGGCATTTAGAATGTTTTTCGACAGACGCAGTGCACCATTCTGCACACATTGAGGCTCATTGTCCTGGCGCGTGACCCTGAGCTGATTTTACTATTTTTCCCACATCGCCAATATGCCTACAGAGACAGTAACAACACCTCTAAACGTCCCCCATTGTGTGATGCTTGACCAGGGATATGCAACTTTTGGCTCCCCAGATGTTTTGGACTACAAATCCCATCAGTCCCAGTCATTATTGTCAATGGTGAGGGATCATGGGAATTGTGTCAAAAACATGTGGACAGCCGCAGGATGAAGACCCCTCTGCTAGACTGACACTGCAAAGCCCATGTGCAAGGTATAGCCGAGGGCATGTTGACGTATGATGACACCATGTGCTTGCATGTATCCAAACTTGTACAGGCTTCGTGGCAGCAACATGTGTACTCCAGCTTCAGGGTTTAAGGGCTCATCTCTTAAAAGGAGCAGCTTTGGAGTGGGGTTTGAATCCCACTTTCAGGTCCCTTTTATTTTTTTAAAGGCTTACAATTAAAACTTTTGATTAACAGTTGAAGATTCTGGAAAAAGCATATCATTAACTGTATTGTAGGTTTTATTTATTTCTGAAAAAATTAGCCCCATAGGTTAACAGCCAAGAGCCGTGTGTGACGTTTCGGTGCTTCAGATGGTCAGTCAAAGGATCAAAGAAATTGCAGTTTGCAAACACTTCCTGAGCAATGGCAAACTATATCACACTTTTTAATTGCTTCAGTAAAACAGCCAAATGTGTGTTTCCCCCTTCTCTATCCCATTATTTTCCACTGCCTCCCTTTTGACCCTGTATGCCTCTAAAATATTGACTGTGGTGCCCCACTGATATGCAATTATGTGCCTGGTACTGCCTCTGTGCTTTTGCACAGGTGTTTGATCCTTTTTAGACATTGTTTGCCGCTTTGCCAGGGATCAAAATTAGAAGGGACCGATTTATAGAATATTTTGAAAAATGACAGCGTACTTTTTAGCATGCAAAACTCAATTCAGCGATTTATGGAACAGACTCTGTGTGCATTTCCATGATGATGCTCAGGACCGTTAGGTCTTTGCATGCTGTCGAGCACCGTGCACGACACTCCATGCAAATTGTGGGATGGCCCCACTCAACTAAATAAATAAGGGGCAGAACATTCATGTTACCCAAACCTTTGCACGGAAACTGCTCTCCTGAACATCCGTGAAGATCGGCTTTCCAACCTTGACTCTAGCATTCCCTCTGTCCTCATCCTACTCGATCTCTCCTCTGCCTTCGACACGGTCAACCATACCATCCTACTCAACCGTCTCCATGATAACCTGGGCATCACCGATCAGGCTCTGGCCTGGCTGACCTCTTTCCTCTCAGATTCGACCCTCCCAGGTCCAACTTGGGTCCTTCCTATCATCTATCTTCCTCTCCACCTGTGGTGTTACCCACAGGTCTAACCTCTCGCCGTGGCTTTTCAACCAATAACTAGCAACTCTCGTCCGCTGTATTGCCATTTTCTGCTCAAACTTCCAGCGCTACGCAAATGACACTCAAGTCATTTTCAGGCTGCCCTCGGCCACCTCCTCCACCTCTTTCATCGCTGAATGCCTAACTGCCATTCAAGATTGGTGTGCCACCAACGATCTTTGTCTGAATGCCAGCAAGGCTGAGATCCTCCTCATCGGCATACCTTCTCCATCCTTTCCCCTCACTCTCTGGCCGGCCTCCCTTGGCCCTCCTCCTATCCCCACCTGCGTGGCCAAGAACCTTGGTGTCACCTTTGATTCCACACTCTCCTTCTCCACCCACATCGCTGATGTATCAAAAAAGTCTAACTTCTTACTGCACCTCCTCAGAGGTACTCTTCCTTTCCTGTCATTCCCCCAGAAGCTCACTGTCTCCCAAGCTCTGGTTCTCTCTAAGTTGGACTATTGCAACAGCCTCTTTCTTAATCTACCTACCTCTACTCTCCGTCCTTTGCAACTTATCCAGAACCGGACTGCGATATTTGTCCTTGGCCTCAAGCCCTGGGATCGTATCTCTCCAGCTCTGAAATCTCTCCATTGGCTCCCAGTGGATGCAAGGATTACATTCAAAACCCTCTGCATTGTCCACAAGGCTATCTGGGGCCTGGGTCCAACATACCTACAGCTATCCCTCCGCAAATACCTCCTTTCTCGAGCACTCCACTCATCTACCTCTAACTCCCTCAGGGTCAGTCGTTTCTCAAAGAAACAAGCTGTGGGTAGATCTCTGTCTTCGGCTGGGGCCTCCCTCTGGAACAGCCTCCCTGCCCCTCTAAAACTTGAGGAGAACCATCTCCAGTTCCGGGAGCACCTCAAGACCTTCCTCTTTGCTTCTGCCGTTGCCCCCGCTCTCCCCTGCTGATTCTACTCTCCCTCAGCACCATGCACCTGGCCACCCTCTTTCCTCCGGGCCCAGGTACCTGCTCCTTTTGCCACCCGCACGCACTGCATCCGGGCAACCCCTTGCACTGGGGTCTGTATCTGTACCCATACAGCCCCCACCCTTTTGTTCTTCCTGCTCTTACCAGACCTACCCAGCCTGCTGCCTTAAACCCAGCACTGCCACTTGTGGCTGCACTCCCTCTGTTTGTTGCCTATTTATGTATTTATTTATTTATTATTATTATTATTTATATTTATGTTTTTTTCCCTCCTTGCTCCGCGCTCTCCTTTTTGTTCCCCCTTCCATGCACTTCTCCCTCTCCCCCTCTTCCATGCACTTGCGTGTTCTCAATGTCACTGGGCCTAGTAAGATCGTTGTTTTTGTTTCTCCTCTGTTCCCCTTCCCTTGCCTTGTCGTGCTCTGAACCACTTGTGTATGAGCGCGATGGAAATAAAATATCAATATCAATATCAATACCCATTCCCCCAGGAAAATGAGGATGAACAAGGAATAACAGGAGTGTGTTGAGGGACAGGCCATGTAAATAAACAACACACCTATCCAAGCACAAACAACCAAATTCATGAATTTCACTTTGCAACATCACGTCAGGTAAAGTCACGCACAAACCTCCTGATCTCACTGCCACCTCATAACAGTTGCAAAGTACAATGCACACAGAAAACAACTCATATAAAGCATGCAATGGACACCATTCCACCATTGGTCAGCCGCAATTAATGCAGAAATACTGGGAGCTATCGTAGTTGGGCACAGAAGGAGGAGGATGCAGTGACCCCGATTTCCCCCAAAACCACCACGCTGTTTGGGATGCCAGGCGGCCAGGTGTATACAATGTACCGGTTTGCACCCCATGTCATACTAGAACTGGTCAGGGAGTGGGAAGAAGACCTTGCATCCCCCACCATCTGCTCCCATGCCCTAAACCCACTGGAAAAGATGTTCACAGCACTTCATTTCATAGCCACAGAATCCTTCAAACTCACCACAGCTATTGTTGGTGGCATATCTCAGGCCACACAATCCCATTGTCTCCACCAGGTGTTTGCCTAGTGCATAGGCACGTACACATGCTGCACACACTGCAGAAAAGGCAAAGAGTGTGTCAGGAGTTCTATGCAGTAGCACACTTCCCAAATGTAGTTTGAGCCAGTGATTGTACACATGTCACGCTACACCCCCACAACAGATTGACAGAGCACATTTACCACAACTGGAAGCATTGGCATTCCATTAATGTGCAGGTTGTTTGTGATGCAAAAGGAGTCATCATGCACCTCAACAAACATTTTCCTGGAATCACGCATCACAGTTACATCTACTGCCAGTTACCACTGTACCCGGCCTTGGCATCGGGAATGTTCAGCAAAAGCTGCCTCCTAGGTGAGTAGTAACTGTCATGCACATGCATGCAGTCATGTGATATAGTGAACACCTGACAATGACAATAAATGGCAATAACAACCATCAACACATTTGCATGAGGCAGTGCCTACTCGCTATCCGGATTCCTGCTCACGACAATCGGGAACCCTGCCACAGCAGCCGAGGTAAGGTACAAAGCAGCACATACAGCCATGAGTGATATAGTGGAGTGCACATTTGGGGTGCTCAAGTCACGTTTCCACTCCCTTGACCACTCTGGTGGGGTATTGCTGTATGCCCCACCAGTAGTATATAAAATCATTGTGCCAGCATGTGTCCTACAAAATGTTGCCACATGGTGTGGCATACCAGTCAATATGTAGGAGGGTCATCACCCTCAGCCACAAGCACCACCCTTTCCCTTGGTTGGACAAAGGGCACAGGTAGAGGCTGCACACAATCAGCATGTGCAAACATACTTTACATGAAAAGCTGCCCCTGTGGAGCACACACAATGAAACCACATCCCTGGTGCCATTAAATGATGACTTAGGGCCAATCCTACTATGCCCAAAATAACACCATGAGAATGTGTGTCTGGGAGAGGCAAACTGTGCATTTCCATAGTGATAACATAGACTGCAACAAACACTGACACAGTCATAGCAACAGTAAACAACAGTGTCCATGTTACTCACACCAAACAAAACAACAAAATACGTCACCACTTTCACATGGCCACAACCAACATTAGTGCATGCAGATGCCCAACAACACACAGGAGAACACAAGTAGGGTTGCACAGCACTAAATGGATACCACAACCAAAACCTGCATGGAACGCCCAGGCCACCATATGCATGACACACAACAATGTACTGCTTGAGTGGCCACCCCATTCACTCACAAAAAGTATGCCCACAATACACATCTACATGAAAATAGACAAACAGAATGAGAAAAGCACTGGTTCACTACAAGAAAGATGCACATCTTATCTCAGACCTTTCCGCTTGTGAGCCTGCTGCAGCTTTACACTGGAATGCATCCTTCATCCACTCCGTAGTCTACACGCCAGCCTACTCTGCTGATGTGTTGCATGCAAGCATCCCACATCACTGTTCTCCAGAAAATCATCAACCCTCTTCCCTCACAGAATGCTTCAGTATGCAAAAACAACACACGGTCAGAGCAGGTAACACATCCATGCCCCCAATGACACTGCAACATGTGTCCTCTGTGTGTTATGCAACAAAAACAAGCAGTAACTCTTCAGCCACCCAGCACCATGTGTCCCTGCACCCATGCAGCCGGACCCACTCAACTCAGGCCAATAGAATTAAAATACCCCACACAGTGACACCTTCCCACCCACAACACCTACACTGCCTGCCACCCAGAGTGCCATGCAGTGAAGGACCAGGTACTACTTACCCCTTGGTGAATGGCCTTTGCAAACTCTCAGATCCAGCTGGAGTCAGAATGACACAGAGAGGACTCGCAAATAGTGGTCCCTGTGAGGTTTGAAACCCAGGATCCCCTTTTAAGCACTCCCAATACCACGGTATAGCAATCCCCGGATTAACGTGGCATCAGTACAGTGCAGTCAATACTGGGAGGAGACAAGATGATAGAATGTCCAAGACCACAGAATGCACACTTCTCATCAATTGCAGTGAAGACAGGATATGCCAGAAGGCAGCTGGGAAAACAGGCGGTATTCAGAGAGGAAAGCAGGGCACAGAGGCAACTGGCATAGAACAGATAGACATTAGAGTGGAATGCGAAGTGGAGGTCAAGGAGACTGGCACAAAAAAGGGAGCATGGAAAAGGCAAGAGGAAGGGAAGTCAGAGTTCAGAGGGACTGGACTGAACAGGGACCAATGAGCCGGGAACTGAAGGGAGACTTGAGATGCATTCAACTTCTGTCAACAGGTAGCAAAACATCTACTAGTGTACCATGCATGGTACATGTCCCCATGGCAAACAACAACACCAGGCCAATGGCGTGTGCCTGGGGTGAAAATGGCTTCTCACAAATGTCGTGTAATTGTGTGTTATGTGTGGGTTAGTCCTAGGACAGCACCCCTAGAAGGGGCAGAAGTGCCAGCACTGGACTGCAAGCATGGGTAGACATTCCATGAAAAGCTGAGTGAACGAGATGCTGCATGGCAGGCAAGACACATGTAAAAACTGCAAGCAATCACTCACCAGACTCCCATCACCATATGTCCCTGCACCCATGCAGCTGGACCTGTTCAACTCAGGATAACTCAACAATAAACATCCCTCACAGTGACAGCCTCCCTCACAACAATCACCTTGCATCCAGTGTCCCCCAATTGCACTGCAAAAACAGCAATTATAGACTCACCAGCCTACCAACATCAAGTGTCCCTGCACCCATGAAGCCGGACCTGCTCAACTCAGTCTAAAGCAATACAAAATCACCTCACACAGTGCCAGACACCCTTCCACCAACAACACCCTAACACTTGCCCCCTGAGTGCCTCAAACTTACCTGAACATGTAACCCACCTGTCTCGCATCTACAACATCCCACCTGAAACAATGTTCTATCCTTGAAAAGACATGCATTGCATTAAATCAAAGGAACCGGGCAGCCTTGACAACTCCCGCATGGAACAAGGTAAAGACCATGGACCACCCAGTGTCAATGTCCAGAAGTACACATAACACAATGTGGCCAACAATCATTCTTACATCATCTAAACTCATTGACAGAGCAACACTGCCAGTGAAGCAAACAGATTTGAAGCACAGCACCACATGCACTCTGGAAAAAGGTGTCAGCCCGGCCATTGATTGCAGGCTTAACAGTTCTGCACAACCACTGTCAGGTGTGCCTTTGGGCCACCCAAGTATGCAGGGGAGTAAAAGGCCACCATAAGTGTGTAGGTGAAGGCCTGGAGAGCGAACGTATAAGTGTGTGAGACAATGTGAAGGATGATATAGTGCAAGAGGGTGACAGGACACAGAGTGATGAATGTGTACCTGCGGATTGGAGATAGAGAGAGAGGGACATGGAATTATGTGGAAAGAGGAGTCTGGCTGGTGGGGAGATGAGAAGAGAGATGGTGTACGTTACAGTGGGTGAGGGCAGATAGAATGTGGTGAAGAGAGGAAGACAGAGACAGAAAGGAAAAAAGAGGCATGGTCTGAGAGCCTAGAAAGCACATTGATTGAGAAATAGCCCATGTTGGTGTCCAAAAAGGACGCTACAGTGTGAGAGAGAAGGGCAGACTGGTAACCAAATTCCACCTGTGAAAGGACAATCATCAGCTCTGCATCACAAAAACATGCCCAATCCACCATGGTATGCAAACCAAAAAGAGACCCATGTCTGTAATATCCACACAAATATGTCCCTTCAACCATAACCCAACCTCTGCACCAACCACAAACGCCCCCTGTCAAACACCAGAATAAATGGACATGACAACATTCCCCAGCTATTGTATCACCAGCTAACAGATCCTACATCCTGGACAAGACATTCCCAGTGAAGGGGCGGGGATCATAAGGTGAAGTCGCAACACCTACAGAGCCAACAGATGAACAGAATCTTGCAGGAATCGGACGAAGCACCACATGCATGTGCCAAAAATGTACACACACATACCATGCAGTTACTCACAATGCTGGATCAGAACAACAAGTAATAGAAATACAAGTCATGCAACACATTCAGGAGGAGAAAACATACAGAAAACAACATGTTATGTGATAGTGGCACACAGGTAAAGTCTGTCATGGGTACAAAACAGTACAAACCTATATGCACCAAGTGTGTCAAAGCTTTCCTGTGTAGTAAATGGAGGAAAATGGCCAGATCTGTGGTCCAGAGCAAGGCCATGAAGGGGAGGTTGTGTAAACCTGTGAGTGGACGTGTGTGTAAGATGTGGACTTGTAGCAGGGCAGGTCATATGGGCAGATAAGGGTGTGAAGTGGGCTCTGGCACAGGCCAAAGAGTAGTGTGGACAGGGAGTGCACCTGCAGGTCCCCGTTGGACACATGGGGTGGGTGGGGGTGAAGGGTGACAGTAAGAAGACATCATAACTGTCAGTGAGGCAAGAGCTGAACAATCAAAAAGCAGAGTCCACAAGAACAGAGAATGCAGGACGTGAATGAGTATGTTGATGTTGAATGTGGCAAATACTGCCAATGGCTTAAGTGTGATGAGTGCTGCACATTAACATTATCTGACCAGCATCTCCTGCCTCAGGGCCTCTCTATGTGCCCTAGCATCTGCGTGCAAGGAGTCCTGTACCCACTTCCGATCAGCCTGTCTGTCCTTGATGTTGACTGCAATGCCCAGTCTGTGGGAGAGCCTTGAGGACCGCTCAATCCTCTGCTGTTGCACATCCTGGGCCTCTGGAGTGGACATGTTCTCAACCAGGTGATCCATGCCCTCTGTAATACTACTCAACTTATTGGAATGCCCTATGGTGGCTACACACATTTTCTGCTCCCACACTGTCTCTCCAGCATGCACAAGTCCACCACATGGACGGTGCCTATAGTGGTGTGATGCAAGGGATCAGGCCTGTTGCTGCAGGGCCCATTTCATTGCCTGCAGCTATACAACCCTCCATTAGCCAACAGACCCAGAATCTGACACCAACTCATGTGAGGGTGGTTTTGCAGATGTAAGCACCGTGAACTTGGGGCACATCACTGTCTGGCCTTGTGAAGCATGCTGCACTGCCGCAGACTCAACAGCCCCATCCAATCTGGCCATTGGGACACTCAACTTCTCCCTCAGTGAGTCATCCACTTCTGGCTCTGCATATGAATCAGCAGAGTCAGAAGAGTCAGAAGAAGCAGGAGCATGACTGAGGATCGCCCGTAACACCTATTGATTTTCATGGTGAAGGACACCACAGCCTGCACTGGTGGACTGATGCACCAACTCCTCCTTCTCCTCTACTTCCGCTGCATCATCACCTGCCCATGGACAGGCAATGACATTTTGAGTAATGTGTATCCTCATAAAAACACACATGTGCATAAAAGGGCATACAGAGTGAATATGGCTGTACAACCACACATCTGACATCGTGACTTGTCACACTGTGGCAGTATGCCACAGATGTATAGCTTTTGTTGACATATGCCCTCCACCCTCTTGCCCCTGCAGTTAGTGTGGACATAGCCGTACAAATGTGACCTACTCATGACTGATGGTCCATATAACAGGCATTTTAGTACACAACCCCAGGAGAAGTACTGCACATGTTTCACCGTAATGCTAAAGGTCAGCACATGGCATCAGTTAGCCAGCTAAATCCACATATAGTACCAAGAACAACATTTGACAGACAGTATGTGATCACAAGTATTTACTTGAGAACCATGTCATGTCGATATCCACATGAAGACTGTTCATACATTTCACTATATTGCCACACATTCTGCATGTCTGAGGAAGGCAACATGTGATGTACTTGCCAACGTGTTCCAAGGGTTGCATTGGGACCTGGCCCACATGCATTCCCTTGCCATCTACTTCCTCTCCATCCTACCAACATGGCAACCACTGTGAAATGTCCCCAAAATGTGACTGCACCTTGTTTGCACAGCAGGGTCCATTGTGTCATTCTGCAGACCATAGACCATGTAGAGTCCATGACATGATATGAGTGCAGCAATGGTGAGTGTTCAGGCAAAATCGCAAACCCCTGCAGTCAAACTCTCCCTGTCCTGGGCAAAATATGTGAATAGATATGTGACTGACAACGTCTGATCTGTCATGTCAATGATGACAACAGGTATACCAGCTCCCTGAGTGTGATTGTACATGGGCGCAAGTACCCTACTGTATGCCTAGTTGAATTCATGTAAATGCAGTGTCCATGCACATTGTGCGTGATGACGGCACCCATCAGATGACATTGTCATTTGAAGTATTCTAATAAAAATGTATGTTCTGCGTGGTGAAAAGGTGCGCACATATCAATTGTGAGAGTAGCACTGTAAAAGGGAGGGCTCCTTTTAATCGTTATACAAGTTAAACCCAAAATAAAAATAACTTACATGTAACAGAAATGTAGAACCGAACCTAGAGGTAGAGTAAAATGCAGTAAACAGGCCTTGTAGAATGCCTTTGCGGCCAATGTGTATTAACGTGAATTAATCTGCAACAAATCTGCAGTGGCTGGTAACACCTCGCAGGTCCTACGATCCCAGGCTGGTATGGTAATAAGCAAAACAACAGTTGTTATTTTGAGAGGTCACAGATTAGAATTTATGAGTCTCACCGACTGGCATGGCGAGCATAACTATTTCAGAAGTCAAAACAATTTGCAAAACATGATTTCTAGATGGATTTAAGAGAACCAGAGCAATTTCAAATTGCACCTTAGCACATTTTGCCTGGGAAGAAGGCCAAAGAGTTCTTAATATGCAATATTTGTATATCAATGAATCTGTGGTTCAAGGCTCTGGCAGCATCATGGAAGGGAGCTCTGCTCATGATGAGAACTTAAATGAGATGACTGGGGCAGTTGAATAAAGTTCTGCTGGTCATCTCAAATGTTTCAATGAATTGCCATGATGTGGGAAGTTTTGTGGACCCAATTACAGAACATAATATATGTTTTTCTATACGGGTCTGATGTGGGAGCACCAATCAGCTCGGCGTGGGGAGATATTTTCATGTTGCAAGTTACTAATGTAAGTCAGCTCGATTATTTTAAAATTATTAGATTTATGGGCCTTTCTTTGACGGCACCTTTTCATGCAGTTCTGTTTCGCAATATTTTTCAATATAGATGTCCCAGCTGTGTCTGGGCCCTAAATAAACCTGCATTACTTCTTGCCTGCGCACACTCCTTTTTTGACTACTTTTGTAGTTTGTTATTGGTGAGTTCTGAGGTGACCTCCGACACATTGGAGGCTCCAGTGAGATATCTCAGCATGTTGACAGAGCTGTGGGTATACCAGCCGTACTCCCAGAGGAGTGCAGGACAGCGTCCATTGGCCGGTACTAAGAGCTTGAGCCAGAGGAGGACTGTGGACGCCACTTTCCCAAAGGTCCTCCTGGTCCAGTGCTGCCTTAACTCTGACTGAAGTGCAGGCATTTAAAGGGAGACTGTGAGGATGAGAGAAGTGAAGAATCTCCTAAAAGGATACGTGAGTGTACTCGTCCATGAAAAGCGCAAGGGGGGGGCTATGTTTTAGTGTATAGTGTAAGAGGATTCAATCCCGCACTACAGCTAAGTCAATGCCTAGTCTAGAATACTGAATGAAAACCCTTATTGATATATCTTTATGTCCAGTTCATGCGTTCTGGATGACTACCCCTATATAACACCCCTCTCTTGGAATCCTCCTGACCCCACTAAGCCAATAAGTAGTTCTGTTTTGCAAGTTAAAAGGTTTATTTGATAATTTAAACAATAGATATATATATCACACTTTATAATAAATTAATAATTGAATATCACACTTAATCTGATATGATAAAGATTAACAACGGAGAATCTGACACCAGCACACTTCTTTATAATCACTAAGGAGTTGACATGAAATGGATAAGTTAGCAACAATACTTTTATGGTTTCAAATGGATGCAATGTGGAATGAAATGCAGTACAGAAAATAACTTGATAGGATTTCAGCAAAACAATGTAATCACTTTTCTCTGGCAATCACCTCCCCCCCTTGATGCAATGCAAGGAAATGGAAGGAGAGCACACAGTTCTCAGAAATGCAATCAAATGTAATTCAGTTCACCCCAGCAAGCTTAGACTACAGAAGTTTAAAACATAGGCAAAAGTGCTTTGATATGTGCTGGCAATGAAGTAAAATATATGCTAAAAATGCTTTTAATTCCCTCTAGAGGTTCAGGGTGAGTGGTATCTAGTTAATATTAGTCCAGCCTCACACTAGCAATGATTCAGGGATGATTAGCAGGTTAAACACATTTTTCTTTAACGGAAGGCAAGCAGCAGCAGATTTTTTTACACGTGGAGAAACTTGCAAATCGCGGCAAAATTCGCGGATGCGCCGGGCGTGATTACAGAGGAACTACAAGTGCTAGCAATATCGTTTTGGGGTCCTAGAACAGCCTAGGATCTCAGCTTCCAGATGAAAGTTACTGCAAGTCTCTACGACAAACGGTCGCGGAGATATGAGCGATTTGGTAAAGGTCGTTTTTCAGATTTGAAATTTTAAAGTTCAAAAAGACAAGTGACAGCTAGCAACTAGAAAATGACAGGTGACAGTTAGGAGGCAGTTCTACTTAGATTAAATAGATTGAATTATATTATTTTAACTAAGAGATTGGTTCTGCACAGTTCTGCTATGTACTCACACTATATTCTTGAATTAAATGGGCCTCGTCACGGATCTGGTCAGGTTTTAGACTGGACTCTGGTCTGGTCTCTGCACTTCACAGTGATCTGGGTCAGCTCTCTGGTTCTGCTAACAGTAGTCTGGGTCAGCTCTGCTCTCTCTCTGGGTACAGCACTGCTTCTGGATTCTGGAGATTGAGGGATTTGAAGTCTCTAGTTTGGCTCTCTGGAGGTTTGATGGAGGTAAAGTGTGGATTTTTCCGGCAGAGCTTCCCGCAGCAGATGGAAAAGAATGTCCCTATCTGTCCTGACTGTCTGCTTTTATGTGTTTTGAAAGTGGGTGTGTGTGCAGCATCACTAGACCCTACCCCTCTCCACTTGCCATTGGTCAAATTTCCATTTCTCACTTGATTGGGGAAGGAACTGTGAGTCAGAGCGATGTCATTTTATGGCTTGCAGAGAGGACACTCCCCTGTCAAATTGCACACAATCTATATTTGATAAAAAAAGACATATTTGCACAGGTAAACATTGGTTTAAAATGACATGCACCCCTCACATATCACAGGAGGTATCCCCTGTTCAAACTTTGCTCTTCCTGGGGGCTTGCATTCAGAAATGGCACATATTTCACTTTTTAACTGATTTTGCAATGTCGGACATTAACCCAATTTTACACACATGTGCGCAAGGAGTATGGACATTAATTGGTGAAGTGTCAGATTTTTAACATGCATACATTTAGAGTAATATCCTATTTTCCGCTAAAACCCCCCTGAACATACCACCGGGTCCTACCACGTCTTAAAACGTGGGCAGAAAAATCACAAGAATTATGGTATCATTTATAAGATTTTCACAAGTCCGCTCTATGAATGATCCATCTTTTTAGAGTTATGTTCTGGCCCCAAAGGGGTGTGGTTTCCCCCCAGCACAAGGTTGAATTTCTGGTTTTTCCAGTTCTGCCAAGCCAGCTTGCTCTCACAGGCAGTGCTCCTCCCCTTTTCTTCAGGAGGAAGCCACTTTTTACGACCCGCATAATAAAACATTTGCCTGAGTCAGGACAGGGCTTTGTTCAATTTCCTGCAGAGCATAGGTAATTCAATCAGGGAAGTGTCATATCCCTTTTGGTGGGAGCAGCAAAAGGGCAGCTAGGCCTGGGAACACAGCTGTGACTCAAGTTTCACTCCTGATGGGGGTAGTTGCCAGGCAAAATTGGAATCTCTTTAAGCCAGTTTTTAGCTACATGTCATTTCTGTTCCCCAGTTTCTGCATTCAAATAAAACTAAACATTTTTACATATGCAGCTAGAATGCTGATTCTAAGTTTAAAACTATGACATTTAAACAATTGCAACCTATGTGACACTCAAAAGTAGGTCACTCAGTCAATTTAAACATTTAGATTTTTTTAGTGTCTTTCAGTCCACATTTACTTAAACTGCTGAAATCCACAGCTCAGCCAGTCTTGTTATAAACCTTCAAGTCACTTCAGAATATAACTTTACATTGTATCTTCCTCTCAGTAAGTCTTTCTTTGGCCTGTTTTGGGTTCATTTATTCAGTTTTACAAAAAGTAAAATCTGGTGTTGTTTTAAAATGCCGGCTTTCTGATAGTGGTGAGTACTGGTAATGCACCCATTTTTGGGATTTAAGAAATGAATTCCCCACAATTCTAGGTTGCTTTTGGCAATCAGCATTGCCATTCCCAATGGTTTCAGGCTACTGTGTGGGTAGTCCAATGGGGTTTTTAGGCAGTGCCCTTCTGTGCCCATAACATCGGCAAAAATGGGTGGCAGCCTATTCTTCCTGCATTTCCCTGGGCATTTTCTGGGAAGCTCTGGCCATCATGATGTTTTCAATGCCAGTACTGCACAGTTTTTGAGGTAGGGCTCGGATGCATGGGTATAAACATCCCACAAGCCCCCCTCTTGCGATGGCCATTCTGTTTCACTGATGGGACTCGCAAGACCTGGGATGTTTCCTCATCTTCTTCCAATAGATGGCACAGTTCAGCATCTTTTCCTCCATCCGGTACTGATCGATCGGTTCTCCTCGCCGGTCCTGATGGGAATATTGGGCGGTACACCGGGCCCATTGCGTCTCTGCTCCCGGTCTCCGGATCGTCCTCCTTGGCCCGTCTCCAGGTTTTCTTTCTCCTAGGACGACAAAGGAAGAGCGGCAATACCTACTCATAGACGTTTTTCCACCACTGTTGAGATAGTGGGGCAGCATATGCATTTCATCATAACGAAACATTACATTCTTATTTTGAAAAAAAAAAAAAACAGTATAACTAAGAGACAGTTTCATGCAAATCACAATATTTTAGAGACTAGATGTGGTATGTTTTATGGTTGGAACTGAATTAGTCTGAGACAGTACCCGCTAGGATTCCAGAGGATTCCTCCAGTTGTTGCAGAGCGTGCCTGGGATGGCAACATTTCAACTGGTTTATGTGGACCCACTTGTCTTCCCCCGCTGCCAAAGGACCTTTGGGGATGTGGATTTTGTAGGCCACAGGGGAGATTTTGTCTATGATCTCAAAGAGTCCCTTCCATGTAGGCAAAAATTTGCGCTGCTTGGCCTGGTTCCTTTGGAAGTTGTATAGATAGACCCGGTCCCCCACCTGATTTCCTTCCTGGAAGTTTTCAGGTCATAGTGGGTCTTCATGCTATCAGCTGATCATTCTAGATTCCGCTGAGCATAAGCAAAAGCATGTTGAAGGTGTTTCCTTAAATTCTCCACATACTCATGAGTTGTGGAGTCATTTATTAGTGTCTGCTCTTGGGTCCTGTAGAGCAAATGCTGGGGAATCACCATCTTGCGCCCAGTCATCAACGCAAATGGTGACATTTTGGTTGCATATGAAGGGGTAGATCTGATAGCCATTAGGACCAGAGGTAATCGGATATCCCAACTTGGCCCAGAATCTGCCACAAACTTCTTTAATATGCTCACAATTGTCCGGTTATATCTCTCTACTGCCCCAGAAGAAGCTGGTCTATAAGCAATATGCAGCTTTCTCTTGACCCCCAGTATCTCCCACATCTTTGTCATTACTTCACTGGTGAAGTGGCTACCTCTGTCTGACTCAATCCTTTGAGGTAGACCAAAACGGGAAAAGATGTGGTTAATCATCAAGGCAGCTGCAGTTTCTGCCTTGCAATTTGGGGCTGGGAGACATTCCACCCACTTGGTAAACAAGCATGTCACAGTCAACATGTACTTATTCCCCCTAGCAGAGCGAATCACAGGGCCTACAAAGTCGATTTGCAAATCTGACCATGACAGCGTCATCCCCCTCTTTTGGAGAGGCGCGTGGTGCGTGAGGGATAATGGCTGAAATTGTGCACACACAAGACACCCCTTCAAGTATTGATCGAGGTCCTGCCCCATGTGTGGCCAGTATGCAACCTCTCTTAAGATTTCCAATGTTGTGTGAAACCCCCTATGACCGGCGGTGGCCGCATCATGGGCGTGACTTAACATCAGGCTTCGGAATGAGGTAGTAACCACCCACTGATCGTGGCCAGCTTTGGATTTCCTTACCAACAAACCGTCTTGGATCCGGAACATTTTTGGACATTTCATCAACACTCTTAGGTCCTCTTTCCCAATGTAATCGGTATCCGTCAGGGGAAAGTTCTCCGGGTCCTCAAGGTGCTGGTAGAATTTACCAATTATTGGATCCCCCTTCTGAGCGGTAATCAAATCAGCATCAGGGGTCTCCTTACTCCATTGTGCAATTGAAAGGTCGTTGTGAGCATTTGTCTGGGACCTAGTGATAGCAGTGACCTGGATTTCCCCCAACAGGGACTCAATCTCAATTAGATCCCCTTGGATGGCCCCGGTTTTGGCCAGCTGATCAGCTAAGTCATTTCCAGTTTTGTCCGGTCCCTCTACTTTGGAATGACCCTTGATCTTTTTCCAATAGATGGTCATTCCCTTCGAGGTGACCAGATCATCAATGTTTTGGATCAACTTCCCATGTTTCAAGGGTTTGTTGTTAGCACATAACATGCCTCTGGTTTTCCAATTAACCAGGTGCTCCACGAACCCGTTCCGTACATAATCCGAATCTGTGATTATGACCAGTTCGTGGAGTTGATGCTGGACAGCAGTGAGGATGGCCTGATGCACAGCCATCAATTCTGCCACCTGACTACTTCGGGGACCAATTTTGTATCCAGCGGAGGGTTCTGGGGACTCATTCACCCATGCATTCCCTACGCCGGCCACCAGTTCTTTCTCCCCGTCGTTGTCAACATGGTAAGAGCATCCATCCACATACACAGTGGGCATTCCCTCACACTTGTCTTCTTCAAAGACTTTGTGTGGGGAATTAAGGTATGCCTCCGTGTTGTCCTTGATTTTTAGACTTTCGTCCTCGAGACAGTTTTCTCTGGCACAATCATGCAAGTCAGCCAGACCTTGCGCGAGGGGACTCTTCTTGTTTTGGCCATATCTGACCTCCACAGGAAAGCCTTGCATTGACAGAATCCAGGAAGTAATTCGGGAATTACTCACATTTCCGGCCCGGATTCTGTCACTTTGAAGATATTGCAGAGGCTGGTGTGGAGTCTCCACTATGATGTGTTCCCCCTGGATAAACGGGCAGTAATTCTTCAATGCCAACACCGTTGCCAGGAGTGCCTTCTCACATCCAGGAAGAGAGGTGAGAGGAATTCGGTAATTCCCTCCCCTTCCTTCATTCAGTTCATCAAAGGCCCTTCTGGACTGAAGGGTAGCTTGAGATCCCGTGTCCACCAGCGCCAAAATTGTACCCTGCCCCTGTACTTGTACCGGGGCATAGTATCTTCCCTCCTTCTCCTCAAGGGGGCACAGATAATGTACATTTCTGGACAACTGGTGGGCTAACTTTCTGGTTTTGGACATCGCTAGCGAAGAGATTTGGGCAGAATTCTGTGGAGAGCCTTGGGAATCTGAAAGAAAAAGTTGGCAACTGGAGATCAGAGCCATTGTGGGTTCCCCTGGCTCCGGTTCTGGGCCGCCCCCCCCCTTTTTGGAGGCAGTCACCAGGATGGGTTTGAACCAGGGGATTTTCTTGCTGTTGGTTCTGGAATGAGATGGTGGGCGGCGGAAGCTCAGTCTCCACATCTCCCCAGTCTGGATTTGCATCCCTAGGGACCCATTTTTCTTTGGGAGGAGTTCCCCCCTCTCTGAAGGAGAAGATCCTTTTCCCAGGATCCTCTGACGATCCCTCTCCCTCAAATTGGAAGATCTGTACCTCCTCCTCAAACTGAGTCTGTTTGGGTCTTTTGTTTCTCCTACCCCCCCTCTGCTCCTTAGGAGGCAGACTTTCAGGGGCAAGAGATTTTGTTTCCGGTTCCTGGGTTTCCAGGGGCTGTTTACAAGTGAGGAAAGAAGCTTCCTCCAAGGCTTTACACCCCCCTTCCCTTTGTGCCTCCTCCCTGGGAACCGGTGTGTTATCGGGGTGCTGCCCCCGTCATTGTTCTGGAGCACCAGGTCCAGAGTTGGGTGCGTTCTGTGCCGGCACGGCCATCTGAGGGTTCTGCTGAGCCCTCAGTATGTGACCCAGATCCCGCGCCATGTTTTGAACCTGGCGCTCTAGCTGGGAAACCCGCTCAGGCTGATACGGGGCCCTGTTTTCTCCCCTGGGCTGATCCCGGGAAGGGTAGCTATCCCTTCTTTGGTAGTACCCCTGGTTGGGAAGATTTTGGTACCCCTCCACCCTTGGCCTCCCCTTTCCCGGATTCAGTGGTCTGGGCTCAGCAAATTGGGGAAAGAAGGATGGATGGTTTTGGGGCTGAAATTCGGGTGGATATCTGGGGAAAAAGTTCTGCCCAGGGTTTGGTAAATTTCTGCCCTCCTGTGGGAAGTTTAGAGGGAAGTTCCCTGGGTTCGGTGCTTGGCTGGATCCCCCCCCCCTTGGGCTGGAGGAGTCCACACATAACCCAGGATGGGTCGATTTCCCTTGTAACGGGGACTTACATAATCAGGAGAGCGAGGGACCCCATTTGTGGGGCTGCCTCCTTGGCTCCCTGTCTGTGACTAGCCCGAGGACCTCCTGGGCCTAGCATTATTAGGTGCAGGTAGTTTTTTAGGCCCCCCCATCTCCAAATCCAAAACGGGGGTGACCTTTACCTCTGCCACCTTGGCAGCAGCAGGGGTGCTGTTGGCTTTGGGGTTTTTCTGGGCATTACTTTTGCTATCTACCGGTTTCTGCACCTCATAGATCCGGGTAGCCTGTTCAATGACCCAGTCTAAAGATCTTTTCTCGTGAAAATCACTCACAAGCTGGGTCATTATGTATTTGGGCAAGGCATGAAAAAATGTATTAATGAATTCTCTACTGTCTGTGCGCACCCTTCTGGAGGTCTGCGCAAAAGCACGTTTCAGTTCTTGCACAAATTCTTGTGGGGCCTGATCCTCCCCACATTGCAAATTGTAGGCTGCTTTGCGAGCCTCTTGAGGATTTCTATGAATGGAAAAATGTTTCAAGATGGCCGCCTTATAGGTGGACCATCTTAAATGATTTTGGTCCTCCAGCCCCACAAAGAAACTGGAGTATTCCGGGGAGAAGGTCCACTTTACATATTGAATACAGCTTTGGCTGTCCTTCAAATGGAAAGTCTCCATCATTTGATCAAACAACTCTAAGTGCTCCCAAACAGAATACTTAGCGTTCTTATGGTAAGGCGTGATGACGCTCCTGATCGCCTTAATCTGCTTTAAGGGGTCCTTAAGCAAGGCCCTTTTTGCCTTATTGGCCTTTTTGGTTCGGGTAACCCTTGTCCATTCATCCTCTGACTCAGAGGCACTGCTCCCAGAGGTTCCTGTCTGCTCTTCCAGGTTTTCCCGGATTCTGCGAGCCTGGGAATGGCTGGCAGAATGTGGGGACCTGGTCTCCTGTGTCCTGTACCGCTCAGAGGAGTCTTCAGATCCCTCCTTGCTGCCAGGATTTGATGGGTACCCCCCCGACTGACCTAACTGGGCAGGAGTTTTCAGGATGCCCTTAATGGGCCTATTCTCCTGGGGTTCCCCACTAAATTGCACTGTGCTTGGGTGCCCATACCCGGATGCCCGCCCATCCATTCCTGGGTGGTACTGGCCTATGAGCCCCATGCTTCTGGCTGGATAGTAATCTGCCATCCCTGTGGCCCGGAGCTCATGTGCGCAAGGGGACATGGGGGTGGCAGAGTTCAGGGACGGGTAGAGATGGGGGCCTCTGGCACTAGGGCTCCTAAGGTTATGCTCAGGGGTCTCTCTTTCCCAGCGAACCTCATCTCTATCCGCCTCTGCTCCCTGTTGCAATGCAAGAGCCTGTGCTTTCAGTTCCTCCACTAAGGCCTTACTAGACTCTATCAGTCTCTCCTGCATCGCTACCTGTTGCTGGAGCCTCTCATTGTGCTGGCAGAGAGCCTCATTTTCCCTCTGTGCTTCCTGGTTGGTCCTGGAGAACTGGGCCAGTCTTTGCTGCAGGAGGTTTACCTCCTGAGCTGTGTCCCTATTGGCCTGCTCCTTTCTTGCTAGAGCATCCTCCACCCTCCTGGTGTGCTCTAACAAGTTCTGGTGTTCTTTTTGGAGATCACCCAGTCCCTGGTGGGCCAGGTGATTTTCTTCCATTTTTCTTTTTAAGTGGCAGACTTCCTGGCCTAAGGTGTCCCTTTCCTGACTAAGAGTCTGCATCTGTACCGTCAGGTCGTCCCTTTGCCTTTGGAAGGCACCAGCTTTCTGGCGCTCCTGATCAAACTCTGCCTGGGTATCCAGGTCTTTCAGAATCAGTTTATTGCTCTCTGCCTTCTCCCTATCTAGGTGGCTTTGCAGGGTGACTACCTGCTCAGCACATGCCCTATTGAAGTCTAGCTGTTGCTCCAGCTTTTTCTGGCTCTGCAGTAGGGAGTCCAAACCTTCTTGGTACTCCTTCTGCAAGGCCAGAAATCTGGTATCCTGGTCCGCCTTTTCCTGTTGCAGCACATCCATATCCTCCTTTATTTTAGTGATGTACCGTCTGCTGTCATTTTCTGACTCCTGGCTCCTCTGCAGCCTCTGCTCAGAAGAGACCAGGTCAGATTGGACCTTCTCTAACACCATCTGTTGCCTATTTGCCAGATTTTGGCTTTCAGCACATCTATCCTGCATGTCTCCCATATGTAAATATAAATATGCTGCTACCCTGGTAATCTTGTGGTGTTCATCTTTGGCCTTAGGGGCGATGTATAGTTCACTCAGGGCCACATGTAAGGGACCCTGATCTCTATATATATCTGACCCTATTTCAGTGACCTGTTGTGTGATTGCCTGCAACCACGCATCCTGGCCCTGTTCGGTCCATTCACCTCTCACAAATAGCTTATGCAAGAGGTGCTCTCTGGCTATTTTCATGTCTACTAAGGTCGTCATTCTAGAGATTGGTCTCTGTCCTGACTTACAGAAGTTTGTATTTTATTTTTGAAAAACAGAACTTTTCCTTAGAGCGTTCCTTTGAGGAGTGCTTTACAGCGTAACACAGCGTGGTGATCCGACCGGATATGTGTATCTGGTCAGCTGGCATGCTGTATTAATCTGCACAAATGGTAAATCTAACCCAAACGTCTGGCCCGAGCCCCCAATTTGTAAGAGGATTCAATCCCGCACTACAGCTAAGTCAATGCCTAGTCTAGAATACTGAATGAAAACCCTTATTGATATATCTTTATGTCCAGTTCATGCGTTCTGGATGACTACCCCTATATAACACCCCTCTCTTGGAATCCTCTTGACCCCACTGAGCCAATAAGTAGTTCTGTTTTGCAAGTTAAAAGGTTTATTTGATAATTTAAACAATAGATATATATATCACACTTTATAATAAATTAATAATTGAATATCACACTTAATCTGATATGATAAAGATTAACAACGGAGAATCTGACACTAGCACACTTCTTTATAATCACTAAGGAGTTGACATGAAATGGATAAGATAGCAACAATACTTTTATGGTTTCAAATGGATGCAATGTGGAATGAAATGCAGTACAGAAAATAACTTGATAGGATTTCAGCAAAACAATGTAATCACTTTTCTCTGGCAATCCCCTCCCCCCCTTGATGCAATGCAAGGAAATGGAAGGGAAGCACACAGTTCTCAGAAATGCAATCAAATGTCATTCAGTTCACCCCAGCAAGCTTAGACTACAGAAGTTTAAAACACAGGCAAAAGTGCTTTGATATGTGCTGGCAATGAAGTAAAATATATGCTAAAAATGCTTTTAATTCCCTCTAGAGGTTCAGGGTGAGTGGTATCTAGTTAATATTAGTCCAGACTCACACTAGCAATGATTCAGGGATGATTAGCAGGTTAAACGAATTTTTCTTTAACGGAAGGCAAGCAGCAGCAGATTTTTTTACACGTGGAGAAACTTGCAAATTGCGGCAAAATTCGCGGATGCGCCAGGCGCGATTACAGAGGAACTACAAGTGCTAGCAATATCCTTTTGGGGTCCTAGAACAGCCTAGGATCTCAGCTTCCAGATGAAAGTTACTGCAAGTCTCTACGACAAACGGTCGCAGAGATATGAGCGATTTGGTAAAGGTCGTTTTTCAGATTTGAAATTTTAAAGTTCAAAAAGACAAGTGACAGCTAGCAACTAGAAAATGACAGGTGACAGTTAGGAGGCAGTTCTACTTAGATTAAATAGATTGAATTATATTATTTTAACTAAGAGATTGGTTCTGCACAGTTCTGCTATGTACTCACACTATATTCTTGAATTAAATGGGCCTCGTCACGGATCTGGTCAGGTTTTAGACTAGACTCTGGTCTGGTCTCTGCACTTCACAGTGATCTGGGTCAGCTCTCTGGTTCTGCTAACAGTAGTCTGGGTCAGCTCTGCTCTCTCTCTGGGTACAGCACTGCTTCTGGATTCTGGAGATTGAGGGATTTGAAGTCTCTAGTTTGGCTCTCTGGAGGTTTGATGGAGGTAAAGTGTGGATTTTTCCGGCAGAGCTTCCCGCAGCAGATGGAAAAGAATGTCCCTATCTGTCCTGACTGTCTGCTTTTATGTGTTTTGAAAGTGGGTGTGTGTGCAGCATCACTAGACCCTACCCCTCTCCACTTGCCATTGGTCAAATCTCCATTTCTCACTTGATTGGGGAAGGAACTGTGAGTCAGAGCGATGTCATTTTATGGCTTGCAGAGAGGACACTCCCCTGTCAAATTGCACACAATCTATATTTGATAAAAAAAGACATATTTGCACAGGTAAACATTGGTTTAAAATTACACGCACCCCTCACATATCACAGGAGGTATCCCCTGTTCAAACTTTGCTCTTCCTGGGGGCTTGCATTCAGAAATGGCACATATTTCACTTTTTAACTGATTTTGCAATGTCGGACATTAACCCAATTTTACACACATGTGCGCAAGGAGTATGGACATTAATTGGTGAAGTGTCAGATTTTTAACATGCATACATTTAGAGTAATATCCTATTTTCCGCTAAAACCCCCCTGAACATACCACCGGGTCCTACCACGTCTTAAAACGTGGGCAGAAAAATCACAAGAATTATGGTATCATTTATAAAATTTTCACAAGTCCGCTCTATGAATGATCCATCTTTTTAGAGTTATGTTCTGGCCCCAAAGGGGTGTGGTTTCCCCCCAGCACAAGGTTGAATTTCTGGTTTTTCCAGTTCTGCCAAGCCAGCTTGCTCTCACAGGCAGTGCTCCTCCCCTTTCCTTCAGGAGGAAGCCACTTTTTACGACCCGCATAATAAAACATTTGCCTGAGTCAGGACAGGGCTTTGTTCAATTTCCTGCAGAGCCCAGGTAATTCAATCAGGGAAGTGTCATATCCCTTTTGGTGGGAGCAGCAAAAGGGCAGCTAGGCCTGGGAACACAGCTGTGACTCAAGTTTCACTCCTGATGGGGGTAGTTGCCAGGCAAAATTGGAATCTCTTTAAGCCAGTTTTTAGCTACATGTCATTTCTGTTCCCCAGTTTCTGCATTCAAATAAAACTAAACATTTTTACATATGCAGCTAGAATGCTGATTCTAAGTTTAAAACTATGACATTTAAACAATTGCAACCTATGTGACACTCAAAAGTAGGTCACTCAGTCAATTTAAACATTTAGATTTTTTTAGTGTCTTTCAGTCCACATTTGCTGAAATCCACAGCTCAGCCAGTCTTGTTATAAACCTTCAAGTCACTTCAGAATATAACTTTACATTGTATCTTCCTCTCAGTAAGTCTTTCTTTGGCCTGTTTTGGGTTCATTTATTCAGTTTTACAAAAAGTAAAATCTGGTGTTGTTTTAAAATGCCGGCTTTCTGATAGTGGTGAGTACTGGTAATGCACCCATTTTTGGGATTTAAGAAATGAATTCCCCACAATTCTAGGTTGCTTTTGGCAATCAGCATTGCCATTCCCAATGGTTTCAGGCTACTGTGTGGGTAGTCCAATGGGGTTTTTAGGCAGTGCCCTTCTGTGCCCATAACATCGGCAAAAATGGGTGGCAGCCTATTCTTCCTGCATTTCCCTGGGCATTTTCTGGGAAGCTCTGGCCATCATGATGTTTTCAATGCCAGTACTGCACAGTTTTTGAGGTAGGGCTCGGATGCATGGGTAAAAACATCCCACAATAGCGACACAACCTCAGAGTGGTGGATGGCGATTGACCATAGTTGTCTTAGATCTTATGTCTGTCGATCCAATAGGGAGCAAGTAGACAGTGGCACATCTGCATTAGAGCACAGGGTTGCGTAGTAAGTGGCAGACCTTGTTAGACAAGAGCTGGGTGTTATTCAGGCAATTGGTAAAGTTGTGTAATTTTCTTTTCTTTGGGGAAGAATTCTTTTGAGGGACGGGCGCACACATTTTTTGTGAGTAGTAGAAGTTTGCTCTTATTGTTGTAGAAATTGGTCATTATTTTTGATTAATGTTGCTATGGAGATGACGGAAGGGCCAGAGCCGAAATAACATGTACATATGTACAGAACTGTATAGCGCGAGTTTAAGGTGTGGTCGAGTGAAGGGAGGAGTAACTGTTCTTTTAGCATACTAACGTAGGGCATTATTTAAGGTGTTGGTCCTGAGGAGCATGCCAATCATGTACTAATATAACCTAACAAGACAGTCCTGTGGCAAAGGCCAGTATAAGCAAGTGTGGAGTGAAAGGTATGAAAGGTCAGAGCAAGCACAGAAGGCCAGAGTGAATGAAATTAGAGAAAACGAGTAAACAGTACGTTTAACATTGAGTGAGTGGGATTGTTTGAATAAGGGTTTGAGAGTTTAAAGGTTTAAATTATTAAAGGAGAAGAGGAAGAAGGAAAGAAATTGTATTGCAACACAAAAAATTAAGGTGTGATAATGATGTCCTATTGGAAGATGCACAACTTAAGCACATGTGTAGGAAACTGCCCCAATATCCTGACAAAACAAGAAAGTACCATTTTAAGTGGGTACATGACATAGTGGGGAAATGTTACAAGGAATGGCCTGGAGAAGGAACGTTCGACAAAAATATTATCGACAATATGTATTTATATTTGTCAGCTACCCACAAAGGTGCAAAGCTTTTAAAGGGGCAGGACATTTTAAGACTTTGGAAGTTATATGAAGCAAAGGATAAAGAGACGGAGAAGGGGAAAGAGGAGGAGCAGGGTAGTGCCCCCCCTCCATATACGATCAACCCATTACTAAAACCAGCTGCAGATATACAAATCCTAAGAAAGTGTCTCAAACTAAGGAAGGAACACATAAAAGGAAAGATGAAGGTGAAGTGAGTAAATCCTAATCGAGTGTCTCAAACTAAGGAAGGAACACATAAAAGGAAAGATGAAGGTGAAGTGAGTGGACATTAAAAAGAACACCCAGCAACAACTTGACTCTGTGTTCAAGGAAGCCCGAGAAAGCCATGGAAAAGGAGATAGAGAAAAAAGGAAAATAACAAGGAAAGGCAGCTGACAAACAGGAGTGCACAGCAGGATGCATACAATTTAGAGTAGACAGCTGGGGACAGGACTCTGACAGTGGTGAAGATGACACGACAGAAGGTGTGCACACTGCATCAGATTGGGAAGACTGTGGCAACAGCGATCATGGGGATGACGAGTTAAGAGACATGCAATTTGATGGATGTGAGCAGGGGAAATGAGATGAAATGAGAGAGAAGAGGAGGACAAAGTGGAGAAATTGGGAGATTGGGGAAATAGGCTTCAAAGTAGACACACATGAAGAGCAGTAGTGACAAGACCACAACTTGGCAATAAACGCAGAGCTTGCACACAGATGCCCCTTTTGTAGAAAACGAGGACAAGGTTCATCACATACCATGGCATACAATGGATAGGGACAATTTGGTTTACCATCTGTCTTCTATAACGGCAGGGGCTGTAAGAGGATTGAATTCAGCACTACAGCTAAGTTAACGCCTAGTCTAGAATACTGAATGAAAACCCTTATTGATATATCTTTAGGTCCAGTTCATGCGTTCCGGATGACTACCCCTCTCTTGGAATCCCCCTGACCCCACTGAGCCAAGAAGTAGTTCTGTTTTGCAAGTTTAAAAGGTTTATTTGATAAATTAAAATATATATATATCACACTTTATAATAAATTAATAATTGAATAGCACACTTAATCTGATATGATAAAGATCAACAACGGAGAATCTGGCACTAGCACACTTCTATAATCACTAATGAGTTGACATGAAATGGATAAGGTAGCACACTGGTAAATAGGAACAAAAGTATAATGTGGTAGAGGATGCTTTATGTAAGCTCAGGTGGATGCAATATTCAATGAATGCAGTACAGAAAATACTCAATATGATTTCAACCAAACAATGTAATCACTTTCCTCTGGCTATTCACTCCCCCCCTCTTTATGCAATGCAAGGAAATGGGAGGAAAGCACACAGTTCTCAGAAATGCAATCAATGTAATCAGTTCAATCCAGCAAGCTTAGACAACAGAAAACAGATAGGAGTTTTGAAATCACAGGCCCAAATTGCTTTGATATGTGCTGGCAATGAATGAGAAATATGCTGGAAACGCTTTTAATTCCCTTTCAGAGGTTCAGGGTGAGTGGTATCTAGTTAATATTAGTCCAGGCTCACACTAGCAATGATGCAGGGATAGTTAGCAGGTTAAACGAATTTCTGGCAAATGGAAAGCCAGCAGCAGTTTTTTACACGTGAAGAAATTGCAAATCGTGGCAAAATTTGCGGATGCGCCGAGCGCTATTACAGAGGAACCGCAAGGACTATCTCTACCGTTTTGGGGTCCTAGGAAAGCCTAGGATCTCAGCTTCCAAATGAAAGTTACTGCAAGTCTCTAGCCCAAACGGTTGCGGAGATATGACCGATTTACTAGAGGTCGTTTTTGGTTTTCGCAAATTTTAAACGCACGCTTTTTCAGCTTGAAAAATGATGGCAGGATAACACAATTGCTACGCTGCAGTTCTACTTAGATTAAAAATGGATTGAATTATATGATTTTAACTAAGAGATGTGTTCTGAGTTTTGCTAAGTACTCACAAGAGATTTTGAACAGGAAGGCGACTTGGTCACGGACTTCAGTCTGGTCAGGTCTTCCCGGGTTCTGCTCACAGCGCCTGGCCTCTGGAACTGCTCACAGTGATCTGGGTCAGCTCTCTCTGCTGGTCTGGGTCTCTCTGGGTACAGCACTGCTTTCTCTCTGGTCTGGTCTCTGCTAGGCACCGGTTCTCTGGGTCTCTCTGCTCTGGATAGATTGAAGTCTCTAGTTTGGCTTTCAGGAGGTTGATGAATTTGAAGTCTGGATCTCGGGATGTTGTATGGTCCAGCAGAGTGCGTTGCTGCAAATGGAATTGAAGGTCCCTATCTGTCCTGACTCTCTGCTTTTATGTGTTTTTGAGAGTGGGTGTGTGTGTTGCATCACTAGACTTGCCCCTCTCACTCGTCATTGGTCCAGCTTTCATCCCTTACTTGATTGGCGAATGAACTGAGTCAGAGTGATGTCATTTTATGTCTTGCAGATGGGACACTCCCCTGTCATCTGTGCACCCATTCTATATTTGATATTAAAAGACATATTTCACAGTTACACAGTTGCTTGAAATTACATATACATGGTGTGGCTGAATTTAGCTATGTCTCTGTCCAAATCTGCTCTTCCTAGGAGCTTGCATTCAAAAATGGCAACTTCTAGCACTTTTTCATGTGCTGCACAACATTGGATCTTCATTAAATTTTATACAACTGTTCCTCACATATCTACCCACATACCAATGCATTTTCGTTTGTCTAGCTGAAACAGGGAGTCTGTAATATTAATAAACAATGGGGTTTTGCCCCAGAACATCACACAATTTGGAGTTTGAACTTGAATTAAAGGTACATTTTTTAAATTAAGACTCTCAAAGTTATACATTTCTGTCATTTGATTACAAAGAGTTATCAGTGCTTTTGTAATATATATATTTTACTTCCAATTCAGTCCTCAGAGTGTTGAGGTCCGCCTCCAAGACTTGGGTGGGTCAGTCACAGATCTCTGCTGGCTGGCAGATCTTTGTTGACAGACAACTTTCCGAATTAACATATTCCTTTCAGAGGAAAGGGTCCTTTGTGTGGTGTCTGGCAAGCTCCCATCAGGAGGCCAGGGGGCCACTTTGCATTTAATTAACAGAACCTTGTTATTTCCTGGCTTCTTGTGTTGAGTTTTGAAGTGTCAAGAGTTCTCAGGACAAGCAACCCCTTTGAACCTTTGATGAAATAAGACCCCTTCCTTTGCATTTAGACAGTCTTGCAAAACAGCTCTCCTGCAGAGCACAGGTAATTCAATTATCAGATAGATGGCATATCCTTAGTGTGGGCAGCAAAAGGAAGATTGGCCTGGGACACAGTTGTGGCTCAAGTTTCACCCCTGATGGGGGTAGTTGCTAGGCAAAATCAAGTTCCTTAAGCCAGACTTTCAACTAACTGTCATTTCTGTTCCCCATTTTTCTGCCTTCAAATAAACTAAGCATTTTTACATATGCAGCTAGAATGCTGATTCTAAGTTTAAAACTATGACATTTAAACAGTTACAAAGGCATGTGACACCAAACATAGGTCACTCATTTAATCTAAACATTTTCGATTTTAGTGTCTTTAAATCCAGTGCAACTTAAACTGCTGCAATCCACAGCTCAGCCAGTCTTGTTATAAACCTTGTCTTATGATCTTCATTTCCCAGATTTTGTAGGCACACAAAACTCCATTCTGCCAAATGTCTGCTGGTGTTCAGTAAATATTTTGCACATATTGCAATGTTTGAAAATAGGCATTTTGACTTGCCTTCAGAAAAACACACAGTGGTTTTAAAACGCCGGCTTTTGGATAGTGGTGAGTACTGGTACTGCACCCACTTTTGGGATTTAAGAAATGAATTCCCCACACTTCTAGGTTGCATTTGGCAATCAGTATTGCCATTCCCAATGGTTTCAGACTACTGTGCGGGTAGTCCAATGGTGGTTTTAAAGCGCTTTGAAGCTAACCGGCGCTACTGTTTTTCCTTTGGCAACCCATTTCCCTCATGGCAACCCGGCCTTTCATTCTCGCACTGGTGGGTGGCAAGTGAGGCAACCATTTTGGTGGGCGCACAAACTGCGCAGCTTTCCTGGATTTCGGCGCACATGTGGGTTTTCCGCCATCTTGAATTTTCTAAGCCCACAGCACCAAATGTTGTGGCATGATAGCTTAAACGTGGGTCAGGACACCCAACAAGTCCCCCCCACGTGACTGTACTTTGAATTTGAGTCGATGGGGAGTCGCGTGCCCAAGGGTTTTGACCCACGCACCGGTCTGTCCGCATAATCTTCTTCCTCTTCTGTAGATGGCACAGTTCAGCATCTTCTTCTCCATCCGGTACTGATCGATCGGTTCTCCTCACCGGTCCTGATGGGAATTATTGGGCGGTCCACTGGGCCCATTGGATCTCCGTTCCCGGTCTCCGGATCGTCCTTCTTAGTCATTCTTCATGGTTTCATCTCTCCTAGGATGATAAAGGAAGAGCGGCAATATCTACTCATAGACGTTTTTTCCACCACTGTTGAGATAGTGGGGCAGCATATGCATTTCATCATAACGAAACATTACATTCTTATTTTGATAAAAACAGTATAACTAAGACACAGTTTCATGCAAATCACAATATTTTAGAGACTAGATGTGGTATGTTTCATGATTGGAACTGAATTAGTCTGAGACAATACCCGCTAGGATTCCAGAGGATTCCTCCAGTTGTTGCAGAGTGTGCCTGGGATGGCAACATTTCAACTGGTTTATGTGGACCCACTTGTCTTCCCCCTCTGCCAAAGGACCTTTGGGGATGTGGATTTTGTAGGCCACAGGGGAGATTTTATCGACGATCTCAAAGGGTCCCTTCCATGTAGGCAAAAATTTGCGCTGCTTGGCCTGGTTCCTTTGGAAGTTGTATAGATAGACCCGGTCTCCCACCTGATATTCCTTCCTGGAAGTTTTCAGGTCATAATGGGTCTTCATGCTATCAGCCGATCTTTCTAGATTCCGCTGAGCGTAAGCAAAAGCATGTTGGAGGTGTTTCCTTAAATTCTCTACATACTCGTGAGTAGTGGAGGCATTTATCAGTGTCTGCTCTTGGGTCCTATAGAGCAAATGCTGAGGAAGCACCATCTTGCGCCCAGTCATCAACTCAAATGGTGACATTTTGGTTGCAGATGAAGGGGTAGATCTGATGGCCATTAGGACCAGAGGTAATCGGATATCCCAACTTGGCCCAGAATCTGCCACAAACTTCTTTAATATGCTCACAATTGTCCGGTTATATCTCTCTACTGCCCCAGAAGAAGCTGGTCTATAAGCAATATGCAGCTTTCTCTTGACCCCCAGTATCTCCCACATCTTTGTCATTACTTCACTGGTGAAGTGGCTACCTCTGTCTGACTCAATCCTTTGAGGTAGACCAAAACGGGAAAAGATGTGGTTAATCATCAAGGCAGCTGCAGTTTCTGCCTTGCAATTTGGGGCTGGGAGACATTCCACCCACTTGGTAAACAAGCATGTCACAGTCAACATGTACTTATTCCCCCTAGCCGAGCGAATCACAGGGCCGACAAAGTCGATTTGTAAATCTGACCATGGCAGGGTCATCCCCCGCTTTTGGAGAGGCGCGCGGTGCGTGAGGGATGATGGCTGAAATTGTGCACACACAAGACAACCCTTCAGGTACTGGTTGAGGTCCTGGCCCATGTGTGGCCAGTATGCAACCTCTCTTAAGATTTCCAATGTTGTGTGAAACCCCCTATGACCGGCGGTGGCCGCATCATGGGCGTGACTTAACATCAGGCTACGGAATGAGGTAGGAACCACCCACTGATCGTGGCCAGCTTTGGATTTCCTTACCAGCAAACCGTCTTGGATTCGGAACATTTTTGGACATTTCATCAACACTCTTAGGTCCTCTTTCCCAATGTAATCGGTATCCGTCAGGGGAAAGTTCTCAGGGTCCTCAAGGTGCTGGTAAAATCTACCAATAATTGGATCCCCCTTCTGAGCAGTAATCAAATCAGCATCAGGGGTCTCCTTACTCCATTGTGCAATTGAAAGGTTGTTGTGAGCATTTGTCTGGGACCTAGTGATGGCAGTGACCTGGATTTCCCCCAACAGGGACTCAATCTCAATTAGATCCCCTTGGATGGCTCCGGTTTTGGCCAGCTGATCAGCTAAGTCATTTCCAGTTTTGTCTGGTCCCTCTACTTTGGAATGACCCTTGATCTTCTTCCAGTAGATGGTCATCCCATTCGATGTGACCAGATCATCAATGTTTTGGATCAACTTCCCATGTTTCAAGGGTTTGTTGTTAGCACATAACATGCCTCTGGTTTTCCAATTAACCAGGTGCTCCACGAACCCGTTCCGTACATAATCCGAATCTGTGATTATGACCAGTTCGTGGAGTTGATGCTGGACAGCAGTGAGGATGGCCTGATGCACAGCCATCAATTCTGCCACCTGACTACTTCGGGGACCAATTTTGTATCCAGCGGAGGGTTCTGGGGACTCATTCACCCATGCATTCCCTACGCCGGCCACCAGTTCTTTCTCCCCGTCGTTGTCAACATGGTAAGAGCATCCATCCACATACACAGTGGGCATTCCCTCACACTTGTCTTCTTCAAAGACTTTGTGGGGGGAATTAAGGTATGCCTCCATGTTGTCCTTGATTTTTAGACCTTCGTCCTCGAGACAGTTTTCTCTGGCACAATCATGCAAATCAGCCAGACCTTGCGCGAGGCGACTCTTCTTGTTTTGGCCATATCTGACCTCCACAGGAAAGCCTTGCATTGACAGAATCCAGGAAGTAATTCGGGAATTACTCACATTTCCGGCCCGGATTCTGTCACTTTGGAGATATTGCAGAGGCTGGTGTGGAGTCTCCACTGTGATGTGTTCCCCCTGGATAAACGGGCGGTAATTCTTCAATGCCCACACCGTTGCCAGGAGTGCCTTCTCACAATCGTTGAATTTTTCCTCCACAGAGGATAAAATTTTGCTCGCATAGGAGATTACTTTATTGACCTTGTCATGCTTTTGGTATAATACTGCCGTCAAGCACGTATTAGAGAACCCCGTCTCCAGGAAGAACTCCTTGTTTCTGACAGGGTAAGCTAGGCAAGGCGCTTGTGAGAGGCTTCTTTTGAGTTGTCTTACTGCCTCGGCTTGTTCTGGACTCCATTCCCACTTGACCCCCCCCTTCAGGAGATGAATCAGGGGTCTGGTGATCTCTGCGTAGCCCTCAATGAACTTTTTGCTGTAATTAGTTAGTCCAAGGAGGCTCCTTAGTTCTCGCAGAGTTGTGGGGTCTTTCAGTTTCTGAAGTGCTTCCACTTTCTTTTCCTGGGGACAGAGACCCTGAGGAGTAATCTCATGCCCCAAGAAATTAACACGGGTTCTACACCACTGTGCTTTCTGAAAGGAAAGTTTTGCTCCGGCGGCCCTCAACTGTGTCAGAACATAACAGATCTCCGCTATGTGTTCCTCCACAGATGAACTTTTGATGAGGACATCATCTACATAAGCCAGGTTACCCCTCGCACCCAGGTCGGGCATGGCCTTATGTAGGAAAATGTTGAATTCATTGCCGGAGTTGAGGTATCCGAAGGGAGTCCGGGTCCATGTGTACTGCTGGCCCCCAAAGGTAAAAGCCAGTTTGTATTGGTCCTCCCTACTGACAGGCACAGTCCAGTATCCATTGGTCAGGTCTATTGCAGTGAATACCTGTGACCCCTGGATCTGGGCCAGCCCTTGGTCAATGTAGGGCAGAGGCCATCGGGAAGTATGGACCCGTTTGTTGAGCTCCCTGAGGTCGGCACAGAGTCTCCACTGGCCGTTTGGCTTCAATATTCCCAGCACCGGATTATTGAAGGTGCTGTGGACTGGACGGATTATTCCCCGGGACTCAAGGTTCTTAATTATTTCAGTAAGGGACTCCATTGATGCGAGAGGCCAGCGATATTGCTTCACAAACACCGGAGTCATGCCAGGGTCCGTTGGGATTGTTGTTGTGTGGATGTCAGTGCGACCACAGTCATATGAGTCTACCGCAAAGAGATCTTGGAAATCCAAGAAAACTTGTTTCAACTTTTGCTTTTGTTCCAGCGTCACACAGGCATCAGCTAAGTTGACTCTCTCTTCCACCATCTGCTTGAAGCCTGGAAAGACTTCTGGTTTGGCTATCTCAGCGGCCTCCTCCAACTGGGTGGAGAAGTCCCTGGTCAGAGTGCTGATTTGGACCGGAGGCTTCAGGTGGGAAAGGCAGCCCTCATGGACCTTTAAAATCACCTCATCCCTCCTGAAGTCACAAGTCACATCTTCCTTACCATAGGGGCAGGAAGTGTACACCAGGAAGTTCCCCCCATGCCGGGTGAAAATCCTGTCTGGTGTTGTATTGTCCTCACTGTCACTGTCAACACAGTCCTTGGGGATTGGTCCTAACAGTTCATTTACAAGATCAATGGAGAAATGTCGGTCATCAACCGCCATTCCAATAATGGTGCCTGCGGCTAGAGTAATACTCTTTAAGTCGCTGTTATCCACCTCTATTGGAATGGTGTCATGTTCTATGTTGACTAATGGTGTTGGGTTTACCCCCAACCCTTGCTGTTGGAGAGAAGCGTTTAGATGTATGTAAGCATCAGGGTTTTTCAACTCTTGTCCCCTTTTAACTTTCACTTCCAGGGAGAATTGTCGAGTCCTTTCTGGGATGGTGACTTCCTCTTTAACCTGAATTTCAACTGCATAAGGTAGCAATTGAGCTGACCTAAATGCTTTTTCTGGATCATCAAAGCCCATGGGATTATCCGCTAATCGGGACCAAGCTTTGAAGTTTAATAGGTCCAAACTAATGGCGAAGCGATTGAGAATGTCACTGCCTAAGTAAAAGGCGGCAGGGACGTCTCGCACGACCCAACAATTGTGGACTATGCTCTTGTTGCCAATGGAGATTTTGAGCATACACCTGCTTGGCAGGAGATGTTTTGAATTGGGTGCTTCCAGGTCCATTTCCCATTTGTCTATCAGTTTGAAGGTGGGAATGGCTGGATCTTTTGGGAGTTGGCGAAACATTGCTTCGCTGATGAAGCTCTTACCGTTGTTCACACACACTCGAGCGAGAACAGAGTCCTTCCCATCATTTAACTGAACAGGAATGAACAACTGCTCTCCAATTTGCTGAATGTCAGCGAGGCTTTGAGCTGATTTCACATCTTTCTGGACTATAGGAGTGGGAGTTTCAGATTGTGGATTAGTATAGAATTTCAGAGTGTTTCCTTCCAGCGTGGAATACCACTTTAGACTGGAAGGAAGGTTGATTTTCAGAAATAGAGAGGACCCCCCAACACCAGTCTGTTGTCCTACTGCTATTACTGTCACGTCTGGAATTTGGTTGTTCTGGAAGTGAAATTCTACTTGGTCAGATTTTTGTTCAACCATGTGGCATGTGCCGTTTAAACTAACATGGTTGACACTCTGTTTTAATTTTATTGGTCGGCTAGTCTGGGTCCAGAGTACCTTGTTTATGCAATCTATTAGGGGTGACAACCTTCTCAGGAGGTCATTCCCTAGTAAACAAGGGGTGCCCTCTGGGGTCACAACTATGACCGGGTGTTTCAACTTGTGTCGCCCGATCTTAATGTCCAAGTCTGCCGTCCCCTCGACGGGAATTTCCTTCCCGTCAAAGTTCTGCAGTTGTCCAGGAAGAGAGGTGAGAGGAATTTGGTAATTCTCTCCCCTTCCTGCATTCAGTTCGTCAAAGGCCCTTCTGGACAGAAGGGTAGCTTGAGATCCAGTGTCCACCAGTGCCGAGATTGTACCCTGCCCCTGTACTTGTACCGGGGCATAATATCTTCCCTCCTTCTCCTCAAGGGGGCACAGATAATGTACATTTTTGGACAACTGGTGGGCTAACTTTCTGGTTTTGGACATCGCTAGCAAAGGGATTTGGGCAGAATCTTGTGGAGAGCCTTGGGAATCTGAAAGAAAAATTTTGCAACTGGAGATCAGAGCCATTGTGGGTTCCCCTGGCTCCGTTTCTGGGCCGCCCCCCCCTTTTTGGAGGCAGTCCCCAGGATGGGTTTGAACCAGGGGATTTTCTTGCTGTTGGTTCTGGGATGAGATGGTGGGCGGCGGTAGCTCAGTCTCCACATCTCCCCAGTCTGGATTTGCATCCCTAGGGACCCATTTTTCTTTGGGAGGAGTTCCCCCCTCTCTGAAGGAGAAGATCCTTTTCCCAGGATCCTCTGAGGATCCCTCTCCCTCAAATTGAAAGATCTGTACCTCCTCCTCAAACTGAGTCTGTTTGGGTCTTTTGTTTCTCCTACCCCCCCTCTGCTCCTTAGGAGGCAGACTTTCAGGGGCAGGAGATTTTGTTTCCGGTTCCTGGGTTTCCAGGGGCTGTTTACAAGTGAGGAAGGGAGCTTCCTCCAAGGCTTTACACCCCCCTTCCCTTTGTGCCTCCTCCCTGGGAACCGGTGAGTTATCGGGGTGCTGCCCCCGTCATTGTTCTGGTGCACCAGGTCCAGAGTTGGGTGCGTTCTGCGCCGGCACGCCCATCTGAGGGTTCTGCTGAGCCCTCAGTATGTGACCCAGATCCCGCGCCATGTTTTGAACCTGGCGCTCTAACTGGGAAACCCGCTCAGGCTGATACGGGGCCCTGTTTTCTCCCCTGGGCTGATCCCGGGAAGGGTAGCTGTCCCTTCTTTGGTAGTACCCCTGGTTGGGAAGATTTGGGTACCCCTCCACCCTTGGCCTCCCCTCTCCCGGATTCAGTGGTCTGGGCTCAGGGAATTGCGGAAAGAAGGATGGATGGTTTTGAAGCTGAAAGTCGGGAGGATATCTGGGGAAAAAGTTCTGGCCAGGGTTTGGTAAATTTCTGCCCTCCGGTGGGAAGTTTGGAGGGAAGTTCCCTGGGTTAGGTGCTTGGCTGGATCCCCCCCCTTGGGCTGGAGGAGTCCACACATAACCCAGGATGGGTCTGTTTCCCTTGTAACAGGGACTTACATAATCAGGAGAGCGAGGGACCCCATTTGTGGGGCTGCCTCCCTGGCTTCCTGTCTGTGACTGGCCCGAGGACCTTCTGGGCCTAGCATTATTAGGGGCAGGTAGGTTTTTAGGCCCCCCCATCTCCAAATCCAAAACGGGGGTGACCTTTACCTCTGCCACCTTGGCAGCAGCAGGGGTGCTGTTGGCTTTGGGGTTTTTCTGGGCATTGCTTTTATTTTCTATGGGCTTCTGCACCTCATAGATCCGGGTAGCCTGTTCAATGACCCAGTCCAAAGATCTTCTCTCATGAAAATCCCTCACGAGCTGGGTCATGATATATTTGGGCAAGGCATGGAAAAACGTGTTTATAAACTCTCTACTATCTGTGCGCACCCTTCTTGTGGTCTGTGCAAAAGCACGCTTCAACTCCTGCACAAATTCTTGTGGGGCCTGATCCTCCCCACATTGCAAATTGTAGGCTGCCTTGCGAGCCTCTTGAGGATTTCTGTGAACAGAAAAATGTTTCAGGATGGCCGCCTTATAGGTGGACCATCTTAAATGATTTTGGTCCTCCAGCCCCGCAAAGAAACTGGAGTATTCCGGGGAGAAGGTCCACTTTACATATTGAATGCAGCTTTGGCTGTCCTTCAAATGGAAAGTCTCCATCATTTGTTCAAACAACTCTAAGTGCTCCCAAACAGAATACTTAGCGTTCTTATGGTAAGGCGTGATGACGCTCCTGATCGCCTTAATCTGCTTTAAGGGGTCCTTAAGCAAGGCCCTTTTTGCCTTATTGGCCTTTTTGGTTCGGGTAACCCTTGTCCATTCTTCCTCGGACTCAGAGGCACTGCTCCCAGAGGTTCCCGTCTGTTCTTCCAGGTTTTCCCGGATTCTGCGAGCCTGGGAATGGCTGGCAGAATGTGGGGACCTGGTCTCCTGTGTCCTGCGCAGTTCAGAGGAGTCTTCAGATTCCTCCTTGCTGCCAGGATTTGATGGGTACCCCCTCCACTGACCTAACTGGGCAGAGGTTTTCAGGATGCCCTTAATGGGCCTACTCTCCTGGGGTTCCCCACTGAACTGTACTGTACTTGGGTGCCCATACCCGGATGCCCACCCCTCCATTCCTGAGTGGTACTGGCCTATGAGCCCCATACTCTTAGCTGGATAGTAATCTGCCATCCCTGTGGCCCTGTGCTCATGTGCGCCAGGGGACATGGGGGTGGTAGAGTCCAGGGACTGGGGAAGATGAAGGCCCCTGGTGTTAGGGCTCTTGCGGTTACAGTCAGGAGTCTCTCTTTCCCAGCGGACCTCATCTCTATCCGCCCCTGCTCCCTGTTGCAATGCAAGAGCCTGCATTTGTGCTTTCAGTTCCTCTGTTAAGGCCTTACTCGACTCTATCAGTTTCTCCTGCATCGCTACCTGTTGCTGGAGCCTCTCATTGTGCTGGCAGAGAGCCTCATTTTCCCTCTGTGCTTCCTGGTTGGTCCTGGAGAACTGGGCCAGTCTTTGCTGCAGGAGGGTTACCTCCTGAGCTGTGTCCCTATTGGCCTGCTCCTTTCTTGCTAGAGCATCCTCCACCCTCCTGGTGTGCTCTAGCAAGTTCTGGTGTTCTTTTTGGAGGTCACCCAGTCCCTGGTGGGCCAGGTGATTTTCTTCCATTTTTCTTTTTAAATGGCAGACTTCCTGGCCTAAGGCGTCTCTTTCCTGACTAAGAGCCTGCATTTGTGCCGCCAGGTCGTCCCTCTGCCTTTGAAAGGCACCAGCTTTCTGGCGTTCTTAATCAAACTCTGCCTGGGTATCCAGGTCTTTCAAGATCAGCTTCTTGCTCTCTACCTTCACTCTATCTAGATGACTTTGCAGGGTGGCTACCTGCTCCGTGCATGCCCTGTTAAAGTCTAATTGTTGCTCCAGCTTTTTCTGGCTCTGCAGTAAGGAGTCCAAACTGTCTTGGTGCTCCTTCTGCAGGGCCAGAAATCTAGTATCCTGTTCTACCTTTTCCTGTTGCAGCACATCCATATCCTTCTTTATTTTAATGATGTGCTGCCTACTATCATCTTCTGACTCCTGGCTCCTCTGCAGCCTCTGCTCAGAAGAGACCAGGTCAGATTGGGCCTTCTCTAACGCCATCTGTTGCCTTTTTGCCAGATCATGGCCTTCAGCACATTTATTCTGTATGGCTCCCATATATAAATATAAATATGCCGCTATCCTAACAATCTTGTCGTGTTCATCTTTGGCCTTAGGAGCCATATATAGTTCACTCAGGGCCACATGTAATGGACCCTGATCTCTCCATAAGTCTGACCCTGTTTCCGTGACCTGTTGCATGATGGCCTGCAACCAGACTGTTTGGTCCTGGTGAGTCCACTCACCTCTCACAAATAACTTATGTAAGAAGTGCTCTCTGCCTATTTTCATATCTACCAAGGTCGTCATTCTAGAGATTGGTCTCTGTCCTGACTTACAGAAGTTAGTATTTTATTTTTGCAGAACAGAACTTTTCTTTGAGTGTCCCTTTTGAGGAATGCTTCACAGCGTAATGCAGCGTGGTGATCCGACCGGATGTATGTATCCCGTCAGTTAGCACACTGTATTAAGCTGCACAAATGGTAAATCTAACCCAACGTCTCGGCTCGAGCCCCCACTTTGTAAGAGGATTCAATTCAGCACTACAGCTAAGTTAACGCCTAGTCTAGAATACTGAATGAAAACCCTTATTGATATATCTTTAGGTCCAGTTCATGCGTTCCGGATGACTACCCCTCTCTTGGAATCCCCCTGACCCCACTGAGCCAAGAAGTAGTTCTGTTTTGCAAGTTTAAAAGGTTTATTTGATAAATTAAAATATATATATATCACACTTTATAATAAATTAATAATTGAATAGCACACTTAATCTGATATGATAAAGATCAACAACGGAGAATCTGGCACTAGCACACTTCTATAATCACTAATGAGTTGACATGAAATGGATAAGGTAGCACACTGGTAAATAGGAACAAAAGTATAATGTGGTAGAGGATGCTTTATGTAAGCTCAGGTGGATGCAATATTCAATGAATGCAGTACAGAAAATACTCAATATGATTTCAACCAAACAATGTAATCACTTTCCTCTGGCTATTCACTCCCCCCCTCTTTATGCAATGCAAGGAAATGGGAGGAAAGCACACAGTTCTCAGAAATGCAATCAATGTAATCAGTTCAATCCAGCAAGCTTAGACAACAGAAAACAGATAGGAGTTTTGAAATCACAGGCCCAAATTGCTTTGATATGTGCTGGCAATGAATGAGAAATATGCTGGAAACGCTTTTAATTCCCTTTCAGAGGTTCAGGGTGAGTGGTATCTAGTTAATATTAGTCCAGGCTCACACTAGCAATGATGCAGGGATAGTTAGCAGGTTAAACGAATTTCTGGCAAATGGAAAGCCAGCAGCAGTTTTTTACTCGTGAAGAAATTGCAAATCGCGGCAAAATTCGCGGATGCGCCGAGCGCTATTACAGAGGAACCGCAAGGACTATCTCTACTGTTTTGGGGTCCTAGGAAAGCCTAGGATCTCAGCTTCCAAATGAAAGTTACTGCAAGTCTCTAGCCCAAACGGTTGCGGAGATATGACCGATTTACTAGAGGTCGTTTTTGGTTTTCGCAAATTTTAAACGCACGCTTTTTCAGCTTGAAAAATGATGGCAGGATAACACAATTGCTACGCTGCAGTTCTACTTAGATTAAAAATGGATTGAATTATATGATTTTAACTAAGAGATGTGTTCTGAGTTTTGCTAAGTACTCACAAGAGATTTTGAACAGGAAGGCGACTTGGTCACGGACTTCAGTCTGGTCAGGTCTTCCCGGGTTCTGCTCACAGCGCCTGGCCTCTGGAACTGCTCACAGTGATCTGGGTCAGCTCTCTCTGCTGGTCTGGGTCTCTCTGGGTACAGCACTGCTTTCTCTCTGGTCTGGTCTCTGCTAGGCACCGGTTCTCTGGGTCTCTCTGCTCTGGATAGATTGAAGTCTCTAGTTTGGCTTTCAGGAGGTTGATGAATTTGAAGTCTGGATCTCGGGATGTTGTATGGTCCAGCAGAGTGTGTTGCTGCAAATGGAATTGAAGGTCCCTATCTGTCCTGACTCTCTGCTTTTATGTGTTTTTGAGAGTGGGTGTGTGTGTTGCATCACTAGACTTGCCCCTCTCACTCGTCATTGGTCCAGCTTTCATCCCTTACTTGATTGGCGAATGAACTGAGTCAGAGTGATGTCATTTTATGGCTTGCAGATGGGACACTCCCCTGTCATCTGTGCACCCATTCTATATTTGATATTAAAAGACATATTTCACAGTTACACAGTTGCTTGAAATTACATATACATGGTGTGGCTGAATTTAGCCATGTCTCTGTCCAAATCTGCTCTTCCTAGGAGCTTGCATTCAAAAATGGCAACTTCTAGCACTTTTTCATGTGCTGCACAACATTGGATCTTCATTAAATTTTATACAACTGTTCCTCACATATCTACCCACATACCAATGCATTTTCGTTTGTCTAGCTGAAACAGGGAGTCTGTAATATTAATAAACAATGGGGTTTTGCCCCAGAACATCACACAATTTGGAGTTTGAACTTGAATTAAAGGTACATTTTTTAAATTAAGACTCTCAAAGTTATACATTTCTGTCATTTGATTACAAAGAGTTATCAGTGCTTTTGTAATATATATATTTTACTTCCAATTCAGTCCTCAGAGTGTTGAGGTCCGCCTCCAAGACTTGGGTGGGTCAGTCACAGATCTCTGCTGGCTGGCAGATCTTTGTTGACAGACAACTTTCCGAATTAACATATTCCTTTCAGAGGAAAGGGTCCTTTGTGTGGTGTCTGGCAAGCTCCCATCAGGAGGCCAGGGGGCCACTTTGCATTTAATTAACAGAACCTTGTTATTTCCTGGCTTCTTGTGTTGAGTTTTGAAGTGTCAAGAGTTCTCAGGACAAGCAACCCCTTTGAACCTTTGATGAAATAAGACCCCTTCCTTTGCATTTAGACAGTCTTGCAAAACAGCTCTCCTGCAGAGCACAGGTAATTCAATTATCAGATAGATGGCATATCCTTAGTGTGGGCAGCAAAAGGAAGATTGGCCTGGGACACAGTTGTGGCTCAAGTTTCACCCCTGATGGGGGTAGTTGCTAGGCAAAATCAAGTTCCTTAAGCCAGACTTTCAACTAACTGTCATTTCTGTTCCCCATTTTTCTGCCTTCAAATAAACTAAGCATTTTTACATATGCAGCTAGAATGCTGATTCTGGGTCTCTCTGGGTACAGCACTGCTTTCTCTCTGGTCTGGTCTCTGCTAGGCACCGGTTCTCTGGGTCTCTCTGCTCTGGATAGATTGAAGTCTCTAGTTTGGCTTTCAGGAGGTTGATGAATTTGAAGTCTGGATCTCGGGATGTTGTATGGTCCAGCAGAGTGTGTTGCTGCAAATGGAATTGAAGGTCCCTATCTGTCCTGACTCTCTGCTTTTATGTGTTTTTGAGAGTGGGTGTGTGTGTTGCATCACTAGACTTGCCCCTCTCACTCGTCATTGGTCCAGCTTTCATCCCTTACTTGATTGGCGAATGAACTGAGTCAGAGTGATGTCATTTTATGGCTTGCAGATGGGACACTCCCCTGTCATCTGTGCACCCATTCTATATTTGATATTAAAAGACATATTTCACAGTTACACAGTTGCTTGAAATTACATATACATGGTGTGGCTGAATTTAGCCATGTCTCTGTCCAAATCTGCTCTTCCTAGGAGCTTGCATTCAAAAATGGCAACTTCTAGCACTTTTTCATGTGCTGCACAACATTGGATCTTCATTAAATTTTATACAACTGTTCCTCACATATCTACCCACATACCAATGCATTTTCGTTTGTCTAGCTGAAACAGGGAGTCTGTAATATTAATAAACAATGGGGTTTTGCCCCAGAACATCACACAATTTGGAGTTTGAACTTGAATTAAAGGTACATTTTTTAAATTAAGACTCTCAAAGTTATACATTTCTGTCATTTGATTACAAAGAGTTATCAGTGCTTTTGTAATATATATATTTTACTTCCAATTCAGTCCTCAGAGTGTTGAGGTCCGCCTCCAAGACTTGGGTGGGTCAGTCACAGATCTCTGCTGGCTGGCAGATCTTTGTTGACAGACAACTTTCCGAATTAACATATTCCTTTCAGAGGAAAGGGTCCTTTGTGTGGTGTCTGGCAAGCTCCCATCAGGAGGCCAGGGGGCCACTTTGCATTTAATTAACAGAACCTTGTTATTTCCTGGCTTCTTGTGTTGAGTTTTGAAGTGTCAAGAGTTCTCAGGACAAGCAACCCCTTTGAACCTTTGATGAAATAAGACCCCTTCCTTTGCATTTAGACAGTCTTGCAAAACAGCTCTCCTGCAGAGCACAGGTAATTCAATTATCAGATAGATGGCATATCCTTAGTGTGGGCAGCAAAAGGAAGATTGGCCTGGGACACAGTTGTGGCTCAAGTTTCACCCCTGATGGGGGTAGTTGCTAGGCAAAATCAAGTTCCTTAAGCCAGACTTTCAACTAACTGTCATTTCTGTTCCCCATTTTTCTGCCTTCAAATAAACTAAGCATTTTTACATATGCAGGTAGAATGCTGATTCTAAGTTTAAAACTATGACATTTAAACAGTTACAAAGGCATGTGACACCAAACATAGGTCACTCATTTAATCTAAACATTTTCGATTTTAGTGTCTTTAAATCCAGTGCAACTTAAACTGCTGCAATCCACAGCTCAGCCAGTCTTGTTATAAACCTTGTCTTATGATCTTCATTTCCCAGATTTTGTAGGCACACAAAACTCCATTCTGCCAAATGTCTGCTGGTGTTCAGTAAATATTTTGCACATATTGGAATGTTTGAAAATAGGCATTTTGACTTGCCTTCAGAAAAACACACAGTGGTTTTAAAACGCCGGCTTTTGGATAGTGGTGAGTACTGGTACTGCACCCACTTTTGGGATTTAAGAAATGAATTCCCCACACTTCTAGGTTGCATTTGGCAATCAGTATTGCCATTCCCAATGGTTTCAGACTACTGTGCGGGTAGTCCAATGGTGGTTTTAAAGCGCTTTGAAGCTAACCGGCGCTACTGTTTTTCCTTTGGCAACCCATTTCCCTCATGGCAACCCGGCCTTTCATTCTCGCACTGGTGGGTGGCAAGTGAGGCAACCATTTTGGTGGGCGCAAAAACTGCGCAGCTTTCCTGGATTTCGGCGCACATGTGGGTTTTCCGCCATCTTGAATTTTCTAAGCCCACAGCACCAAATGTTGTGGCATGATAGCTTAAACGTGGGTCAGGACACCCAACAGGGCGAGCAAGTGGATATATGTTTTTTTTTTAAAAAAGAGACAGCGTAAATCCCATTGCCTATTGTAGATATGCAAAGTTTATTGGCAGTGTTGGTAGGGGAGAGAAGTGACCAAATATGTCAAGAGGCCAGATATGCTGGGCTAAAATTAAGCTCTAACATACATAATGGAGCACCCTTTAATAACTATCAAACACACGCTTGGAAGCCTCTAAGGGAGCTGTGTCAGACATGTATTCTACATTGGCTCATAAAATGAAGCCTGATGAGGACTCCATGGAATATATACAATCCATACAATAAATGTGGATGCAGGAAAATAAACAGTCATGGGGTGAGAAAATACCTTTGTTTTATCACATCTTCGTGAGGGGGCTCCGCGCAGATGTGCAGACATCTTTAGAGAAGCTAGTGGGAATTGATGAAAATGGGTGACCTGAGATACAGCTGACTGTACATATGTGTTTCAAGGCGCGACGAGGCAAGGGAGGGGGAACAAAAAAGTTAAGAAAAGGAATACAGACTTGTGATTAGTTTGATGAAAAGAAAGAATGATTCAGTTTGAAAAAAGAAAAAAAAAAGGAGTTGAAAAAGGAGGGCTAGTATCATATGATTTAATAGGCTTCTCTTAGTCGGGTTGCCAGAATTGTGAAATCTGCAAAAGTCCAGAAAGTCCAGTTAGTTACCAGACCTCCTGTATCTTATTTGCTATAAGAAAAACCTTTTATAAACCTTTTATAAACACATTTAGACTGAGAGAATTAGAATTTCTCATTGGGGGATAAGGAGTTTAAAGGCTTTTCGAATAGTCCCATAGAATGGTTAGACTAGGCAGTCAAACTTAAAAAGGTTTTTGCCCAGAGGATTATTTCTTTAATAATTTGCCTTTTTCAGTTATTCTGATTAGCAAGGTCCGATTGCCTTGTTGTCACCGCCAGGATCCGCGATGGATCCTGGTTGTTACTGCTTCCGCATTTGTAGTCCACATCCTCCCCGTAATGACATCTTTGCGTAAAGGTAATGCAATGACGTCACACGTTGAGATACGTGCAGTGGCCATATTGAAATGGCAAATCCGCTGCTCGGCCAGATAGGTTCAGTACGCCCTTTCTAAAAAATATATGTATGGTTCTAATTTGCTTCAAATTATTGGTGAAATTTGAAAGGATTTCGGCATGTGTGCAAAAATCCTAATAATTTGGAAAACATAAAAATAAAGAATATTTTGTGTTAAGAGGATAAAAATGAACAATGATACATTTTTGGTATTTTATGAGACTAAGTCCTGGGATCATGAAAAATGGGAAAATAAATGAAGACATGGGGTGAAAGAAAAAGCATTGTCACAAATTATGACAAAGATTGTGAAAAAGTGGTTATAACGTCAAAGAATAGAAATGAAACAACATTTTACATACATTATCCAAATCAGTTGTACATATATCAACTACATTCATTTTTCAAGCATCATGATCTAAAGCTAATAGGCCATCTCATCTTCCGTATTTAAACTTGTATGGCATGTGTCCAGGGTACAAATACATTTTGCTTCTCTACTGCATAATAAAAGTTCTTGATCACCTCCTCTTTCTGATTGATCAATTTTCTCTAAACCCAAGAATTTAATATCCTTGATGTTTGATTGGTTGTGTTCTTGGATGAAGTGAATTGCCAAAGGATATCTTGCATCTCCATTCTGCATTGCTGTTAGGTGTTCCATGATGCAAATTTTCAATTCTCTTATTGTGCTGCTTATGTATTTTTTGCCACAAATACATATGATTGCATAAATTATAAATTTGCTCTTGCAATTGATATATTGTCTGATTTCTTGCGATTTTCCGGTTGGTAGGCTTATATGCTTAGTTCCTTTTAGCATTTGGATGCAGATTGTGCAGTTGCCACATTTGTAGGATCCTGTTGGTCCCATAACTTTCAGGAATTCACTGAGATTATTAGTATTTCGATTCTTGAGATGGCTAGGGCTCAGTCTCTGTTTGAGTGTTGGTGCTTTCCAAAAAATCATTGTTGGCTTCTCTTCTAGATATTTATTTAATGTTGCATCTGTTTGTAGAATATTCCAGTGTTTGTTCAATAATTTCTTCAAGATAAATACTTCACTGCTATAAATAGTAATAAAATGGGTTTTATATATTCTTTTGGTTCTTTCTGCTTGTTGATTAATAGGCTGGGCCTAGGGATTTTCTCAGCTTTCCTTTTAGCTAGCTTGATCAATGGCATTTTCATGGTAGCCTCTCTGGATGAATTTTTCTTTCAGATCCATTATATGTGTTTGCTATATTCCTTCCATGCTACAGTTGCATTTCACTGTAAGTATTTCTCCATAAGGAATATTTTTAATGGTATGTTTAACATGATTGCTTTGTGCATGTAGTTTGTTGTTGACTGCCGTGGGTTTGATGTAAAGATCAGTTAGTATTCTTTCCCCGTCTGTGTAGAGTTGTAAGTACAAACATTTAATTGTCTCTGAACTGATTTGTTTCTGTTAATTTTATGTTGTAGTTGTTGTTGTTAAGATGGTTAATGTATTCTTTAAGTTCTGTTCTATATCCATTCTATATCATGAGTACATCGTCTATGTACCGTCCCAGTATACAATGTTCTTGCCTATGAATGCTTGAAGTTGCCATGCGTGGTTTAACTCAGTGTCCCATGAATAGATTTGCATATAGGGTGTAAATCTGGCACCCATGGCCGTTCCTTGCTCTTGTTTGTAGATACATTTATTAAACATGAAGACGTTGTTGGTGAGAACGAAATTAAGCATTTCTAGTATCATATTGTTTTGCTGTAGGAATTAAATAGATCTTGTTTTTAGAAAAAAATCCACATTTTACAGTCCCTTTATGTGTTGAATGCTGGTGTATAGTGTGACACCACGTCTAAGGTGACAAATAGGAAATCGTTCTCCCATGGAATAAGTTCCATCTTTTGAATAACATGTTTAGTGTCCCTCAAGTAGGAGGCTAGTCCTGTCGTAAGTGACTGTAGATATAGGTCAATGTACTTTGAAATCCTCTCAGTGATAGATCCTATCCCATTGATAATGGGCCTACAGGGTGGAAAAGTCTTGTAGCTTTTATGTATTTTTGTTATGAAATAAATGATGGACATCACTGTTTTGCTATGTCCATATAGTCTGATTCTTCTTCTGTCAGTAAGCCTATTTCCTCCCAATTCTTCACCATTTGGTGCCATTGTGCTTGTAAGTCTTTGATCAGGTTTGTTTTCAATACAGCGTAACATTTAGTGTCACTCAGTTGTTTGATTCCTTCCGCAATATAGTCTGATCTTTGTATGAGCACAATGTTTCCTCCTTTGTCTGCTGATTTGGTAACTATCTGTTGATTATTGGCTAGTTCTTCAAAAGCTTCTCTCTCTGCTCTTGTAAGATTATTTTTTATTTTTTATTTTGGAAGTTTTGTTCTTAAGGTAATTTTGTCTTAGTTCATTACTTACTGCTTTATGGAAGATATCTATGGCATTGTTTTCCATCAGAGTTGGAATGAATTTAGATTTTGGTTTCAGATATGTTTCTTCTGTTTGAAATGGATCTATGTTCTGTTCCTACATAAACTCTTCTAGAGAGAAATTTGCTTCAGTCAGGTTCATAATGTTGACAGAACCTTCGACTAGTTCCACAGTGAGGGGCGAGATGTCTTTGATATTTTGATCTTTAGTTTTCATTGGAGTTTCAGCAAAGTATGTTTTCAATTTTACTTTCCTACAAAATGTAAACAAATCTACTTGTGTATGAAAGTAGTCTGCTCTACTCGTCCTTTATTCAGTGCTGTTTTTAGTGTTTCATCTATCGATGTTTTCGGGCTGGGCTGCTACCTTCGGTGGCGGCAGCTGCTGACTGATTTGCACATGGCTGGTCCCCTTTTGCAATGGTGCAGACGGGCTAAAAAACAGTGGTGTGGAAGGATTCCCAGAGCAATTGCCAGTGGTTTAGATTAATTCGAAACCTTCCACCCATCTCTTTTGTGGTCAGTTTGATAGATTGATGACTAGGTTCACTTGTTTGCTCTGTTTTCTCTGTTTTTGGATCTTGTTTGCATGCCCTTTTGTCCTGAACCTTTGTTTGTTTGATCCTCCTCTCTTTCCCCTCTTATTTTTGTGAAATTGGTTGAAGTATTTCTGCCAGTGTTGAAATTTGATGCTGTTTTAGAAGTTGTGGCTTGTTGAGTATATAGTCTGGTTGATAGTTTGTGTCTGCAAAATTCTTCTAAAAAAGAAAAATCCTGAGGATTGGTACAGGTGCTCGGTGTGACACCAGTTTCTTTTTCTGATTCACTATTTGTTTCTGTGTCGATAATTGCATCGGTGTGCCCACATTTGTTGCTGCAGATACTTTTGATTAGAATTTTGAGTGACCTTTAATGTCGTATTTACATTGATAGGTGTACACTCTTCTAATTTTGTAGTCTATTTCATCCCTGATGAAAGTCTTCTGTTTTTTGGTCTTTACTCCTTCCATGAATTTAGTTAGATAGTCATCTAGAATGTGATAATTTCTGAAAGTTAACTCTGGAAGGTTTAGATTTTCAATTGTTTCTTTCAGTTCTTTTATTTCCATTAGTGTTTTCTCGTGTACCAATGCCACATGATTGATGATTCCAACCATAATTTCTTTGGAAGTTTGTGTCAGTTACATCTCCCAATTTTGTAATGCCTGTGTGTCCTCTTCTTCAAAACAGCAACCTTATACACCAGCACCACAGCATGCACAGGTGATGCTGCAGCTGCAATTACAGATGCACCTCACATGACCACAGGGTATATATACCCAGGGACAAGTACAATTGCAAGATGGGACTGTAACAGGAACCCCAGGTACAGTAAGCATACTACAGACACCAGCACAGACACAAGTACAAGAAGGGGTCACTCTTCTGGGACAGAACTCTGAGCCCCAATACATGGGAGTGACAGTGGTGGATGGTAATACATTTAAATCATCCGCCAATACATTTTCCCAATAGGGGTGCCCAGAGAGAGTGCAAGTGTGTCCTGTTCTTGAGGTAACTGAGGACCCTGAGGAGAAATCCGAGGAACCAGTTCAGATAGGACAGATGGGACTTTCCTTTCTTATAGATAATGGAGCAACAAGATGATACATAAAGGAAGAAGGATTTCCATTATCTAACAAAAGTGGCAAATGGGACACAGAATATTGTTACACAACTACTGTATTCAAAATAGAGTCCCATCAACATTCTGGGAAGGGACTTACTCAGCAAATTGAATGGCACACTTTCTTTTTCATAGAAAGGGATGGAGTGCTCCACCCAAAATGTACCCAGCTAGGGTGGCAGTCTTAATCCAGGCATACTATGCACAAAGCACAATGAGAGGGATACCCACACACATGGAGGTGTTTTTGTATGGACTGCACGTGTTGTTGGGATAGTTACGAGGAATTGGTGGAATGGTGTTCCTTCTATTCAACATTTTTGTTCAGGCCACAGTGTTCCTCATCTGTTAGTTCAGGCACAGATGCAGCTCTACCTAGAGAAAGTAGTGGCATGGAAGGACATGATCATACTGGTTGCCACTAATGAAGACAACATGAAATGGCATTCAATATTATGTATTGAGCCAACACTGACATTAAAAGAAGTAAGTGACACAGAATTGTTTGCAACAAAAGACAATGCGGAAGGAGAGGTAGTGTTTGAACTGAGCATACCATGTCCAGTACACATACAAGAAAGGGCAGATTCCCAGATGACTCAGATAACAAAAATGAATGCAAAATATTTGCAGCAAGATTTGGAAAACGTACCAAAAATCTTGTGGGAAACAGGACTCCATGATGTAGGGATACTAAAAGTGGCTGAGGCAGTAAACATCAAATTAAAAGAAGGAGCACTATTGCCACGAGTAAAGCACTACCCCCTTTCTCGAGAAACAGGTGAAGGCATTTATGAGACACTGCAAGCCTTATGGCAGCAAGGCATAATACAGGAAAGCACATCACCTTGCAACACAGCTATTTATCCGGTCAAGAAAGCAAAAGGAGGGACTTGGCATTTTATACAGCATTTACACCATCTTAACAATATTATTGAGGCATAGTATACATTGGTTCCAAATCCTGCAACCATTTTTTGTAGCATTCGATCAGAGGCACGCTTTTTTTACTGTGCTAGATTTGAAGAATTAATTTTTCTCCATTGCCCTACACCCAGACTCCAGGTATCTGCCCGTATTTACTTAGCACCGTACAGATTCAAACACTATAGAATGCCACAAGGGTACTGTGAGGGACCTAGCAACTTTAACAGAGTTACACAAATGGACTTAAGCAACCTACAGGTTGCAAGCATAGTGATACAGTTTGTTGATGACTTATTGGTTTGTGGCACACCAAAAGAGAAGTGTGGAAAGGACGCAGTGACACTATTGACTTTGCTAGTTAACAAAGCATACAAAGTGGACAAAGAGAAATTACTGTACTGTCAGAAAAAAAAGTGGTGTACCTGGGTCAGATTGTGTCAGCAGATGGGAGAAAAAGAACACCAGAAAGATTAGAGGCCATACGTAAAACTCCACGATCAATAACAATGAAAGAGATGCAGCACTTCATAGGCCTATGCAACTACTACAGGACATAGGTTTTTTATTACTCCACTTATGCCAGGCCATTGCTGCAGACATTAAAAGCAGCTCAGAAGCACAAAACACACATAGAAGAAACACCTGAAATTGCCGAGAGCTTTGATGAACTAAAACATGAGTTACCACATGCACCATTGCTGGCTACACCTGATTGCAAAGAGAAGTTTCATCTATTTTGCCATTGAGATGGAAAATTAATGACAGCCGTGCTGATACAGAAAAAGAGGACAAGTACATAAACCATTTTAATATTACAGTGAATCACTAGATTCAGTGATGCAGGGACATTTCCCATATGAGCAGCAGCTTACTGCAATTGAGAAGGCTTTCACAATATCTGTGAGGTGCCCCATAGGTTTGTAATATGTGGAGCATGCACTATTCACATTACTGGAAAAAACAAAATCTACATTGACAACACAGAGATCCCCAGGGTATGAGGTAATACTGACAAACCCAGCAATAGAAGTGGTGAGATGTAGGACTACAAATCTAGCAGAATTAATTGCAGAAGACATTGCGGGGGGAGATTACATACATGACTGTGTAGCATGCATAGACAGGAGTAAAAGTAACTCCCTAGATAAAGAAGATATCATCAAAGGTGGGGGGCATGATTTTCACTGATGGAAGCTCCAATATTGATCAGATAGCAGGACAGAGACATTCAGGTTTTGCCTTGGTGGGACATATACATGGAGTACATGAAGGGGAGGAGTTGATAGTGTACTCACAGACATGACTACCGGACCACTACTGTGGACAAGCGGCAGAACTGGTGACCTTGACTGAAGCACTGAAAATGTCAGAGGGCCAGGTAGAAAACAAGTTCTCTGATTTGGCCTATGCCACTTCCACAGTGTACTCAGGACTAGCAAGATGGGAGAGTGATGGCACTGTTCAGCATGCAGGGTTACTCAGTACATTCTTAGAAATGTTGGTACTCCCATTAGAACTTTTTTTAACAAAATATAAAGCCAACACAGGAGGGCAAGATTGTGTTTCAGTAGGAAATGAAAGAGCAAGACAGAGCAGCAAAATAAGGAGCATATCTACTAGAAGGAAAACATATGCTGTTCCCTGGCAAAAAGACAACAATACCCTTCTAGCAGTATTACAAGTGAGCAAAAAAAAAAAGATGCATTACCAGAACATTTTAATGCAACCCCAATAATGCAGATAATAAAGTTCCAGGGAGAAGCATCAGATGGGGTGAAAGACATGTGGAAAAGGAGAGGATGCTCTTTATCCCCAACTAATTTGGTAGGCCGGCATGACGCTACAAGAAAAGTGGTCATGCCAAAGAAATGATTGCAGGTGGCATTGGAACAGCTTCACTACCCCACCCACTTATATATTGACTGTGTTGATATGCAAAAGAGATGTACCTCATATAAGTATCTGCTTGTAGTAGTGTGTCCATTCTCACGCTGCTGTGAGGCTGGTTCCTGTGCCCATAATGACTGTGTTCTGCAGCCAAATTCTTGGTGAGGCAGGTGTTCCCAAATGGGGGACTCCAGATGAAATTTGTTCTGACATTGGTCAATATTGGTCAATATTTTGCTAATGATTTAATAAAGGAGGTAACAACAATCCTGTGGATACAGCATAGACTATGCGTGGTTTATCATACAGAATGCTTGGAAAGTCCTGGGTGCACTGTATGCCTCCTGCTTTGTTTGAATTGGGCAATATGCCTTGAGGAGATCACCAATTGACTCTGCATGAGAATTTTACAGGACGGAGAATGCATGTGCCTATTCCGCTGTTGCGTACAAACTCTAATGCACATTCCTCTTCTTGCATATTGCGGGGGAATTAGATTCACATCCCCAATGTACTCACAAAATCCCTTCGCTACATCTCCTTGCAGAGAAGGCCAAAAACTAAAAGCGGAAAATCAGGTCAATTCCCATAAGGAGCACCTCTTTACCCATGGGAGAATATATTTGTAAATAATCACATCCACAGCTGGATGGAGAAGCATTTCTCCGGCCCACATACTGTGATCTATTCGACAGCCACAGCCGTGAAGATCGAAGAGCGGTGGGGATGGGTCCATATCACTGACATAGGCAAAGACAAGAGCTCTGTCTCCCCAAGCACAACATGATGGGAAGTAAATGGGGCATTTCTTTAAACTATTTCTCTGCTTTTAGACTATATGGAAAACCAGCAAAAGAAAATGATGGAAATGTCTTTAAAGAAAATGTTTTAATGTAGAAGCAACAGAAGTTTTCAGTGTTTTTGGAGTGGGATGATATTAACATGTTTTAGTATAGGATTAGTGCTTCTGATATGTTTTGTTTTAAGGGAATAAAGTACAACACTATTTTATGAAAAAATAAATATCGAAAAAAGAAGTTCAATGACTGATAAAGGTTTTCATCATGGCACTGCATGAGAGCCAGATTCATCAACTGGAAATTTTTGGTACATTTAGATGTTCTCTGTCCTGTCATTTGATGGTCATTCTTATTGTGTACATGTTTTGGTGCCCCGATACCTGTGGGCTTTCGACGACCTTCAAATAAATAACATAAAATACATGTGTGGAGAGAGTGTGCAAATGGCACATGCTGCGTCTGCTCTCTCATTCCACACATGATAGAAGTGCCCACACTTTCTTATACCAAGTTTTGTCCTATGAGGAAGCAGGATGCCTAATGCACCTGTCACTCTTCAGAAATAGAAGGTTATTCCAGGGAAAAACAGTAACTGTTCTGTGGGTGCATGAAGGGGAAAATTAACAAAAATGCTTCAAAATGAGGAAACCCAGCATAAGGTAGTGGAGTATGTCTTGAGGGTCCTCAACAAGGGGAATTACAAATAAGTGACCACAAGAGAATATGGTGCAGAAGTGAGGCAAAACATACCCTGGTGTCATCCAAGGCCATTGATGAGGGTAGAATGAGCAGCATGGCATGGGGACCAATGACAGGGAGGAATGATGCAATGTCATGCTGAAGGATTGGTAGGTTTTGAACAAAACATGGCTGCTATGGTGAATAACAGTTGCAGGACAATCTGGGGGAAATGTGTGCATTCTTTAACCAGGTTACATGAGAAGTATCAACCAGTTGACATCAAGAGCTTTAGATAATTCCCTTTGTGTTTCAGGTCGAGTAGGTTCTATTTACCTGGGCACTAATTCTGGATGCGCCAAGGTGGTGTGTAATTCAGCACTGATGCAGGGGACTGCAGTAGTGAAGGATATCTGGCGGGCCTGTGGATCGAAGGCCTATGCCCAGCTTCCACCTGACTCTTGTGGATTTTCTTGTCCTTGGCACCATGTACAGTCCTTCAATGGTGGTGCCTCAAAAGAGCACTACCATGAAGATTGTGTTGCGAGGAAAAATGGCACAGCAAGAGGAGGAACAAAAATCAATAAGGAGGAAGAAACAGGCAAACAATAATTTTTTGGAGAACAGTTCCATAAACCTGGCCTCTATCCCTGATGAGTCAGACTGCTCTCTATGACTGCAATGTTTTTGACCTCACTACTGTTCCCAGGTATCAGGTCTCCACTAACACAAAGTGGTTGCAGCTCACAAGCTATGAGCTGCAACAGTTGGCAAACTCAACAACAAACGGTTTGAATGCAATTAAGGAAGAGATAAGGGGGCTAATCTTGGTGGCCCTCCAAAACAGGTATGTGTTTGACCTGTTGACGGCTATTGAGGGAGGGGTCTTTGCAAAGCTCGGGAGCAGCTGCTGCGCTATGATACCCGTTGGAGAGGCTTTGAATGGAACATTGAAAGCAGCCTTAACAGAGATACAGACACTTCATGAAAAGATGACCAGTGAAGATAATGGAGTGTAATCAAGTGGTTGGGTGGACAGCATTATCACATTGGGTACCCACCTGTTTTTCCAGACTGCTTTGAGTGACTATCCCCACATTGGGGCTCATTCTCATCACATTCTGCATCATTAAAGGACATGTTTAGATTATATTCTAGTGAGAAAAAAGGACAGCTGTTACCTTTAAGTGTTGATAAAAAGGATAGTGAAAACAAGGGTGGTAATAAAATAACTGGGGGAAATGAAGAAGTGGATCCTGATGGGTGGGTCTTTACACAACCAACAGACTTAGAGAATGATCAACCATTTTGAATCTCATGCCTACAGGATGTCACAGGGTGTATATGGGTACGGTAAAATCTGGATGGTTGGGAGGAGATCAGGGGACATATGGTAATCTTGGAAATAATTGGGATTCACAAAGATAGAGTAGAAGAAAGTGAACATGAGGCACAAAAAGAGTTAGTTATTTATAGATCAATGAAAGGGGGGAATTATTTGAAATAAATGCATGTTTTGCATGGTGAAAAGGTGTGCATATAACAATTGTGAGAGTTGCAATGTAGAAGGGGGATACTTTTAATTGTTACGCAAGTCAAACCCAAAATAACAATAATTTACATGTAACAGAAATGTTGGGGAACCAGTAAGTATATCTAAACCTAGAGGTAGGCTAAGACACTGTAAATAGGCCTTGTTACATGCCTTTGTGGCCAACATGTATTAACTTTTACTAATCTGCAATGAAGCCGCAGTGGCTGATAAGAAATTGCAGGTCCCACAAACCCAGGTTGGTATGGTAAGAAGCAAAATAACAGTTGTTATTTTTGGAGTTCACAGATTAGAGCCCATGAGTCTCATCGACAGGCATGGCGAGCATAAACATTTCATAAGTTAAAATAATTTGCAAAATATGATTTTTAGATGGAGTTAAGAGAAGCACAGCAGTTTCAAAATGTCCCCTAGCACATTTTGCCTAGGAAGAAGGCCAAAGAGTTCTTAATATGCAACCTTTGTATAGCAATACATCTGTGGTTCAAGGTTCTGCCAGCATCATGGAAGGAAACACTTCTAAGGAGAACTTAGATGAGATGACCGTGGCAGTTGAATAAAGTTCTGCTGGCCATCTGAAATGTTTCAATGAATTGTCATTATGATGTGGGAATTGAGGGTTGGATAGTGACGTCAGATGTTTTAATTGTGGAAGGTGTGGGAAGGTTTGTGGACCCAATTACAGAACATAATGTATGTTTTTCTATAAGGGTGTGATGTGTGAGCGCCAATCAGCTCGGCGTGGGAGATATTTTCATGTTACAAGTAACTAATGTTAGTCAGCTCGATTATTATAAAAGTCTTAGATTTGGGGGTGTTTCATTAACAGCGCCTTTTCATGCAGTTCTGTTCTGCTGAAAGACCAAAGGAAATATTGAGGCTTAGTACCAACAAAAATGAAATACATCAATCACAAGTTCAGAGATACATGTACTATTTCAATATGCAAATGCAGATAGCGATCTGGCTCTCAGCGCCTCACAGTGAGTGATGTGGCTGAGGTAGCTCCTGGAACATTGGGTGTGGATGCCGAGGGTAAGTCCCAGGAGGTGAAGGATGCAGGGGGGCTCCTCAGAAGTGGTCGGACATGGTGATTCCACATAGGGGCTACCGATGGGGGAAGACACACTGGAGTCATCCAGGTTGATGGAGATGGAGATGGGGGAGGTGGCCATTGCTGCCCAGCCGATGGGGTCATTTGGGGGTGTTGAGGAGGGTGTGCATGCTGCAACCCTGTCCCAGGGCCATGAGGCTGTGTAGGCCACTGTGGAGGAGCCAGCACAAAACCCTGTTCCTGGGCCATTGGATGCAGCAGAGCCCACCTTTGCGATACCTCCAACCAGACCAGCATCACCATGCCAACTGATGTGTCAATCTGGGATCATGTGCTGCCCCTGCTGACTGGTCTCACGAGGTGGATCATCGTCATCAGTGATGGTGTACAGGCCACTTGTAGTATGCTTGTGCATCATCACAAGAAGCTGAGGCGCCTCATGGCCTTACTGGCAACAGCTATGTCCTCGGGTGGGCTGTTCTCTGTCATCAGCTCTCTGTTTCCTCCTCTGTGCACCAGTCATCCTCCAGGGTACCTTCTGGGACACATTCCAGCACAGCCCCCTGTGCACAAGTCCAATTACTGAAACCTCATCTGGTGGAGCTTACATCCTTGCCTGAGGTGGGATTACCTTCAACGTCAGATGAGGTGGTCATCATGCCTACCCAGGCACCGACATAGCCACAGGCAATGGAGGGTCAGCAGGCACCTCGTAGCAGTGCAGGTTCCGTATGCCTCCGACAACAGTCATCAGGTCGGAGGGCGTAATTACACACAGTCTGCACTCTGCATGGTGACAGCAGATGGTAACTATGAGTAGGAATACTGTGATGGGGCATACCACCCCGATGAGGAATGTGGTATTCCTCATCGGGTCATCCAGGCTTTGTCTTCCATGTTCAGGCAATACCAAAGGCAGATGTTTGCAGAGAGGCAGCGGCATGGGAGGGTCGAGTGATGGTGGCCAGGGCTGAGGTGGCGCTGTGGTGGGCGCAGAGCCAGGCAGTCATCCTGGAGGCAACTTTCAGGTTGCCAGAGGAGGAGGAACAACAGATTCTGCCGAACCTACAAGCCAACCTGCAAGCCTTCCAGGCAACAACGGAGGCCTGTCTGAGGGAGGAGGATGTTTCATTTGTGACTTTTTATTTTTATTTTATTCCCCGGACCTTCAAGACATTCCTTACCTTTTTTATGTACAACGTTCTATTTTAATGGAGGTTTCCCATTACTTAATTTATTTAAAATTAGGTTTAATTTGTGATTTTTCATTTTTTCTTTCTTCCCCATACATGCGTTCCCGTTTTGTATAGTTGAATCTCAAAACAGCTTTTCCGTGACTTCATTCCAGGCTTTGTAGTCTATTTCTCAATCTATGCGTTCGATTTTTTAATGTTCTCCCAGCGCATCTGTTCATTGCAGGTCATGTGTATTGTGGCCTGAATGTGTGTGTCATGTAGATGCTGTGATGTTTGCTGGTAAAGGGGTGCCCATGTGCTTGACATGTGGGGGTTTGGCCATCAGAGAGCTTGTGTGTGGACTGGATGATTTTCATATTCCATTCCATGTGCAGGGGCACTGCGTGTTTTGTGTCAGTGTGGTTTGCGTGGAGTCTTACATTGTGTGTATGTGATGGTGTACATATGGGTATGGTTGTGGTGATGTGTGGATGTCTTATGATGTTTCTTTCTCATTGGGGATGGATTGCGACCTGTTCATGTTGATGTTGTGTGTAGTACAACCACCGTATAGAGACGTGGAGCCATTTTAATGACGTGATGACCAGGCTCCTAAGAACAAATTCAGGACAATCCTTCAACCAAGGATCAAACCACGTCGACCTGTTACCCCTTCTTGTATTCACCAGGTCAAGAACAACCTAGTACTTTTAACCAAAAGGGACTAAGTCAACACACAATTAATATATCACAATTTTAATTTCATATAAATCACAAAACATTATTCCACTCCATAAAAAATTATTTTAGTATTGCACAAATTCCTAAAAAACCTTTTACAAAATTTCTCATAAAACTATTCCCATACATAAAACAACCTGTGTTGTGCTCAACCCTGTGACATCCTGCCTATACAAAGCTAAATAATGTACAGTACTTTGAAGGAGAACACTCTGCCTCAAGAGACACAATGGTCAGTAGCTAAATGGTTCCCTTTTGCAAAAGGATACCACTTCTAAAGTGTATCGTCTATTCAGTGCATTCCTACCCCATTCAGTGCAACCCTGGGGTGAATTCCAGCTCAATTTTTTAATATTATTCATATATTGTCATTAAATCACAATACCCTTAACTGCCCAACATGTTTCGTTCAACAAACTTTTATTCGAAAAAAATGCTTTAGAACTTCATCAGGGGGACCATCTGTACCCTTAAACCATCTCTCTTCATCTATGGCTGGTTCAACATTATTAAACTCCTCACTCTAAGTGATGTTTACAAATTACAATTAACACTGCGCCACACAATTCTTGACCTGGGGAAACAGAATAAAGGAAAAATAACAAGAAACAACAGTCAGTATTTTGCACTTTGCTGTTGTACTACTCAGTCAGCACCTAAGTTTCCTGAACTAAGGCTTACCGTGTCACTCTTCTACAAAGTCACTTGACAACGGTTACTTTAGGGGAGAGTCCCAACAAATATGTCAGACTACTGAATTCCTGAAAAACACAAAACAAACGACTCAAATGGTGTTAAATCTCAGAATGGCACTCTTCTTAATACCTTCTCAATTTTAATGTATGAAATGTTCTTTTTAAGACAAGGTATCATTCTATTAGCTAAAGAAACTCGTTCAATCTCCACGCGAACCAGTGGGTCAACACATGTTAGCACTGTCTATGCTGGTATATTGATTACTGTCACTTATAGTTATGTTCCATTTAAATACTCTCTAGGTGTATCTCTGTATCTATGTTGTGTGTAGTATCTGGTGTCAACTGTATTGCCTCGGCACATTTGATACTGGAGGTGGTCTTTCTATTGCATTGTTTTCCTTTTGGTTCAACTGTTGCTCAGGTTTGCCCTTGGCGCATACTTGGGGTTGTGTACGTGCCCACACTCTATTCACTGTAGGGTATATTTGGCAATGTGGGTGCTGGGATGGGAAGTGTGCTCAATGTGGATGCATGGCCTGGACACATCACTTGTGCATTTGACATGTCATTGCTGTGTCACTCCCATGTCATGCTCAACCACTAACCCACATCGCTAGTCACGCACTGTCTGATTTCATGTCATGCACCACCTCTGCCACTGGAATGCAGATGAGTGCCATGATTGGTATTTCTGTGTGGCAGAACACATTTCCTGTCTCACTGATCCACACACTCTCTGACTGGCTTCTGATGACCCATGCACAGGCCTGTAATGTTTGTGTCCCTGACAGGGACTTTGACATCACTACCACTCAGGCTACTGAAGCACAGGCTGCAATGTGCACAGTCATTCTCCGTGGATATGCCCAATCTATGATTCTGGGTACTCTGCCCTCCACAGGCATTCGCGTGCTGTGCTTTGGCCCTTTGCAATCACACATGGGCAATATGCAGTTGCCACTTTGCATTGCATTCACATGTCATGTGTACATTAGGTGGCCACAGTGAAGGTGGTGCAACAGTGTGCTGTCCGGTTGAGGTGCTGCAGATTCAGGTCTGCCAGGGAGTGACAGAAGATGGTCCATTCCTGGATTCAATAGCAGTAGTACCAGTTAATTGTGTTGGTGGTGGACATATGACAAGTCTACTTCATGGTGGAATCAGACCACAGAGGTTGCGGTAAGTATGCGGCTCCACATTGGACTGGTGGGGCAGCAGACTGCCAGGGTGCTGCCTGGGGTAGTGTCAGCGGAGAGGGGGCTGGTGGGTGGTTTCAGGATTTGAGGTGTATGCCTGAGGTAGTGTCAGAGGTGATGGCAGCTGGTGGGTGGTGTCAGGACTTGAAGGTGGTACCTGGGGTAGATTCAAAGGTGAGGGGGGCTGGTGGCTGGTGTCAGGACTTGAGGGGGCTACCTGGGATAGTGGCTGAGGTGAGGGGGGGCTGGTGGGTGGTGTCAGGACTTGAGGGGGCTGAATGGGGTAGTGGCAGAGGTGAGGGGGCCTGGTGGATGGTGTCAGGACTTGAGGGGGCTGCCTGGGGGTAGTGTCAGAGGTCAGGGGTGTGTGGTGAGGGGCTGTCAGCAGGCTTCCTGGGGTAATGTCGGAGGTGAGGGTGGCTGGTGGGTGGTGTCAGGACTTGAGGGGTCTGCTGTGAATTAGGGCTATATGCAGCAGTTTTGGGGCTTTGGGAGTATGGGGGGTGGTTTGCAGTTTCGCTGTGGTGCAGCCATTACTTATGGAGGACTGTGTGCAGTTTCGCAGGGATGCAGCCATTACTTATGGGGTATCGTTCATTGTTTCATAGTGGTGCAGCATTGACTTACGGGGGACCGAAAGCAGTTTCGCTGGCATGCAGCAATTACTTATGGGGGACCGCAATCAGTTTTGCCGGGGTGCAGCCGTGACTCACGGAGTACCGCGTATAGTTTTCATAGGGGTGCAGCCGTTTCTTACTAGGGCAGCGTGCAGTTTTGCTGGGGTGCTGCCATCCACGCTCAGTTTTGCTGGGGTGCAATCTAGGCTTACGGGGGACCGCATGTAGTTTCACCAGGGTGCTAGATGGTGGGTTAGAGGTGGAAGCAAAGGTTTGCATAAAGGTTGTTCTTTGGCAATGGATTTGGTTTGTGTGGGGTTGTGTAGTGGCCGTTCCTGGCGCAGCAGGGTTTTCTTTGTGGGTCAGGTTACTTGTGCTCTGGATTCCATAAATACGCAGAATGTGCAAACAGACAAAGCACGTTGCAGCGTCAATGCACTTCTTCTATAAATCGGGCCCTAATAGTCCCTGATTAAGGCACAAAGGGCCTCATCACGAGACTTGCGGTAACCCTTAAATGCGGCAGTAGCGCTATTACCGCCACATTTATGGGTCCGCCAAATCAGGGCTTTGGCGGATTTCTCCCCAGGTCCGAGCTGGGGGGAAATACGCCGAAAATTTGCGCTCATGCGGGAAATCCGCCGGCGGTATGAGCGCGAAAATTCACCATTGAGCCCAATAGGGAATGGGGCATTCGTGAATGGCTCAGTGGGGAATGGGGACTTCCATTACGGCCAAACCTTTGATCCGGCGCTAATAGCACCAGGGGGTTTGGTGGTAGGGCAGATAGCGCTAGCGCTGTTAGCGCCGGCGTTACCGCCCAACTCGTGATGAGGCCCAAAGTGTTGATGGGATAGAATTCTGTACTTAAAACAGAAAAACTATAAGGTAGTGGCGACACAATTTTATAACCACTGGCACTGCTTAGAGGAACCCTACAGACGATTGTACTTCGGCATGCCATGCCATTACAGACAGTGGAAGACAAGATGCAAATTAAGTTTGTTCCTACCCCAAAAGGGTCAGTCCAGACAAAACTCTTAGTTTAGCTCTCTTGAATACCTGTCCTGTGCGCTGACTTTAACAAAACTGAACAATGATTAAAGGTTTTGAATGAATCATAATCTCTGGCATAGTTTTAAGCAACTCTCGAGATGTCGTGCCAAGCATGCCTCTTTTGGCATGGCACCAAAACCGATGTGCATAAGGTCTTTCCTCTTCTTCAATTAAATGGAAGTTTGAAAAACAATGTTTTTGGCCAGAGGGTTGGTCAGAGCAATGCCAGTGTTCAACCTTGCATGTGCTCAGCATGGTGCGCTATGAAACAATTAAACTCCAGATTCCTCTTGACGCTGTCCCCTTGAAGGACCTTGTCTTGAAGACAACCATATATTTACTCTTTGTGGATGTCAGCTAATGAGCTACTTCAGCTACTGTGGGCGTCAGTTTCATCTACAGCACAATGCCTAACATCGTCGGGCCAGAGATGAGCTGGGGGAGCATTTTGTTGCTTGGAATACCATTAAAAAAATCCAACAATGACTCATAACTCCAAGAAATTCCAAACACATAATCTGACATATATTATCACACCGGCGAGGAAAGTCCATCTACTAAAGAGGATTCCTAAGCATCAGGATGAGTACATGCTGTGGCTGTTACAGTATGTTGTCAGAGGTAAAGCTGATGTAGTGTATTGTGTGATTCATTGCATTTATTTTATTTATTTATTAGCTTATACCGCACTGAAAGCCCAATGGCTTGTGTTTTAAAAAAAAAAAATAGTTATGAACACTAAGTAACGGTATGCAGGTTTTCCATCAAAATATTTTCCATCAAGGGTTTTTCCATTTAATTTTTTCAAACGAAGAGTTGTGCATCAAATGCATATTTTTGTGTGGTTAAGGGTTAATTTTGATTGGGGTGTGTTTTTAAGGGTTAAAAAAGGTTAAAACGGGGGTTAGAGGGAACCCCTCAAACAAAACAAAAAAACAAAAAAAATGCATTCAATGCACATTTTTTCGTTGGAAATGATTCGATGGTATTTACCTTCGATGGAAAAAATGTGATGGAAAGTCATGCAACCTAAAGTAACATTACTTTACTGTGCTATTCTTTTGGCTGCTTATGTGAGATCATTGACTCCTTGATTACGGCGCAAGATGAAATAACTGTGTCCAGCTCAAATCTCTGCTCTCCTCTCTTCGCAGGACTCAAGTCGCAAATGGAGTGATCTGCTGTGCTCAATGAGCTATGGGTTAAAATGGGCAGTGTGTGATGTGAGTCAGACTGTATAGTGTTCCTTGTGGACTGGAGGTGGGTAAAACCTAACATGAATTCTGTGTTGTGTTTGTGTGAAGTGGTCAGCTATATACATTACAGTGAGGGCGAGTTTTAGGAAGTCATAGGGTCCAGGTGAACTGGGAATGTCTGGATCCATGGGTCTGTATTCTGAGAGGACAACTTTACTTTTTGAACAGCGTTTGCATGCTGTACATAACCAGTACGGTAATAGTTTGTTTTGTTACATTCGAGGCTGCCACCTATGATATTATAACAAGGAGAAGTAGGAGTTGCACATCACCATGTCCTGGGAGTATAGCTCAGTGGCAAGCACTCGCCTTGGAAACAAGACGACCAAAAGCAACACAGGTTTGATCCCCAAGTCTGCACTTTGAAACCTCAAGCCTATTTATTAAGCATATTTACATATTCCTGTAACAGCGTCTCAATGCCCCTGGGCTGTGTGAGCTTTAAACATGTAAATTAAATAAATAAATCAAACCAAAATGGTTCATTAAGATGGCATTTTGCAATACATGACACCTCTCTAGTAAACCACAGCCAAAGCACCTGATGAAAGTCCACGTCCATAGTGGCATCACTAAGAATGCATGAGGACTAATGGTAATCTCTGAAGGCCCAATGGGTACAGCATTTTTTAGGAAGCAGATTGCCTGTTTGGTGATGGAAAGGTTTTATGATTAGCAAACACAAAAAGCTCAGAATAATACAGGACAACAATCCAAAGCATTTCTCAACAGCAGGATTCAAAAAGAGCAATGGTCTTCATGTGGCCTGGACCCCTCCTGTTTCTCTCTACATAAATCCAATTCAAATGGTACTGGTACAACTCAAAGAATAGTTGAAGCCGGTTCATAATGTAATGATCAAGGCTGAGCTAATGGATGGCATCACAGATCTCTAGTTTGAAATACTTCCACGGGACATGTTCTGCAGGATAATGGCCGAGTTATGAAATGTCCGTCTCTGGACTAATCAGACAGCCATTTTGGTCGAGGTGGCAGGGTGCAGGGGGAAAAGGGACAGTATTCTAGGGCTTTCGGCTATGCAATGTTGTTCTCTAGCTTGTGTATGTCATCACAGATTGAGCCATTTGTGTATATTTTAGTACATGTTTTGTTCGTTTTGTAACCTTTTTTAAACATCTGTACAAGCAATGAGTCCCTTTTCTCCTGCCATCTATCATTGAATGGAATGAAGCAGCATCAAACGTGTGATCCATTATCAGAATACTGCATATCATTCTCACTTTGAATGTGCAAACAGCAATTCTAAGGAAGGCAGTTTGTACACAGCGGCATGGCTGGGCGTTTGCTGTACAATGTTTTAAATCAACCATCATAGGAGTGATGGCAAGAGTGTTGGGATGGGGGGCAAATTGCTGTACACAATGCAGGACTGACGTTTCCCTTAAAATGTGTTTGTGTGAAATAACATAAGGAAAGCGCATATAATAATCCTCTGTATGGAATTCTCTAAGGGTGTCTGCATTGCATCCAATTGCACTGTCATTATTACCTTGCGAAGGACTTCACTCTCGGCACATCTTAATGTACAATTCTGGCTTAAATAAGCCCCGTGTGTTGGTTTTAGGAACAGGAAACAGCACAGCCACAGCTGCCTGAATATATACATAATTCATGTTTACAAACACGTTAATATTAGGATGAGGGTTGTGAAAAATCAAATGAGCATCAAGCCAAGTGTGCATAAAGTAGTACATGATTTGGGCATATTACCTTTTATAGACAGGCACACTTGTTAAATATAACGATCTGTGGTCGTTCATAAGTACCCACAGTGCTCCTTGATTTTATGCAATGCAGTCAGCGAACTACATTGGTGTCATTTGTCACCTTTGCTTTTGTAATAGGAGTGTTTTAAAAGAGTACAATAGAGGTGTACAGACTGTCCATCTTGCAATGATGAATTTTCAAAAACCACTAGCAATGTGTTGCATTTTGTGTTGTAGTGTTGAGTTGAATATGTAGTGTAAGAAGAGATACGAATATGGAAATTTAGGATGTATGTCAAGATGGGCTGTATATTATTTTGGGAGGAATTGCCAATTAATTGTGTTACTTTGATTTTTTTGTTTTGTTTAAAATGTGGGATTATTTTTTACTTATACATCAATTACATACATACATATTTTCATATGAAATGTAGCATCTGTATGTAGGATGTTTTCTTTTTCAAAAACATGTATTTTATTACAGACGCAATAAGACTGGCACATCTATGTAATACAATCATCTTTGAATGGTAACCTTCTATAAGAAATTAACTTACATGTTTTTTTCTAGGTTATGATACTGTGCTTTACCCATTAAGGTAGACGTAACTTTCTAATAATGACTACAAGATGCACTGGAATACATCATTAGAAGTGAACATTGTACTATTTTAGAAGGGCCCAGTTTGAATTTTAACATCATTACACCATTTCCTATTTTCGACATATCCTATTGTTGAGAATATACACAGTTTTCTTTATAAATTACGAAACTCTGTTGTGCCCTGCATCCTGATACATAGATCTCTTGCAATGTCTGTAGGGACCCATGAGACCCATGTAAGAGGATTCAATTCAACACTACGGCTTAGTCAACGCCTAGTCTAGAATACTGAATGAAAACCCTTATTGATATATCTTTATGTCCAGTTCATGCGTTCTGGATGACTACCCCTATATAACACCCCTCTGTTGGAATCCCCCTGACCCCACTGAGCCAAGAAGTAGTTCTGTTTTGCAAGTTAAAAGGTTTATTTGATAATTTAAACAATAGATATATATATATATCACACTTTATAATAAATTAATAATTGGATATCACACTTAATCTGAGATGATAAAGATTAACAACGGAGAATCTGGCACTAGCACACTTCTTTATAATCACTAAGGATTTGACATGAAATGGATAAGGTAGCACACTGGTAAATAGGGACAGAAGAATAATGTGGAAGAGAATGCTTATAGGGTTCAAGGAAATGCAAGGTTGAATGAATGAAATGCAGTATAGAAAATACTCAATATGATTTCAACAAAACAATGTAATCACTTTTCTCTGGCAATCCACCCCCCCCCTTTTTATGCAATGCAAGGAAATGGAAGGAAGGCACACAGTTCTCAGAAATGCAATCAAATGTGATTCAGTTCACCCCAGTAAGCTTACACTACAGAAGTTGGAAACACAGGCCCAAAATGCTTTTATATGTGGTGGCAATGAAGTAAAAAAATATGTTAAAATGCTTTTAATTCCCTCTAGAGGTTCAGGGTGAGTGGTATCTAGTTAATATTAGTCCAGGCTCACACTAGCAATGATACAGGGATGGTTCTTAAGAGGCAAACACATTTTTAGCAATGAAACTGCTGTTTTCACACGTGGAGAAACTTGCAAATCGCGGCAAAATGTCAAATCGCGGCAACATTTGCGAATGTGCCAGGCGCGATTACAGAGGAACTACAAGGGCTAGCAATATCGTTTTGGGGTCCTCGGAAAGCCTAGGATCTCAGCTTCCAGATGAAAGTTACTGCAAGTCTCTAAGACAAACGGTCGCTGAGATATGAGCGATTTTGTGAAGGTCGTTTTTCAGATTTGAAATTTTAAAGTTCAAAAAGACAAGTGACAGCTAGCAACTAGAAAATGACAGGTGACAGTTAGGAGGCAGTTCTACTTAGATTAAATAGATTGAATTATATTATTTTAACTAAGAGGTTGGTTCTGCACAGTCTGCTAGGTACTCACAATATCTTTTAAAATATGCCTCGCCACGGATCTGGTCAGGTTTTAGACTGGACTCTGGTCTGGTCTCTGCACTTCACAGTGATCTGGGTCAGCTCTCTGGTTCTGCTAACAGTAGTCTGGGTCAGCTCTGCTCTCTCTCTGGGTACAGCACTGCTTCTGGATTCTGGAGATTGATGGATTTGAAGTCTGGATCTCTGGATGTTGTATGGTCCGGCAGAGCGCGTGGCAGCAAATGGAATTGAATGTCCCTATCTGTCCTGTCTGTCTGCTTTTATGTGTTTTTAAAATGGGTGTGTGTGCAGCATCACTAGACCCTACCCCTCTCCACTTGCCATTGGCCCAATTCTCCCCTCTCCCATGATAGGGGAAGGAACTGTGAGTCAGAGCGATGCCATTTTATGGCTTGCAGAGAGGACACTCCCCTGTCAAATTGCACACAATCTATATTTGATAAAAAAAAGACATATTTGCACAGGTAAACATTTGTTTAAAATTACATGCACCCCTCACATATCACAGGAGGTATCCCCTGTTCAAACTCTGCTCTTCCTGGGGGCTTGCATTCAGAAATGGCACATATTTCACTTTTTAACTGATTTTGCAATGTCAGACATTAACCCAAATTTACACACATGTGCGCAAGGAGTATGGACATTAATTGATGAAGTGTCAGATTTTTCACATGCATACATTTTGAGTAATATCCTCTTTTCCGCTAAAACCCCCCTGAACATACCACTGGTTCTAAAAACCTCTTAAAATGTGGGCAGAAAAATCACAAGAATTATGGTATCATTTATAACATTTTCACATGTCCGCTCTATGAATGATCCATCTTTTTAGAGTTATGTTCTGGCCCCAAAGGGGTGTGGTTTCCCCCCAGCACAAGGTTGAATTTCTGGTTTTTCCAGTTCTGCCAAGCCAGCTTGCTCTCACAGGCAGTGCTCCTCCCCTTTCCTTCAGGAGGAAGCCACTTTTTACGGCCCCTGTAATAAAACATTTGCCTGAGTCAGGACAGGGCTTTGTTCAATTTCCTGCAGAGCCCAGGTAATTCAATCAGGGAAGTGTCATATCCCTTTTGGTGGGAGCAGCAAAAGGGCAGCTAGGCCTGGGAACACAGCTGTTGTGCAAGTCTCAACTCCTGTCGGGGGTAGCTGGTGGGCAGAATTCAGTTCCTTAAGCCAGGTTTCAGATAAAATGTCACTTTTTGTTACCCAGTTTTCTGCATTAAAATAAACTAACAATTTTACATATGCAGCTAGAATGCTGATTCTAAGTTTAAAACTATGACATTTAAACAATTGCAACCTATGTGACACTCAGAAATAGGTCACTCATTTCTTTTAAACATTTAGATTTTTAGTGTCTTTCAGTCCGAATTTACTTAAACTGCTGAAATCCACAGCTCAGCCAGTCTTGTTATAAACCTTCAAGTCACTTCAGAATATAACTTTACATTGTATCCACCTCTCAGTAAGTCTTTCTTTGGCCTGTTTTGGGTTCATTTATTCAGTTTTATACAAAAGTAAAATCTGGTGTTGTTTTAAAACGCCGGCTTTTGGATAGTGGTGAGTACTGGTAATGCACCCATTTTTGGGATTTAAGAAATTAATTCCCCACAATTCTAGGTTTCTTTTGGCAATCAGCATTGCCATTCCCAATGGTTTCAGGCTACTGTGTGGGTAGTCCAATGGGGTTTTAGGCAGTGCCCTTCTGTGCCCATAACATCGGCAAAAATGGGTGGCAGCCTATTCTTCATGCATTTCCCTGGGCATTTTCTGGGAAGCTCTGGCCATCATGATGTTTTCAATGCCAGTACTGCACAGTTTTTGAGGTAGGGCTCGGATGCATGGGTAAAAACATCCCACACCCACTAACAGCCTATCAGGGCCCCTCACCTCACTCTGTATGGACAATGCACCCTCAGTGAGTTTGGGACATTCCTGCAGAACACATTGAGGCATTCCTCTGTCACTTAACCATGAACAATGCAGCACACTCCCTTCAAGATATCAGCATATTTTTCTCTGGTCATGCCAATGTCTGCAATGGCAGGAGAAGCTCTATCAAACATGCACCCGTCAATTCCACTCTCACCCAGAGAGAGAGACAAAGAGAGAGACACAAGACATAGAGCCAGAGAGAGAGAATGAGAGGGCTAGAATAAGGAATGAAAGAGATGGACAGATAGAGAAAGAGAGAGAGAGAGAGAGAGAGAGAGAGAGAGAGAGAGAGAGAGAGTACCAGATCAGCATCTCATACGCTAGGTAGAGATACAAGTAGTAGTAGTCATAGTAGCAGTAGTACTCAAAGTAGTACTAATAATAATAATAATAATAATAATAATAATAATAATAATAATAATAATAATAATAACACATATTAATTACCAATAGATCACAAATAAAAATGATATTGAATCTTGTGTCAGTCATTCATTAACCTGCCCCCACCTCCTGCTCAGAACAAACAAAAAAACCATGGTACCAAAGATCTTTTCTGGGGAGAAGAAGGGTTCCATTTTACAAGTTGCCACATGTCTACTCCGTGTCACAGATAGACACACACACATGCGCGCGCGCACACACACACACACACACACACACACAGTTTAACCTTCTGTTTTGTGTTGTATTAAGTGTAATGCGGCAACATGAAGTCCACTATAAATATTTATGTACATAAAAAAGGACTTCCTGCACTGTGCACCGGGAAGGCACCTAACAGTGGGCCTCATTACGACCCTGGCGGAAATCCACAGACCGGACCGCGATGGCGTACATAGCGTTTCCGCCATTGCACGAGGGAGCAAAGTGCGGCTAATCACGACCCATCGGGCACGAGCCTCACGCCATGGCGGAATCGGAAAGTCCGCGATGGCGGAAATGACCCCAAAACGCCCCTTACCGCCGCCGTACGCTGCACCAGGTGCAATACCGCCACCCATCTTTGCGGTCACCGTAATGAGCGGTCACCGTAATGAGCGAACAACGCAAATTCCGGCCACCGTAAAAGTACGGAAACGGAAGTAAAAGCATGTAGCCGGAACGGGAAACAGCACGCCGCACAACTATAAAATCCGAATCCCAACACAACCATTAAAAATCCGACCCTGACACACACCCCAACCCGTTAGCAACCCCAGTTAAAAAAATAAATATGGGAAAGGTAGCCAAGAAAGCGTGTGATCGCAAGCGGCAGGTCCACTTCTCCCGAGAGGAACTGACCGTGCACACCGAGACCCTACAGGAGAATGCCGCCGTCGTCTTCTCCAGTCAAATGACCAGGACAGCCCTTGCCAACATGAAGGCCATATGGGCCCTGGTGGCACAGCGCGCAAGTGCGGTGGGGACAACACCCCGCACGCCACAGCAATGTCGCAAGCGGTGGGACGACTTGCGGATCCGCGTACGCAGCATACTTTCTGCGAGCAGGAACATCGGCACAGCTACCGGGGGGGGATCAGAATCGCCCATCAAGTTGACCCCCTGGGAGGGAATCTGCGCCTCCACCATAGGAATGGAGAGCATAGAGGGAGTCGGAGGGATGGAGAAAGGAGTGCCGACAACCGGAGAATCAGGTAGGTTGGCCAAGAGAAACAATGCGAAATCCACAAAGCACGAACATGTGCAGTACCATGTGACCCCATAGTGCAATACATACTGTGCCCTGACAGCGCACTCTAAAAGTCAGAATAAATAAACAAATCAATCAAAAAGCCAAAAACACCCCCTACATGTGCAGCATGCACCCCCTAACTGCAGGCAGCCAAATGAATGCATCCTCAATCCACACGAAAATGAGACCACCTCCAAGGCCCAGTCCCAAATCACCCTCATGTACCACCCCAATGCATGTGATACGTTGCCATTCCAATTCCCACAGACCCATAACTAACGCTCGCCCCTCTTCACTCCACCACAGGGTCTGATACCAACGACGAGCTGCAGGACACCCCTACCAGCACGCCTGCAAAGAGGGCCAGGACCAACGTCCCAAGAGACTCCACCTCAGGTGCAAGGTTCAAGACACGGCAGCAGCAGGAATCAAGTGGCAGCACACTGGAGGGGACTGCAACAGGCACCCCAGCAGCCAGCAAGTCCACAACACCAGCACCACAGGTCCCCCCAAAGGACGTATCTGATGGCACTGCTTCTGGTGGTAGCAGCACCATAGGTGACACAGCTGTCATGCCAGCATGCTCCGATACGGAAAACAGTGCTGGCGACGTAGGTACCATCCATGACCTTTCCCAATCCCCCTGCATGTTCCATCCCCTACACCATGACGAAACCACGCAGGGGCACCCTGAAGACGACGACTGGCCAACCCCCACAAGTCCAGTGCCAGGCAACATGTGTTGAGCAGCCCCTCTGTCACACCACCGCAAATGTCCATGGCCCAGCAGAGGCAACAGTCCCTCGACCAGCTGATCGAGCAACAGCAGGAAGTGGCCACGCTACTCAAGGACCATGCAAATGAATGCGGGGGTTCTAGGGCAGCCATGGAAACATCCACCGAGACACACAAGGCACAAATGGAGAAAAGTAGTGAGAGCCTTCATCTTCAGGTGCACGCAGTTCAGCGTCAGGGGGCATGGGCACATTCCTACGTACGCACATGTTGTGCAGCATGACACATGCCATGACCATCTTAGAATCCTTCTCATGGCTGTACATGAGTGCCCCGCCAGACCTGCTGAGGCAGCGGAAACGAGCCTTCAGTAGGCCGAATGCCTGTTCTATGACCACACGGGTACGTGAGTGGGCATGGTTGTAGTCCTCCTCATGCTGGTCCTGTGGGTTCCGGATTGGTGTCAGGAACAATCTCCTCAGCGGATACCCGGCATCACCTATATGAGACAGATAAGGGGTGTCAGTGGAATGATAGTGCTAATTGGCCCCCCCACCCCTTCCTGCAAGATAAATGACGCATCAAATGGGCCACGATGTCATGCATTGAATGAGACTCACCGAGTAGCCAGGATCTGTGCCCAGCGTGTCGCTCCATGTAGCGGGGTATTCTTGAGTTCCTTAGGACCATAGAATCATGGGTGGATCCTGGAAATCTGGCACAACAATGCGTGAAGATCTTGTTCGCGTCACACACCATTTGCACATTCATGGAATGGAACTGTTTCCGGTTGCGGTACTGGGCCTCCATGGCAAGTGGGACAACCAATTCAACATGGGTGCAATCGATGGCACCGATGCAACCCGGGATGCCGCCAAGTGCATGGAATCCAACTTCCGCGTTGGTGATCTCCTGGGCCGTGCGTGGTAGTGGCTGTGCTGGTGGGCCTTGCTGCACCTGCCTTGCCATCCTCCTCCTCCTCCTTCTCCTCCGTCTCCCCTGTGCGGCCGGTTGTTGTACCTGTTGTAGTTCGTCGTCTTCTTCCAGTTGAAGTACTTGCAGTGCTATCTGCTCCCCCAGGGCCAACATCGCTAGTGCTGCCGGTCGCATTTTGGAGTGGTAGTGGTCGTGGGAGGTGCTTGGGTCTGCTATATATGTGCTGTCGGCCTGTATGGCTTCCACCTGTGCTGATTGAATGAATCTGTGGCAGTTGCAATCCATTCTGGGCGAGCACGTCCCGCCCGTAAGGCTGCATATGGCCGCATGGCATCTTGGGATTGCAGTCATGTATCAAATCCCGATGGCAGTGTGATGTACGTTGGGAGATTATTTTGCTATGCTCACATTTTTACACATGCTGTATTTACTATCGCAGGCATACTTGTGGGGACTCAGTGGTATGTAGGGCTCGATCAACGGAGGACCCTCATGCAGCACAACTACGGACTTCACCGACGGGCGTGGCCTCCCAATCGTGGTAGCAGCCAGTTACCATTATCACACACAGCCGCACTAGATTGATATATTAGTGGATGCAGGCATTCACAGACGCGTTTTCGGGCGTAATGTTGCAAATTAGGAATTCGAAGGTCAGCGTTCGTGGTCTTGTAGTAGCGGCGGGGATACGCCCACAGGTCTTGCTGGAAATGTAACGTTCTATTGTAGAATGTCCTTGGGACAGGGCCCATAACGAGCAAGCAATGAATGATATTCATTGAATGGCATGCGCAATAGCGTAGTGGCCGATAAGGCAGGACGTTTAATAATCCATGTTGCCACACAACACTGAAGATCCTGCCAGGTGCACAGTGATTTTTGCTGACTGCATTACGCACAGACGCAATGGAAGCTTCTAATATTATGTGAGTGAATATACATGCGATTGCATGGCGGGATGAGGGAATGATGAATGGATGCAAGGAAACAGACGTTGGCAATGGTGTATTTACCCCTGTTGTCTACATAATGATTCGCTGCTACTTTAGGGGGGTATATGTTCCGTTGGAGTGGCCGTGCATGCATATGGGTGTGTATTCTGTGTGTGTCATGAGGTGTGTGATGCATCAGGAGTCCCGTTATGCATTCGGTTGATTTGTCTTTCTTTTGGGTGTCAGGTATCTCCTGCCCTTTTGCAGATGCCATCTGTACGCCACTCCTCCAGATGGATTTTACCCTCGACACCTGCAGCTTCGGGTGAATCAGTGGAGCACCATAACGATCTTATGGGACGATCGCCAATGGGCCACATGCCCTTACGCAGTACTGGTGGCTAGGTGTGACATTTCGGCCTTTCACCTGGACTAGTGCCTGCCTCATGGGACGGACCTGCGGTTCTTGGCCCTTCCATGTTGCCTTTTGGGACGTCGATGTAGGCCCTGTGTGACATGAAGGGACAGGGCGTCACACAAGTGGAAGCTGGTCTATTGTAGCGGATGCGGACCTCGGTGATGATGGATGTTCTGGTGTTATTGTGCATTTTTGTGCTGTGCCTTTGTCATTTGGATGTCCATTTACAATATCATTTCACTTTTTCTACGTGTTGCGTAATTCATTGCAGGTGATGTATCTATTTCCTATTAGTGGCGCTATGTTTCGTGGGTTCATCTGCATTTATTGTGTTCCGCATTCTGTGTTGCGTTGCGTGGTACTGTACTGGCAGCGATTTCCTGCGTAGCACTGTATGGTGACGGATTGGGCGTGATTGTGACTGTTTACATGATGTGCTGCTCATGGGAGGGGGATTAGCTTTTTGCCAACTGGTGCCTGTCAGCCAGGTGGATTGGTGGGATGATGGGATTATCAGTATATGGATGGTCACAGGTGCCTGTGTTTGCGTGCGTTTGTTGGAGGGGACTGGGGTCATGTCCATTGGAATTGGATCTGTATTCGTGCCATCTGTGTCCTGCAGCTCCTGTCGGACCCTCTTGTGATGGCCTGGCTGCTCAGTTGCTCTGCCGACTTGTGTGGTACGTGCTTCTGCTGATGGTTGGTTTTTTAACTGGCATTAGTACAGGGCTGGTGCAATCTCCGTCAGGATACTGCTTTGGGGGTTGCCTTGCGCTGGTGGCAAGCGATGGGGGACTACTGTTGTATTGTGTCATGTATTCTTGCTTTTCATTTTGGTGTCCTTGTACCTTCACATGCCTGTGCTGCTTCAGTACGGCTATGGTGGCATGCCGTGCATGGATGGCCACTCACGGGGCGCTTTGAGCCCCTGCATGCATTTCTACGTTGGCATGCATGGGTGAATTGTAGTTTTCACTGGTTGCATGGTGTGAGTACATTGCGCCTGCCAGGAGTTGTGCAATGTGGCCAGGGAGTGGAGTACAGGCACTCAGTGGGCCATTTACGGTTGGTTCACGATGCCGTATTTCTCGCCATGGCGGATTGGTACTTTCCGCCGTCCTTGATGGCGTTCAGTACATGTCCGCTAAGGTCGGAATTCGCGTACCATTGCGCCATGGCGGTCATTCCGGTTTTGCAGGGCGCGCGTGCGCGTACTTGGTGCAGTTAGCGTTGCCGTTCACTGCGGTGTCGCTAATGGCATCGTACTTTACGGTGACGGGTCATAATCGCAACGAGCGGTATTCGATGGCGGTATTGCATTTCCGCCATCGTTTTTCCATTTCCGCCAGGGTCGTAATGAGGCCCAGTGTGTAGGTGAGAACAGTGCAAGGGGTTTGGACATTGGTATTTGAGTGTGCTAGGTTAAAGGTAAGCAATTAATTCATGTATCTTGTATTACGCGCTTAAAACCAAAGACCAGTCTCTAAGCAGGGGACCAGGATTGAAACCTGTGTTGCTTTGCATTGTTTTGCTTCCAAAACAAGCACATTGCCCCTGAGCTATCCTCCAAGTCCTACGAGGAAAGCCATTGCTTCTCTGATTCGGTCTGCTTGAGCTGCTTGAGCTGCTTGAGCTGAGCAGCCACCTCCTCATGCACTCTGTTGACACGCTAAGATAGAAAGATGCACATTGTTTCTTAGGGGACACACATGATACTACTAGCTGCACAGTCTCTTGACAATCATCCTAGAACATGAGGTGCGGGGACAGCGCTGCGTGTGCCGGGCTATATTTTGGGCACTGATAAGTCCTTGAAGTGATGTTTTTGGTGCTGAAATAAACCTATTCAGCATGTTAATGTCATGGGTGTATGCAGAATTGGAACGCAGCAAGCAGTTGTGTAACACTGTATAAAGGTCTGATAATACCAATAGAACAGGGGTGATAGCAGTGTAAATGGGAAGAGGACAACCCACTGTACAGCAGCACTTAATAAGAGCATGGCTACCCCCAAACCCGGGTCCGGGTTCCCTGAAAGGGGAAATACCGGGCCATTGTGACCTAGGACGGCCCGGTATTTCCCCATTCAAAAAACCCGGACCCGGCACATCCCCATTCTCATTTGAGCCCCCCTAGGGTTCAATGGGAATGGGGAGCATGATAACAATGGGCCCGCTAATGACGTGCCCATTGTTAGCATGCTGGGCCGCTCGTGGGACCCGCTAGGGACGTCTGGTAAAGCCAGGTGGCCTGAGCGGGTCCCGCGAGCGGACCTCGTAATGAGGCGGTAGCGGGTTAACGCCGCCGGCAGTTCTACAGGCACGGTTAACCCCCTACCGCCAGGGTCGTAATGAGGCCCAATCTCTTTGTTATTTTTTGTACACTTGAAGGCTGTGGGTATCCCTCAGAGCACGTGACTTCCTTTATCTATTTCATTTACCACGTGGAGGCAGACTTTACTTTCCTATATTCTGCTGTGTGTTATGATTTCACATTTTATGCTCGTACACAAGTGTTTCGGCGCGCAAATCACAGTGAGAGTGAGGCATGCGGTCATACTGTGATGCTTTTCCTTTTGAAACACTGCCCACAATGACGTGGCCTTGGGTCCACCTATGAGTAAGTTAGCTGTGGCCTTCATGATATGATAGCTTATTTATAAAAAGCCCGTTGCCCCTGAGCTATCCTCCCGAGACCATGTGCCGCTCCTCGTTCCTCTTGTCAAGGCAGTGCAACAGCCATAGGATACTGACACACTTCTGTGGTGGGCTATGCAGAGAGAGAGAGCAAGACGGAGAGCTTTTCTATACTATTTCCTCTTTCCCCCCTCCCCCATATTCCTTCTGATTTAGGCTGGGGACACTGGAGGTGTAGCTTCAGTTTCCCTTTGTTCTCACCTCTACTTCTTTCATGTACCTTTGCAGCATTCCAGCTGATGCAGAGAGCTCACGAAGCTGTGGCCGAATTCATATACTCCTGGTCTGTTTTTTCCTTCCCCCACGCTGGAAGCCCAGAGGCACACAAGGGCAGAGAGTAGCGTCATTTTCGCCTCGTTTTCTTTCCTGGAGAACACAAGCAAGAGGGATGCTCTTGGTGTGGATCTGCACGTGTTCTGCACGTGCCTGCCACCTTCCATGCCACGCGGCCCCTGTGGACGCGTGCACAAGTTAATTACTCCTGCTCCAAATATGAGGCCACACACTGGAACAAGGCTCCTTCATTTAATTGTGCACAGATGCTCTCATAGGAGCAGGAACGCCCTGAAGCTTCCCAGAATATGCGAGAAGGCAGCTCACTGGTGGGCTTGACTCCTATTTTGTTTCTGTGGCTTCCCACGACCTACTTTGTTGGAAACTGGGGCACCCCAGGGAGAATAGATGACTCTCCCTCATAGGAATGCAGCACGGTGCACATCCCCTCACTATAGCGGAGTGGTGAGATTATGAGGTTTATTTCCTGGCGGGTGAGGGAGGACATCCACCAGCCGAAGCGAGTGCCTCGTCTAGAGCTGTGGGCCGTTACTAGCCATGTCCACCCCCCACCCCCAACCCCGGTTTATCTGGGGGTGCAAATGGTTTCTTTTCCCCCCTCGGGATATTTCTACTGATTGTCACAAAAGACGAATGAGGTGCCTGTTTCACCTTTGTAATGGAAATCACTGTTGTTTCCTAGAAGTGTTTCATGGGAGTATGCAGGCTCAGTGTAGCTTCAGCCGCTACTTCGTGTACCCCTGCACGGCAATAGTCATGTCATTCCATTCAACGACTGCAGAGTGGTAGAGGAGCACCACCAGACAAGGGTGTTCATTGCGAGGATGTAGAGGACACCATCTACCACAGAGATCATGGTGATCGCTGTCCTGTATCTCGGTCTAAAGCCTACAATCCCTCCATGCAAAGATGTTTTCCTTGTAACAGCACAACAATGCCTCTGGGTTGTTTTGCACGCTTTATACATGCAAATAAATAAATAAATAAATAAATAAATATATAAATACATGTTGGCATCAATGTGTGCTTGGAGTTGGGTGGCTGGAATGGAACGCATGCAATGAGAAAGTCAGAGCTGAGGTCATTAGGCCCCAGCAATGTTTTCTAGAGCAGCTGACGTCATTTCTCATTGTTTAAATTGGTGTGGAAGGCGCCCTAAGAAAGAGATGCATTTATGACTGGCATGATGGGGCGGAAGCCTCCCTGTCAGTGTACGTTTGTAATTGTATCTGTATTTTATCGGGATTTTTAAGGCTCTTTTGCCAAATCAACGAATAGGATTACAGGAAACGGTAAAACATATGAACAGCTGCTAAACAATGAAACAGGTCAATGGTTTGTAGGATGGAGAGAGGGACGAGTGAAGATAGAGCTTCAGGTGATTAGGAAAGATGTGGAGTGAAGCGGAAGCATGAAGGTCAGGAGGCGAAGAGTTCCAGCGATTGGGCGCAAGAAGGAGAGGACGAGCGGAAGCGAGAGTGGGTACAGGGAGTTCGAGGGGAAGAACATAGATGAAGGTGAAGATGTTTGAGCGAAGATGACGGGAAGGGGAGTGAGGCAAGATAAAAAGCAGCAAAGTAAGGAGGAGCAAGTCAGTGAGTCAGTGATACAATTTCAAGACAAAACAGACTATGGAAGCAATTGCAGGAGTCAAAGGGAAGAAAGGAGATGGACTGAAGAGAAGGGGTAGTACAGGAATGAGGTGGAAGTGAACAAAGATGAGTTACCGGCTGAGTGAAGAGGGGTAAGGTGTGAAGAAAGCAGGCCAACAAAGAGAGCAGGACAATATTCCAGAAAAGAGAAGATTGAGAATATCATAAGAATCTTAGCTGCATGAAAAGACAGAATGGGACAAATATGATGAGTATTGTGAAAATGCAAGCTACTGGTGTGGGCAGTTTAGCAGCTGTGAGATGAGAAGCAGAGGGGGGAGTCAAAGGTGACAGCAAGATAATGTGCAGACGAAGAACAAGTTAGTACAGAAAGAGGAAGAATGAGAAAGAGAGGCAGGGTACGATAGTGGAAAGAAGAAGATGTCCATTTTAGAGCGGTTCAGATGAACACATTGGGACAGCTTCCAAGATTGGACAGCAGTGAGACAAGCAGAGATGGTGGGGAACTGGAGAAGAAGCTGAAGGGGAAGAACATCTGGAAGTCACAATCATTGAAGTGATATGAGAGTATGAAAGATTCATGAAGAGAGAAAAAAGGAATAGAGTAGTCAGAAAATGTCAGAGGACCTCAGACGGATCCTTGCAGGACACAGAAGTAACGAAATAAGCAAAATCAGAAGGGGAAAGGTTGGAAGAAATAGAAGTATGGGGGAGTGGAAGATAGCACTTTATTGGTAAATTAGAAACGGTGACAGGGCTGTTGGGAAATACAAGAGGTATGCATAGAGAAATAGTGATTTTTTAGCACAAAGAAATGAAGAATCGTTGGATGAGTGGAGTACAGAGGGTCAGATCAGAAGTTTCCCGTGTTTTCTTGCAAAGGTGTTCTGCTTTAGATAGGGATAAATGGATGGAACAGACATTGGGAGACAGCCAAGGTTGTGGTGGGTTACGAAAGTATAGGATGGGGCAAAGGGAGTAGTAAGAATCAAGAGTAGCAGCGAGAGGGTTATGGAGAGAGGAAGAGGCTTGATGGAGTGATAGAGTAGAGAAATGTCCAAGGGGCAGAATGATGGATGAGAGGGAGCAAAGTAAAGACGATGATGACAAATAGCGTAAGTCATGTCATAGGAATGAAGTGGAGGGGGCAAGAGTAGAGTTTAAGGAGAAAGAAAGTAATAAATGATCAGAAGAATACATTGGATTAGAAGACATAGGGGAGTCAAGAGGCATTGAGGTAAAGTTTAGGTCTAGAGACAAGCCGGATATATAGGAGGGAAGAGTAGAGATCTGTGAGAGAGAGGTGTATTTATTTATTTATTTATTTATTGTGCATTTGTAAGGCACTTACACATCAAGTAAATTGTGTTTCGAAGTGCCCACAGGGCTACACGGAGGCAACATGGGAATGAAGAAAAGATACAGCAATGACAGATAGAGGAAGACCTACAAGGCCTTGTGAGCATTCAGAACTTGTAAGTGCAGAGAGAGAAGGGATGAGGTAGTGGGGGGGGGGTAAATGCTAGGTGTATCAAGAGGGCAGTGCTTGAAAATGAACAGCTGTAAGTGCCTAGTTGGATTGGTCAGCCGCTAATAAATAAGTGCAGGCCTGTGGTAACATAGGCCAGTGAGTGCCAAGGAAAAGTTCTGGGATGTGTGGAGGCTGGAGACTGTAGGCGATTGGGTGTGGGAGGCCAGGACCCAGGAGGACACATAAGGGCCCTGGTCACCAATATCAGCAACTGTGGGATTTAACAGTGGAGGGAGGGAAGGAGAAGGTGAAAACAAAAGTCTTGAGGAGCTTCTGGAATTTGAGAAGAGGAAGGGAGAGGCTGTTACATAGGAAGGAGCCTGCTGAGGAACGAGATCGGCCACCAGCTCGCTGTTAATTGAAGTGCTTAACACACAGGGAGTTGATGCCTGTTAGGAATAAGGGCAGATGTGTGTTTCGGGGGCTCAGAACGGGCTAAAACTCTAAAAGACTACAATTCCCAGCAGCCCTTGGGAGCCTGGGTAGTTTACTGCCGTGCCGGCGTGGGCCAGCTGATCCTGATTAGCAACGGTTTATGAAGGGCCCACGACGCACGGCGGGTGTGGCTTATTTTGGATTCGGAGAACGAAGCTGCGTCGGAGAAGTCAGGAGCCGCTCGTTCATGGAAATTGCAGGAATGCAGAGGCGGCGGGCGTGAGCAGGTTTGCAGCCTTGAGAGGAATTATCACGGCGGCTGCTACGGGCTACTGCAAGCATCGTCCGGGAAGGCTCTGGAGCCTCCCGGACCTAAGATAAGGGCGGGAAGGGCTTTATTTCTTTTGAATATGCACACGCTGACCACGAGCACGTTATCAGAAGGACTTAAGGCTTGTTAGGGTTGAGGCAGCTCCCATTTTGGACACACTAAACTTGTGTTCTGGGTAGTGTGAATGTATGTATTATTCCCAACATTACTGCCAATGGGTATGGACTGCTAACTCTATGCAAGTGGAGAAAATTACTAAACAAGCACTTAGCACATTTCTAGGTTAATGCTGAAAGAGTGCATTTTTGGCAAAACGCTATGCTTATATGTGAAGTATTCTTCATGTTCTTGTTTGTAAGTGTTGCATTAGCCAGCCCAGGGGGCCATGTGTTATGTCGTTCATCATGGGAACATTCCCATTGTATGTTTCATCCTGCGTAAAATGCTTTCTGTTTCATGTCATAGAGTAATTGAGGTAACCAGGCTGCTGTGGTCACACCTTATTACTGCGCCAGAAAAAAATGATGCTGGAGACTAATAGAAAGCGTCTATCATGTTGTCTGGTGCCTATTGCGGTAGAAATTTAGATTGTGGTTTGAGATCTTTTTGTATGAGCCCTACTGGGTGAATGTCCAATTCTCGCAAAGTTTGATGCATTGGGAAAGTGTCTGGTTCCTGGAGCGATCTCAATATGTGAATGCCTTCCAAATCTTTGATGGTAAATTTGACTACGGTAATTTTGTCCTTCTGCTTGTCTACCTGACACCCTCCTTCCTCTCCTCCTACTAAAGGTTGCGTCTTGTCTGGTGGGATTGGTATCTGAAAACAGACTTTCTTTTGGAACTGACATGATAGACACTTTCTATAAATCAGTGACACGAGATCTACACAAAGCTCATGACAAACAGGGAAAAACCAAAAGAGGGAAACAAGATAACCTAACAGTACAAGAAAAAGAAGCACTTCGACTTTTAAGAATCAACGAGGAATTAGTTATTAAGGAAGCTGACAAGGGCGGGAACATCATTGTGATGAACAGACAAGATTATATCAAAATGGCACAACAACATTTAGAGACGCCTAACTGTTACGAAATACTGGCCTCCAATCCAAAGAAAGACATTATCACAGAGTTGAGTAACTTAATTCAAGCGTGGCATCGCCAAGGTCTTATTTCGATTGAAGAAAACTGTTTTCTACTAGTTCCCAAACCAACTATTCCAACCATCTACTTTCTCCCAAAGGTACACAAACCATTTACCAATATCCCTGAAGGGAGGCCCATCCTCAGTGGAATAGGTTGGGCAACCGAGCGTTTGGCAGAATATCTTGACCACATACTGCGACCAAGAGCACAAGCAATCCAAGCATATTTGAAGGATACTACATCAGCAATACAAATGTTAGAAGAAGTTGAATGGCTCCCAACATACCATCTTGCCACTTGGGATGTTAAAGCCCTACACACCTCAATTGGACACAACCTGGCTCTGGACACAATAACCTACACATTTATGCAGGAATCCGCATCACATTTCCATTTTGTATGCATGATAAAAGAAATGCTCATGGCGACATTAGAAAATAGCATCTTCATTTTTGAAAACCAATTCTATAAGCAAAAAAAAGGCGTGGCAATGGGCGTTAAATACACCCCAGCATTGGCCAACCTGGTCATGGGCATGTTCGAAGACCTTCTGATCTATACAACAGATGCATACAAAACTAACATCATCAAATGGACACGTTACATTGATGATGTCTTCTTTATTTGGAATGGCACCTTGCAAGACTTAAAAAGCTTCATACTTCAGACCAATGACAACAATTGGGGCATTGAATTTACAGGCACAAGCAGTCAATTGGAAATTAACTTTCTGGATCTAATAATCTCAACTAAAGACAACAAACTTATAACCAGAACTTACTGGAAGGAGACAGAAGTCAACTCAACATTGTTTGCCACTAGTTGTCATCACAAACCGGTGATTAGAAACATCTCTAAAGGGGAATTCATAAGAGCAAGAAGGAACTGTGCCGACCCAATACATTTCAAGGAGGAATGCAATCTCTTAACAAATAGATTCAAGGCTAGAGGCTATTCACAAAAAAGCATACAAGCTGCCCAGGACAAGGCGCAACTAATACCTAGAACACAAACCTTGTTAAAAAAGGACAAACCTACTCAAGACACTAAAGTACAGTTCATTACTACATATTGTGCGAACAATCATGAGATCAGAAAAAGTCTAAAAAAAACCTGGCATCTGCTCAAACTTGACCCACACGTAGGGATTTTTCTTCATGATCACCCTTCTATAATCTATAGAAGAGCGAAAACACTTTGAACCAGTCTAAGCCCATCATTACTACCTGAAAAGAAAAAACTAAAAACTTTGAGCTGGTTAGACGGCCCAAGACCAGGCTTTAGAAGAGGTGGTACTTGCACTATGTGCAGATATGCAACGACTAGTACAGATTTCTACAAAGACATGAATGGAATTCAAACAAAAGTAAAGGAGCAGATAAACTGCCGAACAAAATATGTCGTCTATGCGATCATATGTGTCTGTAAAGAAACTTACATCGGCAGCACAATCAGACAGCTACGGATAATAGAGCACCTCTCAACAATTGGCAGCCTAGACAAAAACCTACCCCTAGCCGGCCACTGGCAGAAAGTACACCAATTGCAAGACAAAGGAGACATTAGATTTATAGGTTTAAAGAAAGTAACATTGGGACCTAGGGGCGGCAACCAGGAATAGCTTCTTCGCCGCGAAGAGGCCAGATATATCTGTCGCTTCAGAAGTGTGGACACTGGCTTAAACACGGACAATGAGATGTCATATTTTCTGTAATTTGTTCGTCAACAATGTGGTCTATACTAAGATATAATTTTGATGGATATGTAACTTATGTTTTCACTATATTGGCTTTCCTGGCACTCTTAAACACATTTAGAATATTAATGATACTAATAACTATGATTCCCATAATACACCACTGTGAATCCCTCGAGACTTAAGATTCCCACGCACATGCAACCATCAATAGGAACTGTCTACCCCCAGGGTTTAAAAACTTTCAATACATATAAGGTTTTTACTAAGATACAACCAGAATCAAGGGCAACCTTAAATACAATACGTATCAAATATGTACTATGCAAAACTCTTTACAAGTGATTTCTAGGCAAATTCTAACTTTTCAGAACTGTAACCTACACAGTACTACGGTTCCCACAATACACCACTAAAAATCCCATGAGACAAACCTAGTAACAATTGGAACGTGACTATGAGTTTTAATGCAAAACTCTTTACAAGTGATTTTTAGGCAAAGTCTAACTCTTCAGAACTGTAACCAACACAGTACTAGGGTTCCCACAATACACCACTGAGAATCCCATGAGACAAACCTAGTAACAATTGGAACGTGACTATGAGTTTAAATGCATTTCAAGCTTCAAATACTCCTGTATGAATCAAATAATAAATGGTAACATAAGATTCCCACACAGTTAAGGAATAGAACCCTGTGATTAGCACTCAGTTTGTGTCTCCCATGAAGAGGTTATCACAAAGTACATTACAACATGGCCGACTCTAAACCTGTAGACAAACAGACAGTCGGCAATGACACAAACAAGGGATTAGTTGCCAAGTCATCCCCTCATTACATGGCAACAAGCAGGGACCACAGCAACACTTCGCTTGAACGCGGGACGCAGCAATGATATTTGCAGGTAAGCCCTGGGGTCTTTGACAGCCCACCCGCTCTCAGGACCAATCGCATCAGGGTGCGATTAATTCCAGCACATAGTCGAATTATTACAAAGAGCAGCACTTGTTGAATCAGCTACAGTTATTGCCACATGTGATGTAAAAATCGGGTCTAAGCTATTTAAATCAACTGACAGCACACACACCATTTGTGGCTTTCAACGTACAACCGAAAATATTAATATTAATACAAAGAGTAGCTCTTGTTGAATCAGTTACAGCTATTGCCACATGTGATGTAAAAATCGGGTCTAAGATATTTAAATCAACTGACAGCACAAACGCCATTTGTGGCTTTTAATGTACAACCACAAATATTAGCAAATTAGTCTTAACTTCTATTAAAATGGAACCAAGGGCAGCGCGAGCCTTTTAACATGATGCGACCCGCATTAAAAGTAAAAGCGCCTTTTTGCAAATTTAGCTGACAATGTGCATAGAAGTGTTCACAAACCGCCACCTTCTTTCCTTTCTCTCCCACGCCCTTACCTCACAGTTGGGATTGATCCCCGTTATTACACTTCCAGTAATGATCAAGAGAAGTAAAGTTGGGTAAGAAATCTTTTCTCACATTACAGCACACTTAGCACAAGTTTGTTCAATCACAACCACTCACCAATTATTAATTTCTAATGTGTTTTCCTTTTTTCCTTTTGACTTTTCCAAACCTAAACATCCATCCCTTATCCCCTACCATCTCTCTCTGTGAATGGGAAACTGAAATGGAAATGCATACGTTTAAAAAATGTCATTTGCTTTTGTTTTCTTCTCAATAACGTTTGATTGAATTACTTAACTTTCTTTTCTGGATATTCCGTTTTACCTTGATTATTACGATGTGGTTTGGTACATGGGGATTGGATGGTGCATTTAATATTTTCACTTATGATGGGTCATAATTAGATAAGCCCTGATTTGAGAAAGGCACCTTGCCGAAACACGTGTAATCCATAGGGCAGATCAATTAAACTTCCTTATCACACAACAGCAATTGGACTTAGTCTCCAGCATCATTTTTTTCTGGCACAGTAATAAGGTGTGACCACAGCAGCCTGGTTTCCTAATTAAATAAACGGAGCTGAGGAACTCGAAGTCTCCGTTCTATGGCACACCAATGCGACATTGCAAATGTTTGCATTTAATCAGGTCACGGGGTTCTAAGTGATATCAACCCAAAAGTTCCTTCAAAATCTGAGTAATTGAGGTACATGTAATAAGGTGTTCTCAAGGTATATGTTTATAGGTAACAAGCAGTACTACGGCATATGGTATCAAGTGATCAAAGCATTTCATTTTATGGTATTATAAGTTATTAATAAGAGTAGGTTTTTTCCCTGTGCTTCCACCAGTCCTATCCAACCTAGGTTTTCCATTACCCTCTATCCAGTGTTCCTAAACCTCCCTACCCTGTCCACAACCTCTCCTTAACCCTCTTCCCCCCACTGTCTGCCACGTGGTGTCCTGTCTATTATAGATATCAGGTACCTGTGCCAACCACGGGGGGAGGGTCGACTTCATTCGACTTCTGTGGTTCGGGGGAGAGTGTCAACCTCTCTTCCGATTATTGTGTATCTTGACAATGTCAGAGGAACATAAAGATCTTGAGGGAGAGTATTTAGTGAGAGCAAGTTGTAGATACCGTGGTCCCCAACCATAGACAGCCTTGTGGATGATGCAGAGGAATTTGAATTGGATCCTTGCAGCAACCAGGAGACAGTGGAGAGTTTTTACTGCTGGAGAGATGCAGTCCCTGGGCTTGAGACCAAGGATAAGTCTCACAACCCTATTATGGATTAGCTGTAGGGGTCGTTGGGAAGAAGAGGGTAGATTAAGGAAAAGGCTATTGCAGTAGTCTAGCTGAGAGAGAAGCAGATATTGAGCTTCTGGGGGAAAGTGAGGAAAGGAAGAATTGTTTTGAAGAGGTGGAGTTGAAAGTGAGACTTATTGGCAAGGTCCTGAAAGTGAGGGATGAAGGAAAGAGAGGAGTTGAAGATGACTCCAAGGTTTCTGGCTTAAGATGAAGGAAAAGGGGGAGAACCCATAGACGATGGCCAGAGTGACGCTGGACAGAAAGAGGGAGCAGGAGTCCAAATAGGAAGGATATCAGTCTTACTGGCTTTGAGACAGCAATCATTGGAAGTACACCAGGACTGGATGGCAGATAGGCAGTCAGGAATGATGGAGGAAGTAAGAAATGGATCAGAGGGAAGTTTGAAGAAGAGTTTCATCTGCATAACCCTGGAAGTTTGGGGAGAAGGTAGAAATGAGATGTGCAAGGCAGATATTAAAGAGCCGGGGAGACAGTTTGGAGCCCTGGGGGATGCCACAGGTGGGGATAGAGGTGTGGCAGTAATAAGAGGCCAGAAGATCCTGGCACAGATGGTCACTAAGGAAGGAGGTCAGCCAATCCAGTGCCCGCTCGAGATACCGAGTGTATCATGGAGTCTTTTTATTAGGATGGAGTGGTTGACCATATCAAATGCAGAGGAGAGAATAAGTAGAATGAGAATAGCTGGAGAGTTTGAAACAAGAAATGCAAGCAGTTCCTCACGGATGTTCACAAAAGCAGTTTCCATGCCTCTTTATGCTCAGAAACCAGATTGATGGTCGTTGAGGCAACCAACATGTTCAGTGTGCTGGGTGAGTTGGGGGAAGACCAGCTTCTCCCGGTGTTTCTTAAGGAAGGGGGTGATAGATATGGGGCAGAGGTGGCTGGACAGGATGGGTCTGCAGAAGGTTTTTTCAGGAGGGGGGCACACAAGGGAGTGCATGAGAGAGGAGGGGAAAGATCCAATAGCAAAAGAGTGGTTGCACAAATCAGCAAGTGCAGTGGCAAGGCAGCCAATGTTGTCCTTAATGGTTCTGGAGGAGCAGGAGCAAACCTGTTGGAGGTGACCTTCATGGAGCAGTCAACTGTGGTGACCTCATCAGGTGTGATAGGATTGAAGGAGGAGAGAAAGGCAGAGGGGGATGGGAGGGCATTGAATACAAGGGGAGGGTGACAGGTGCAAAAAGGATGCACGGGTGCACAGGATGTCCTGAGTTTTTGCAGTGAAGTTTGTAGCCAGTGCATTGTGAAGGACCTGGGAGGGAAGAGGAGAGGAGGAGACGGCAGAGGGGTTGGCTAGTGCCCTGCAGATTTTTAAGAGTTCAGTCATGTTGTTTGGATGCACTAGAAACACTGGCCTGAATTTGGACCCTTTTCTTGGTGCAGATGGAGAGTCTGTATTGCCTTTCGAGCAGGCGACAGGCCAGTTTGTCAGAGGGTGAGCCAGTCTGCCACTGCTGTTCCCCAGCTCTGCACTTGCGTTTCAGGGCTGCACGTTCGGAGTCGTAACAGGTGTTACACTTAGAAGAATGTTTCAGGCGGATCATCATGACTGCGGCAAGAAAGTCAAGGGTATAGGTAATGGCAAGATCGAGGTTGCTGAGAGCAGAGTCACAGGTAGGGTCTGTAGTGATATGATATGCTAAGTAATTTATAATGCGTCCTGAACAATAGCGTTTCTAGGTGAAACAAGACAAGGAAGGGTAGACAGAGGGAGGACAAAACAATCTTAAAAGGCCTTGTGTCATTCAGATAATGCATGCGCAAGGGGAAGGGAGGGAGGGAGGAGATTGCAGGGGCAAGATGTGGTAAGAGCTGCTAGACACGGTAAGTGCTGCCAGTGTGGTAGCTCAAGTAAGTGCAAAGAGGCAAGGGACTGAAGGGTTGCAGATACAGTCCATAAGTGGGTGGGATGCCTGGAGGCAGTGCAAGGGGCTACTGGTCATGCAGTAGCCTGGTGCCTGTGAGGTTCAGTGGGTGGCCAGGTAACCAGTTAGCGCCGCAGACATGAGCATCATCAAGGGAGAGAGAGAGAGAGAGAGAAAGAAAGCAGAAGTGAAAAGGAAGGTCTTGAGTTGCTTCCGGAACCTTAGGTGGTCCTTCTCAAGTTTGAGAGAGGCTTGGAGGCTGTTCAGAGGGAGTGTAAGTGATTTAAATACGGCACTTCACGTAAGTCAATGCTTAGCGTGTAATGCACAACTGAACTCCTTATTTATTTATTTGTGTCTAAAAGTTCTTTTATTCTGAACGATGTACCACTTATATCATGCCCCTCTCTTGGAACCCCAACCCCCGGTCACAGTGAACCAGGAATCAGGCTGATTTGCAGAGTTAAAATATTTATTTGTATATTCACAATATCATCACACTATTTTTAATTGGGATACAATAATCACCAATGGGGTGATGTCACACTAAGCAATCTCTTTAATTACAGGGAGTAATGATGAGCAAAAACAATGCAGCACAGCAATAATACTTTTGTGGGTGTGGGTTCAAATCAAATAGCAATGTGGTTACTCTTTCCCCCTGCATGCCCCTCAACCCCCCAATATGCAATGTAGAGAGATAGGAGGAGAGAGAACAGGTTTCAGGAATGCAGAACTCAAATACAATGTCAATCCCAATTTCCCCCCAGCAAACACAAGAGAGAAACGGAGTTGATTGGCAAACTGTCAAACTGGTTTTTATAGTTGTCTTTGAATGGATTGGGTAAAAACACTAAACATGGTTTAAATGACTGAAATTGTTGAAATTCTAATGGGGGCCGCTTTATCTGGTTGTAGACAAACATTAGCAATGGTTTGACACCAATAAGCAATGTGAAAACTGAAATTTTAGGTCGGGTGCAATGAAAAGCTATTTTACACTTGTAATATTTTGCCAAAACGAAAATTTGCAGCAAACATTTCCACGTGCGGTAATTGTGATCGCGGGAGAACTATAAGGATTTGAGATGCGGTTCTTGATTCGATGGAAATCTGTGGATGTTATCTACAAGCAGACACTTCAATTTTGCTTCTAGCATGAAAATTGAAGAAGTTATGGACCTTTTCGTGGAGGTCATTTTTTTCAGAAAGAGGTAAATTGGAAAACAAGGATGCGCTTTTAAAAGTCAAACAGGATTTCTTTACACTAGGGATGGACTATGAAGAAGCAATTACTACACGACAGCACAGCCACCAGACCAGGACGCCTCTGGATCAGGTTTTTGCCTGCCGTGACGCTTGCCTTCTTCAGATGAAATATATCAGCGCAAAGATCGGTTTAACACTACTAGTACAGAAGGAGATTATAGGGACGAGATAGAGAGTTCAAGCTGTTCAAAAATGTTCTATCAATGCAGTTCTGGATATAGATAGGATGGATTTGGATAGAGATGACTATGGACAGTGCATAGGCTAGTGACAGTCCTATACTAAGGATATTCACTAAATAGGTTTGAACAGAACCATCAGGAATTCTGGTCCATCAAGATCAGGGGTTCTGGTCCGAAATTCTGCTTGGCACACCGGACTGTGACAGGCTGCTGGGCACACCAGACTGGACTGGTCGGCAATGGCTCTGGTTCACAGCTATCTGGTCACAACACGGCTCTACTGGGTTGATTCTTTGGATTCTGGAAATAATTCTTAACAGGAAAGCAGTACAGCACAGCCAGGCTGTTATTTGTTTCCCCTTAGATGTCTGGGGTAAATTCTGGTTTCAGGAATTTTAAGGCCTAGCTGAGAATGGTTCAGCTATGGAACTGGGCCTTTCTGCTTGCCAAGTTTCTGGAGTCTGGAGCAGGGAAGATGTCAAGTTCTCTTGCAAAGGGCTCCACCAGCAATCGGTTGGTGGGTGAATCTGTCTGTGTCTTTAAGTCCTCAGCTTTCTCTATTTATGCATTGATAAAGGGGTGTGTGTGCTAGATTATCCTAGGTGCGCCCCCCTTGGCTGGCTATAGGCTAGAGTCTCCGTTCTGCCTTGATTGGAGGAGAAAACAGGGTGTCACCATGATGATGTGGTTTCATGACTCAGGGAATCCTCCCCTTTGCTTTTGAACATGAAATCTACTTTTCGTATAATACATATTTACAATTTTGCAGACTTTATAACAATAACATATCTACATCACATATTTTGTGGAGCAAAGGCTCTTCCAAGCCCTGTCCTTGTAGGATCTTGTGTTGGCTTTTGACAGAATTCTGCCCTTTTTGACCAGAACACCATATATAGTTTATCCAAAATTGTGTACAACTGTGCGCATTGCATATGGGCATGAGTGTGTGAAGTTTCATGCTTTTGACATAATTACATTTGCTATAAAACCACAATTTCTACAGTTACATCCCAGAACATAGCTCAGAGTTCTGGCTCCTCTTAAAATGTGCAGCAAAAATATAGGTTCAGAAGTCCGGGGTTTATAGATTTTTTACAATTGTCCACCGTAAATTAGCAGTCTTTTTAGAAATCTGCTTTTTGTCCATTGTGAATCAACAAAAGTTGTCTGTCCCCGCCTCCTCCTCCTTCTTGCAGCTTCAGAAGCCATTCCCCACACCCTTCCTTCTGGGAGAGGCCATTTACGATCCTTCCTGTTTAGCATCTCCATGCCTGAGAGGAAGTCCATTGTGCCCTTCCCAGAGCAGCCCAAGTGTTCCTCCCCTCTTAATCAACACATGAATGTGAGTTCCTGGTTTTAGAGAGCAGAGGGAGGTGCCTGGCCCTGTGGGGGAAGTTGTTTGTGGTTTTGGCCTGTAGTCAGGTTTACTTCAAATGTAATTTTGTTACATTCTTCTTTGTTGAAAATAAACTTGCAATTTTAAAACAAACATCTAGAACACTGATTCCAGACTCTAAACCATGAAGTTTAAATACTTACAACCTAGGTTACTCTTGATAATAAGTCATTTAGATTTTATACATTAGATCTTAATGGTGCAAGTTTACAGTTTTAATGCTGGCTTTTGAAACAGCATTCAGGCAGCTGCTCGTACTGCGCCCACATTTTGACAGATTTCACAGGCAGGCGAACTGGCTGTGGATGTTTTTGCAACCAATTCAGCTTTCCAGGATATTGCAATTTCCCAATGATTTCTTGAATTCAATAAAATGGGACACCCAACAAGAAGATTGGATGTTTGTGGGTGTTTTGGACCAGCATTCTGTATTTCCAGCAATAAAGAAAAGATTTAAAAACAAGATTCCAAATTTCCTTCTGCAAGCACTGCTTTTCACCTGTGCTCCATTTTTACATGTTGGGCAGCCCAATGCCATGTTTCAGAAGTGAGGTCTCCGTTCCACCACTGACAACATGCATAGTAGATTTGGCAGCCATCTTTTTGTGCTTTATAGGGCGCAAATTCCATAGGTTTTGGCACGCATAGGGGTTTTGTGGCCATTTTGATGATTCTGGTGCCACCAGCACACAGTGATGCCACAGGGCAGAGCGTAAGTGGATTAATACATCCCAGAGGAGATCCCAGCAGAGGACAGATATCTACCCCCCACTGTCTGCCCGGAGAAGCGTATGACCCTCAGAGAGTTGGAGGTGGATGAGCAGAGGGCTTCGAGAAGGAAGATACTTAGGAAGAGAGAGTTGGATGTAGTGTGGTTCCAAGCCCCAGAAAGCCTTGTGGACAATGCAGAGGGACTTCAACTTGATCCTTGCAGCAACCAATAGCCAGTGGAGAGATTTTGGTGCTAGAGAGATACTGTCCCTGGGCATGAGTACAAGGACAAGTCTTGCAGTCCTGTTTTGGATTAGTTGCAAAGGGCGAAGAGTAGAGGCAGGCAGATGTAAAAGAGACTGTGTACAGACTTGTTCACACACAGGATTGAAATGGGGATTGGGCCCCTTTACTTTACATGAGAGCAATTACTTCCTTACAGAATTGGAACATCAACTACTTTACACATACGTCCTGCATATACCTTTTGAGCATCCAAATTTTAACCTCAGGGTGGTCTTATTTGCACTACCAGCCACCCTCCTACAATTTGTCCTTTCACTCACCTGGAGACATGCCTTGATAACGACCTGGAAGGTCGAAACACCTGTCGGCTGTTTCTTGACAGAATATTTGCAACTAATATAAAGATCACATTTACTATACCATAAGAACCGATGTGAAAGAATATTTCTTTTAATTTGGACTACAATATTCAGGATTTGCGGTTTGGATCTACCTTCAATCTCTATCTTCTAGATATAGAAAGAGGCTGTTGCAGTACTCCAACCTAGAGAGAACCAGGGCTCTGCAGACAGTGAGCTGCTTGGGGAAAGTGAGAAAAGGAAGAGAACCTCTGAGGAGGTGCAATGGTAGTGTGACTTCTTAGAGATGTCTGAGATGTGAGGAGAGAAGGAGAAGGTGTAGGCGAAGATGACACCAAGGTTCTTTGCCTCGCAGGAAGGTGGGGGTTGAGGGCCCAGTGTGGGCGGTTAGAGTGCAAGAGGGAAAGCGGGAGCAGGGGTCCCAATCAGTCTTTCTGGCATTAAGGCAGATATTGTTGGAGTCAAACCATTCCTGAATCGTGGATAGACAGTTAGGAATGAGGGAGAGATCAGAGGAGGCTGACGGGAGCCTGAAGAAGAGCCGAGTGTCATCCGCATAACACTGAAAGTTGGAACAGACGGTAGAGATGAGGTGGGCCAGAGGAACCAAGTAATGGTTGATGGGCCAGGGTGAGAGATTAGAACCCTGGGGAATACCACATGTAGAGAGAAAGGTGAGAGAGAGAAAGGACCCTTGTTGGACTTGGGAGGGTTGATCGGAGAGAAAGGAGGTCAACCATGGTAGTGCAAGACCCGTGATGCCCATGTTGTCACAGGGACGATTAATCAGGATGGGTTGGTTGAACATGTCGAAAGCAGAGGATAGATCAAGGAGAATGAGGAAAGAACGCAGGTTAGAGTCGAGATTAGAGAGCACGTCTTCACGGGTGTTCAGGAGGTACATGTTTCTGTGCGTCTGGTTGCTCTAAAGCCAGACTGGTTGTCATGGGGACAACCAACAGATTCAGTATGGAGAATGAGCTGGGAGATGGACAGTTTTTCCAGGAGTTTGCCCAGGAAAGTAGTGATAGAGGATAAGCAGTAGTTTGCCAGAGAGGAAGGATTGGCAGTGGGCTTTTTGTGGAGGGGGTGCAGAAGGGAGTGATTTAGGGGTAAGGGAAGGTTCCAGTCACAAAAGAGTTATTGCAGAAATTGGCTAAGGCTGCAGCAAGGGTGTCGATGTGGTCCTTGATGGTTGTGGAGGACCAGGGGAGCAAAGAATTTCATTAATCAGACTTGTCTTGAAACAGCGTCTGGCGTGAACACTGGGAAGGAGGAGAAAGGAGGAGGAGAGAAGGCCAGAGAGGGGCCAGGAGTGGTTGGAGGAAGAGGAGAGAGTGGACAGGATATCCTGCATGTTATTGGTGAAGTGAGAACAGGAGAGGTGGAGACTGTTGCAGGATTGGCCAGCTCCTTGCAGAGTCTGAAATGTTTGGCTGAGTTGTTCGAGGCCGCAGAGATGTGGCCATGGATTTAGGCTCTCTTTTTGGAGAGGGCAGAGAGTATATATGGCCTTTGGAGCAGGCGACAGACCTGTTTGTCAAAGTATGAGCCTGATAACCTCCACTTCCTCTCAGCCACCCTACACTTGCATTTAAGGGTGGTGAGGTCGGAATCATACCAAGAATTGTACTTGGTGTGTCCTTCAGACGGATCCTCATGACAGGGGCAAGGACATACAGAGTGTAAGAGATTGAGGCTGGAGAGGGTTGTGTCAGAGTGTGAGTAAGCTGCAGGTGAAGGAGGAGGAGAGAAAGTAGCGGCAAAAGCCCCCACTGACACACGCTTCATGGGCCAGATGCGTGGTGGATATGGAGCGATAGGTGAGAGGAGAGAAGAAAGTAGTCAGTAGAAGGGGGAGGAGTGGTTAGAGGGTTGGAGAGGGGGATGTAAGATGAGATAAGAACATCCAGGGTGTGCCCAGTAGTAGAGTGTGTCGGGCCAGAGTGAATAATAGAAAGATAGACAGTTGCAGAGATTGCAAAAGAGCCCAGAGGAGAGGCTAGACGTATCCATGTGAATGTTGAGGTGTCCAAGGAAGAGAAAGAGAGAGGTAGAGGGTAGAATGGATGTCAAGAAGTCAGCCCACTCAGAGAGGAAGGGGGCGACCTGGCCAGGTGGCCTGTAGATTGTGGCCACAGTAAGAGAGATGCCATGAGATATAGAGAGCCCGCAGACCAGATATTGAAAGGAGGTGTAGGCGAAGCAGGGATCCACTCCAGGAAGATCAGGGCTCTTCCACCTCCTGGACGGTTGGTTCTGGGTTCAGAGAAGATCTTGTAGCCATCAGAGGAGAGTGCTAACACTCATGACACAGCTGTCCGTGAACCGAGGACGTCCAGATCAATTTCTTAGAGCAGTCAGCAGATGTCAGAGAGGTGTTTGACAGCACAGCAAGAGTTAAGGGTAGCAACAAGGAGCAGTTTGCCTCATTTCAAAGACTTTTGTGGAGGGGTACAGGCATGAGGTACGCCCTGCAGAGGTGGTAGAGGTACCCGAGAGTGGGCAGAGGAGGAGGAAGGAGAAGATGGAGTAGTCAGAGAGGAATAAGAGGGTGCCAGAGAGGTGGCAGAGGATGGAGGAGGCATAGCAGCCAGAGAAGCAGGGGAAGGTGGCAGAGAAGCCACAGAGTTGTAGGTAGGAGTAGCAGGAGAATGATGTAAGTTGATAAGATGCAGGAAGTGTCTATCAAAAATGAGGAGATTGGGCTGAGGGCCCTGCATCAACACAATTGCATTCAGATAGACATTAATGATGGTCTTGGAGGAGTGGAAGGTGGCCAGGAGGACCGGCCACCAAGTGCCATCATTAATGGGAGAGTAGGAAAAAGGAAGGAGAGAACAGAGTCCATATGTGGGGTCCATAGGCTTGGAGAGGGAACGACAAAGAGGGAATCTATGAGGGTCTGTCTTGAGGAAGCACTGGTGTAGGTATCAGCAATAGGGAGGCCTGGGTTGGAGACTAGTATGTCCTTTTAAGCTTCATCCTACCAGACATACTGAGAGGGATAGGATAGGAAAGAATAGTAGTTAGAGAAGATAAAGGGAGAATGAGAGCACCATGGAGGGGTGCGAGGCGGAGAGCAAGCAAAGGTAGCCCAAGCAGGAGGGGGTGGGGGTGAGGTCATACACTAGGGGCACACAAATGGGAAGGCACAAGAGGAAGACAGATACAGTGAGAACAGAGAACCAAAACCACAATGCTTGCAGTTAAGGGGGAGACCTAAAGAGAAGGAGTGCAATAACGTGTGATAATACAATAGAGACCACAGGGGGGCAAGAGTGAGTGGAGAAATGCAATACAGTACAGGATACACAGCACTCTAGTAACACTAGGGGGACCTAGAGGAGTAAGAAGAGAAATGGAAAAATGCCACAAAGAAACTATAAAATACAATACACACAAAACAATAGAGAGTGCGAGGGGCATGCAAATAAAGGACAATATATGCAAGACACAAGTATCCATGGAGGACCTACAGGAGAAGAAGAGAATAGACACAATAAAACAGGTAACCAATAAATACAGCTATGGGGGACCTGAAGGGAGAAGGAAGAGAGGGGAGAACGACCCATTAATGTGGGGAATCCACCTGAGGAGACGGGCAGAGAGGGAAAGGACATGGAAGGCCAGTTGAAGGCAGAGCCTGAGTTGCGGGGATAAGTGCATGTCGTGACAGGAAGAGGGTGGAAGGATGTGCAAGGCCGGGAGAAGTGGAGCCTGAGTTGCAGGTGGAAAGTGCATGTGGAGATAGGAAGAGAGGGGAAGAATGCGCAAGGACAGGAGAAAGCGGAGCCTGAGTTGTGGAGGGAAAGTGCACGTGGAGACGGTAGAAGATGGGAAAGATGTGCGAGACTGGGAGAAGCGGAGCCTGAGTTGCTGGTGGAAAGCACACGTGGACACGGGAAGAGGCCAGGGAGTTGGGTGGAGTGCAGCAGTGCTATTCTCCTAGCCTGCACCTTCTTACCTTACTGATGCAGAAGGATGGAGTGTCATCCGCACTCACAATCTCCACCGATATTCCTTCATTGCCAAATACCTGCGTCACACAACACCACAGCCTTCTCTTGCAAGGGCTGTGCCGCAGAGGGTTCGATCCTTGGTTCTTAAAGACTTGTGAGCATGGAAATTGCGTTGCGTACTATGTGTCATCGGGTAGCGTCTCCTGCTGCCATGATGAGAGAGGGGGGATGAAGTTAAATAGGAAGGCAGCAACTGACACTTGTTTCATCGGACGGATGTGCGTGCATGAGGGTCGACAGGACCCAGGTGAGAGGAGAGATTGATATAACCAGGAGAGTGGGCTGGTCAGTGGGGAGGAGAGTGAAAGATCGGTTTGGATGAAGGTATCAAGAGTGTGTCCAGCCTAGTGGGTTGGACCAGAAGGGAAATGGAGAGGGAGAGCGAGGTGCAGAGGTCATGGAAAAGAGTGGAAGCCGTGATTGAGGAGTCAAGGTGGATGAGAAGGAGTTTAGTAGTGGTAGTGATGAGAGAGGAGGAGAAGCCAACACACTCAGAGAGGAACAGAGTGGTACAGCCAGATGGCCTGTAGATGCTGGCAATGGTCATTGAGTAGGTGGGAGAGATGGCCAACTTGCAAACCAGGCTCTTGTAGGTACAGTAAGGCAGGGTGGGTATGATGAAGAAGAGAGCAAGTCAGGAAGATAAGAGCAGCCCCACCACCTGCACGGCTAGGGCAAGGCTTGAGGGTGATCTTATAGCCATCAGGGAGAAGGGAGTCAAAAGCAGTGACTGAGCTGGCCTTGAACCACCTCTCGGTAAGAGCAAGGATATTGAGGTCAAGGTCTTCAAGAAGGAGGCAGATGTCGGCAGAGTGTTTGTTGGCATAACGATCATTAAGCATGGCTAGATGCAGGAGATCTCCACCTATGGAGATTTTCCAAGGTGGGGTACAGGGGTGTGGAACACCAGTTGGAGGGGGGACATAGAGAGAGAAAGAAGGAGTAGTAGGAGTGGGAGGAAATTAATCAGGGATGGCAGGCACCTGTCAAAGAGAAGGAGGTTGGGTTGAAGACTCTGCACCAAGATAGTGCCACTGTGATAGACATTAATGATACACCTGAATGATGCAAAGCCTGCCAAGAGGACTTCCCATTTAGTGCCACCATTAATGGGTGAGGATCTAATAGGAGAGAGGTTAGAGGTGAGATGAGGAGTCCATAGATCTGGAGTGCAGACAGAGAAGAGGATATCAGTAAAGATCTGTCTGGAAGTTGCACTGACATAGGTGTCGCAATAGGTAGGCCAGGGTCAGGGGTCAGGTGTCAGGATATCTTTTTTAAGCTATATTCTTCCAGACTTGGTGAGAGAGGGATGATAGGTTATAGCATAGCAGTTGTAAATGATAGCGGAGATGGTGAGTGCCATAGTGGTCGAGGATGGGAGGAAGAAAGGGAGGGGTTGCACAGCACAATATGAGCACACACTCCCCAAGCAGTCTAGTAGCCAAGGGACAGTTCAGTGGGTGGCCAGGTAACCAGTTAGCGCCGCAGACATGAGCATCATCAAGGGAGAGAGAGAGAGAGAGAGAAAGAAAGCAGAAGTGAAAAGGAAGGTCTTGAGTTGCTTCCGGAACCTTAGGTGGTCCTTCTCAAGTTTGAGAGAGGCTTGGAGGCTGTTCAGAGGGAGTGTAAGTGATTTAAATACGGCACTTCACGTAAGTCAATGCTTAGCGTGTAATGCACAACTGAACTCCTTATTTATTTATTTGTGTCTAAAAGTTCTTTTATTCTGAACGATGTACCACTTATATCATGCCCCTCTCTTGGAACCCCAACCCCCGGTCACAGTGAACCAGGAATCAGGCTGATTTGCAGAGTTAAAATATTTATTTGTATATTCACAATATCATCACACTATTTTTAATTGGGATACAATAATCACCAATGGGGTGATGTCACACTAAGCAATCTCTTTAATTACAGGGAGTAATGATGAGCAAAAACAATGCAGCACAGCAATAATACTTTTGTGGGTGTGGGTTCAAATCAAATAGCAATGTGGTTACTCTTTCCCCCTGCATGCCCCTCAACCCCCCAATATGCAATGTAGAGAGATAGGAGGAGAGAGAACAGGTTTCAGGAATGCAGAACTCAAATACAATGTCAATCCCAATTTCCCCCCAGCAAACACAAGAGAGAAACGGAGTTGATTGGCAAACTGTCAAACTGGTTTTTATAGTTGTCTTTGAATGGATTGGGTAAAAACACTAAACATGGTTTAAATGACTGAAATTGTTGAAATTCTAATGGGGGCCGCTTTATCTGGTTGTAGACAAACATTAGCAATGGTTTGACACCAATAAGCAATGTGAAAACTGAAATTTTAGGTCGGGTGCAATGAAAAGCTATTTTACACTTGTAATATTTTGCCAAAACGAAAATTTGCAGCAAACATTTCCACGTGCGGTAATTGCGATCGCGGGAGAACTATAAGGATTTGAGATGTGGTTCTTGATTCGATGGAAATCTGTGGATGTTATCTACAAGCAGACACTTCAATTTTGCTTCTAGCATGAAAATTGAAGAAGTTATGGACCTTTTCGTGGAGGTCATTTTTTTCAGAAAGAGGTAAATTGGAAAACAAGGATGCGCTTTTAAAAGTCAAACAGGATTTCTTTACACTAGGGATGGACTATGAAGAAGCAATTACTACACGACAGCACAGCCACCAGATCAGGACGCCTCTGGATCAGGTTTTTGCCTGCCGTGACGCTTGCCTTCTTCAGATGAAATATATCAGCGCAAAGATCGGTTTAACACTACTAGTACAGAAGGAGATTATAGGGACGAGATAGAGAGTTCAAGCTGTTCAAAAAATTTCTATCAATGCAGTTCTGGATATAGATAGAATGGATTTGGATAGAGATGACTATGGACAGTGCATAGGCTAGTGACAGTCCTATACTAAGGATATTCACTAAATAGGTTTGAACAGAACCATCAGGAATTCTGGTCCATCAAGATCAGGGGTTCTGGTCCGAAATTCTGCTTGGCACACCGGACTGTGACAGGCTGCTGGGCACACCAGACTGGACTGGTCAGCAATGGCTCTGGTTCACAGCTATCTGGTCACAACACGGCTCTACTGGGTTGATTCTTTGGATTCTGGAAATAATTCTTAACAGGAAAGCAGTACAGCACATCCAGGCTGTTATTTGTTTCCCCTTAGATGTCTGGGGTAAATTCTGGTTTCAGGAATTTTAAGGCCTAGCTGAGAATGGTTCAGCTATGGAACTGGGCCTTTCTGCTTGCCAAGTTTCTGGAGTCTGGAGCAGGGAAGATGTCAAGTTCTCTTGCAAAGGGCTCCACCAGCAATCGGTTGGTGGGTGAATCTGTCTGTGTCTTTAAGTCCTCAGCTTTCTCTATTTATGCATTGATAAAGGGGTGTGTGTGCTAGATTATCCTAGGTGCGCCCCCCTTGGCTGGCTATAGGCTAGAGTCTCCGTTCTGCCTTGATTGGAGGAGAAAACAGGGTGTCACCATGATGATGTGGTTTCATGACTCAGGGAATCCTCCCCTTTGCTTTTGAACATGAAATCTACTTTTCGTATAATACATATTTACAATTTTGCAGACTTTATAACAATAACATATCTACATCACATATTTTGTGGAGCAAAGGCTCTTCCAAGCCCTGTCCTTGTAGGATCTTGTGTTGGCTTTTGACAGAATTCTGCCCTTTTTGACCAGAACACCATATATAGTTTATCCAAAATTGTGTACAACTGTGCGCATTGCATATGGGCATGAGTGTGTGAAGTTTCATGCTTTTGACATAATTACATTTGCTATAAAACCACAATTTCTACAGTTACATCCCAGAACATAGCTCAGAGTTCTGGCTCCTCTTAAAATGTGCAGCAAAAATATAGGTTCAGAAGTCCGGGGTTTATAGATTTTTTACAATTGTCCACCGTAAATTATCAGTCTTTTTAGAAATCTGCTTTTTGTCCATTGTGAATCAACAAAAGTTGTCTGTCCCCGCCTCCTCCTCCTTCTTGCAGCTTCAGAAGCCATTCCCCACACCCTTCCTTCTGGGAGAGGCCATTTACGATCCTTCCTGTTTAGCATCTCCATGCCTGAGAGGAAGTCCATTGTGCCCTTCCCAGAGCAGCCCAAGTGTTCCTCCCCTCTTAATCAACACATGAATGTGAGTTCCTGGTTTTAGAGAGCAGAGGGAGGTGCCTGGCCCTGTGGGGGAAGTTGTTTGTGGTTTTGGCCTGTAGTCAGGTTTACTTCAAATGTAATTTTGTTACATTCTTCTTTGTTGAAAATAAACTTGCAATTTTAAAACAAACATCTAGAACACTGATTCCAGACTCTAAACCATGAAGTTTAAATACTTACAACCTAGGTTACTCTTGATAATAAGTCATTTAGATTTTATACATTAGATCTTAATGGTGCAAGTTTACAGTTTTAATGCTGGCTTTTGAAACAGCATTCAGGCAGCTGCTCGTACTGCGCCCACATTTTGACAGATTTCACAGGCAGGCGAACTGGCTGTGGATGTTTTTGCAACCAATTCAGCTTTCCAGGATATTGCAATTTCCCAATGATTTCTTGAATTCAATAAAATGGGACACCCAACAAGAAGATTGGATGTTTGTGGGTGTTTTGGACCAGCATTCTGTATTTCCAGCAATAAAGAAAAGATTTAAAAACAAGATTCCAAATTTCCTTCTGCAAGCACTGCTTTTCACCTGTGCTCCATTTTTACATGTTGGGCAGCCCAATGCCATGTTTCAGAAGTGAGGTCTCCGTTCCACCACTGACAACATGCATAGTAGATTTGGCAGCCATCTTTTTGTGCTTTATAGGGCGCAAATTCCATAGGTTTTGGCACGCATAGGGGTTTTGTGGCCATTTTGATGATTCTGGTGCCACCAGCACACAGTGATGCCACAGGGCAGAGCGTAAGTGGATTAATACATCCCAGAGGAGATCCCAGCAGAGGACAGATATCTACCCCCCACTGTCTGCCCAGAGAAGCGTATGACCCTCAGAGAGTTGGAGGTGGATGAGCAGAGGGCTTCGAGAAGGAAGATACTTAGGAAGAGAGAGTTGGATGTAGTGTGGTTCCAAGCCCCAGAAAGCCTTGTGGACAATGCAGAGGGACTTCAACTTGATCCTTGCAGCAACCAATAGCCAGTGGAGAGATTTTGGTGCTAGAGAGATACTGTCCCTGGGCATGAGTACAAGGACAAGTCTTGCAGTCCTGTTTCGGATTAGTTGCAAAGGGCGAAGAGTAGAGGCAGGCAGATGTAAAAGAGACTGTGTACAGACTTGTTCACACACAGGATTGAAATGGGGATTGGGCCCCTTTACTTTACATGAGAGCAATTACTTCCTCACAGAATTGGAACATCAACTACTTTACACATACGTCCTGCATATACCTTTTGAGCATCCAAATTTTAACCTCAGGGTGGTCTTATTTGCACTACCAGCCACCCTCCTACAATTTGTCCTTTCACTCACCTGGAGACATGCCTTGATAACGACCTGGAAGGTCGAAACACCTGTCGGCTGTTTCTTGACAGAATATTTGCAACTAATATAAAGATCACATTTACTATACCATAAGAACCGATGTGAAAGAATATTTCTTTTAATTTGGACTACAATATTCAGGATTTGCGGTTTGGATCTACCTTCAATCTCTATCTTCTAGATATAGAAAGAGGCTGTTGCAGTACTCCAACCTAGAGAGAACCAAGGCTCTGCAGACAGTGAGCTGCTTGGGGAAAGTGAGAAAAGGAAGAGAGCCTCTGAGGAGGTGCAATGGTAGTGTGACTTCTTAGAGATGTCTGAGATGTGAGGAGAGAAGGAGAAGGTGTAGGCGAAGATGACACCAAGGTTCTTTGCCTCGCAGGAAGGTGGGGGTTGAGGGCCCAGTGTGGGCGGTTAGAGTGCAAGAGGGAAAGCGGGAGCAGGGGTCCCAATCAGTCTTTCTGGCATTAAGGCAGATATTGTTGGAGTCAAACCATTCCTGAATCGTGGATAGACAGTTAGGAATGAGGGAGAGATCAGAGGAGGCTGACGGGAGCCTGAAGAAGAGCCGAGTGTCATCCGCATAACACTGAAAGTTGGAACAGACGGTAGAGATGAGGTGGGCCAGAGGAACCAAGTAATGGTTGATGGGCCAGGGTGAGAGATTAGAACCCTGGGGAATACCACATGTAGAGAGAAAGGTGAGAGAGAGAAAGGACCCTTGTTGGACTTGGGAGGGTTGATCGGAGAGAAAGGAGGTCAACCATGGTAGTGCAAGACCCGTGATGCCCATGTTGTCACAGGGACGATTAATCAGGATGGGTTGGTTGAACGTGTCGAAAGCAGAGGATAGATCAAGGAGAATGACGAAAGAACGCAGGTTAGAGTCGAGATTAGAGAGCACGTCTTCACGGGTGTTCAGGAGGTACATGTTTCTGTGCGTCTGGTTGCTCTAAAGCCAGACTGGTTGTCATGGGGACAACCAACAGATTCAGTATGGAGAATGAGCTGGGAGATGGACAGTTTTTCCAGGGGTTTGCCCAGGAAAGTAGTGATAGAGGATAAGCAGTAGTTTGCCAGAGAGGAAGGATTGGCAGTGGGCTTTTTGTGGAGGGGGTGCAGAAGGGAGTGATTTAGGGGTAAGGGAAGGTTCCAGTCCCAAAAGAGTTATTGCAGAAATTGGCTAAGGCTGCAGCAAGGGTGTCGATGTGGTCCTTGATGGTTGTGGAGGACCAGGGGAGCAAAGGATTTCATTAATCAGACTTGTCTTGAAACAGCGTCTGGCGTGAACACTGGGAAGGAGGAGAAAGGAGGAGGAGAGAAGGCCAGAGAGGGGCCAGGAGTGGTTGGAGGAAGAGGAGAGAGTGGACAGGATATCCTGCATGTTATTGGTGAAGTGAGAACAGGGTAGGTGGAGACTGTTGCAGGATTGGCCAGCTCCTTGCAGAGTCTGAAATGTTTGGCTGAGTTGTTAGAGGCCGCAGAGATGTGGCCATGGATTTAGGCTCTCTTTTTGGAGAGGGCAGAGAGTATATATGGCCTTTGGAGCAGGCGACAGACCAGTTTGTCAAAGTATGAGCCTGATAACCTCCACTTCCTCTCAGCCACCCTACACTTGCATTTAAGGGTGGTGAGGTCGGAATCATACCAAGAATTGTACTTGGTGTGTCCTTCAGACGGATCCTCATGACAGGGGCAAGGACATACAGAGTGTAAGAGATTGAGGCTGGAGAGGGTTGTGTCAGAGTGTGAGTAAGCTGCAGGTGAAGGAGGAGGAGAGAAAGTAGCGGCAAAAGCCCCCACTGACGCACGCTTCATGGGCCAGATGCCTGGTGGATATGGAGCGACAGGTGAGAGGAGAGAAGAAAGTAGTCAGTAGAAGGGGGAGGAGTGGTTAGAGGGTTGGAGAGGGGGATGTAAGATGAGATAAGAACATCCAGGGTGTGCCCAGTAGTAGAGTGTGTCGGGCCAGAGTGAATAATAGAAAGATAGACAGTTGCAGAGATTGCAAAAGAGCCCAGAGGAGGGGCTAGACGTATCCATGTGAATGTTGAGGTGTCCAAGGAAGAGAAAGAGAGAGGTAGAGGGTAGAATGGATGTCAAGAAGTCAGCCCACTCAGAGAGGAAGGGGGCGACCTGGCCAGGTGGCCTGTAGATTGTGGCCACAGTAAGAGAGATGCCATGAGATATAGAGAGCCTGCAGACCAGACATTGAAAGGAGGTGTAGGCGAAGCAGGGATCCACTCCAGGAAGATCAGGGCTCTTCCACCTCCTGGACGGCTGGTTCTGGGTTCAGAGAAGATCTTGTAGCCATCAGAGGAGAGTGCTAACACTCATGACACAGCTGTCCGTGAACCGAGGACGTCCAGATCAATTTCTTCGAGCAGTCAGCAGATGTCAGAGAGGTGTTTGACAGCACAGCAAGAGTTAAGGGTAGCAACAAGGAGCAGTTTGCCTCATTTCAAAGACTTTTGTGGAGGGGTACAGGCATGAGGTACGCCCTGCAGAGGTGGTAGAGGTACCCGAGAGTGGGCAGAGGAGGAGGAAGGAGAAGATGGAGTAGTCAGAGAGGAATAAGAGGGTGCCAGAGAGGTGGCAGAGGATGGAGGAGGCATAGCAGCCAGAGAAGCAGAGGAGGGTGCACAAGGGGAAGGTGGCAGAGAAGCCACAGAGTTGTAGGTAGGAGTAGCAGGAGAATGATGTAAGTTGATAAGATGCAGGAAGTGTCTATCAAAAATGAGGAGATTGGGCTGAGGGCCCTGCATCAACACAATTGCATTCAGATAGACATTAATGATGGTCTTGGAGGAGTGGAAGGTGGCCAGGAGGACCGGCCACCAAGTGCCATCATTAATGGGAGAGTAGGAAAAAGGAAGGAGAGAACAGAGTCCATATGTGGGGTCCATAGGCTTGGAGAGGGAACGACAAAGAGGGAATCGATGAGGGTCTGTCTTGAGGAAGCACTGGTGTAGGCATCAGCAATAGGGAGGCCTGGGTTGGAGACTAGTATGTCCTTTTAAGCTTCATCCTACCAGACATACTGAGAGGGATAGGATAGGAAAGAATAGTAGTTAGAGAAGATAAAGGGAGAATGAGAGCACCATGAAGGGGTGCGAGGCGGAGAGCAAGCAAAGGTAGCCCAAGCAGGAGGGGGTGGGGGTGAGGTCATACACTAGGGGCACACAAATGGGAAGGCACAAGAGGAAGACAGATACAGTGAGAACAGAGAACCAAAACCACAATGCTTGCAGTTAAGGGGGAGACCTAAAGAGAAGGAGTGCAATAACGTGTGATAATACAATAGAGACCACAGGGGGGCAAGAGTGAGTGGGGAAATGCAATACAGTACAGGATACACAGCACTCTAGTAACACTAGGGGGACCTAGAGGAGTAAGAAGAGAAATGGAAAAATGCCACAAAGAAACTATAAAATACAATACACACAAAACAATAGAGAGTGCGAGGGGCATGCAAATAAAGGACAATATATGCAAGACACAAGTATCCATGGAGGACCTACAGGAGAAGAAGAGAATAGACACAATAAAACAGGTAACCAATAAATACAGCTATGGGGGACCTGAAGGGAGAAGGAAGAGAGGGGAGAACGACCCATTAATGTGGGGAATCCACCTGAGGAGACGGGCAGAGAGGGAAAGGACATGGAAGGCCAGTTGAAGGCAGAGCCTGAGTTGCGGGGATAAGTGCATGTCGTGACAGGAAGAGGGTGGAAGGATGTGCAAGGCCGGGAGAAGTGGAGCCTGAGTTGCAGGTGGAAAGTGCATGTGGAGATAGGAAGAGAGGGGAAGAATGCGCAAGGACAGGAGAAAGCGGAGCCTGAGTTGTGGGGGGAAAGTGCACGTGGAGACGGTAGAAGATGGGAAAGATGTGCGAGACTGGGAGAAGCGGAGCCTGAGTTGCTGGTGGAAAGCACACGTGGACACGGGAAGAGGCCAGGGAGTTGGGTGGAGTGCAGCAGTGCTATTCTCCTAGCCTGCACCTTCTTACCTTACTGATGCAGAAGGATGGAGTGTCATCCGCACTCACAATCTCCACCGATATTCCTTCATTGCCAAATACCTGCGTCACACAACACCACAGCCTTCTCTTGCAAGGGCTGTGCCGCAGAGGGTTCGATCCTTGGTTCTTAAAGACTTGTGAGCATGGAAATTGCGTTGCGTACTATGTGTCATTGGGTAGCGTCTCCTGCTGCCATGATGAGAGAGGGGGGATGAAGTTAGATAGGAAGGCAGCAACTGACACTTGTTTCATCGGACGGATGTGCGTGCATGAGGGTCGACAGGACCCAGGTGAGAGGAGAGATTGATATAACCAGGAGAGTGGGCTGGTCAGTGGGGAGGAGAGTGAAAGATCGGTTTGGATGAAGGTATCAAGAGTGTGTCCAGCCTAGTGGGTTGGACCAGAAGGGAAATGGAGAGGGAGAGTGAGGTGCAGAGGTCATGGAAAAGAGTGGAAGCCGTGATTGAGGAGTCAAGGTGGATGAGAAGGAGTGTAGTAGTGGTAGTGATGAGAGAGGAGGAGAAGCCAGCACACTCAGAGAGGAACAGAGTGGTACAGCCAGATGGCCTGTAGATGCTGGCAATGGTCATTGAGTAGGTGGGAGAGATGGCCAACTTGCAAACCAGGCTCTTGTAGGTACAGTAAGGCAGGGTGGGTATGATGAAGAAGAGAGCAAGTCAGGAAGATAAGAGCAGCCCCACCACCTGCACGGCTAGGGCAAGGCTTGAGGGTGATCTTATAGCCATCAGGGAGAAGGGAGTCAAAAGCAGTGACTGAGCTGGCCTTGAACCACCTCTCGGTAAGAGCAAGGATATTGAGGTCAAGGTCTTCAAGAAGGAGGCAGATGTCGGCAGAGTGTTTGTTGGCATAACGATCATTAAGCATGGCTAGATGCAGGAGATCTCCACCTATGGAGATTTTCCAAGGTGGGGTACAGGGGTGTGGAACACCAGTTGGAGGGGGGACATAGAGAGAGAAAGAAGGAGTAGTAGGAGTGGGAGGAAATTAATCAGGGATGGCAGGCACCTGTCAAAGAGAAGAAGGTTGGGTTGAAGACCCTGCACCAAGATATTGCCACTGTGATAGACATTAATGATACACCTGAATGATGCAAAGCCTGCCAAGAGGACTTCCCATTTAGTGCCACCATTAATGGGTGAGGATCTAAAAGGAGAGAGGTTAGAGGTGAGATGATGAGTCCATAGATCTGGAGTGCAGACAGAGAAGAGGATATCAGTAAAGATCTGTCTGGAAGTTGCACTGACATAGGTGTCGCAATAGGTAGGCCAGGGTCAGGGGTCAGGTGTCAGGATATCTTTTTTAAGCTATATTCTTCCAGACTTGGTGAGAGAGGGATGATAGGTTATAGCATAGCAGTTGTAAATGATAGGGGAGATGGTGAGTGCCATAGTGGTCGAGGATGGGAGGAAGAAAGGGAGGGGTTGCACAGCACAATATGAGCACACACTCCCCAGGCAGCCTAGTAGCCAAGGGAAGCAAGAAGAAGATACTCTGGAATATCAATCAAAGAAAACGAAACCTATGTAGGGCACCTACATATAAAACACAGAAAACGAAATTGGCAACAGAATGCAAGGGTCCTTAAATTCGATTTCTGATGCAAGGCACTATAGCAACACAAAACGAAATTGGCAGCACAGATGTAAGGGCACCTAAAATCGATTTCTGATGCAAGGCACTATAGCAACACAAAACGAAATTGGCAGCACAGATGTGAGGTCATCTAAATTCGATTTTTCATGCAACGCACTCTAAACACACACAATAAAATTGGCAGCACAGGTGAAGGGTGCATTCAAAGAAACGTTTTGGCTATGCAGACATTCAGACATTCATAGGGATGTGATACAAGGTGTTGATGACTCGTGGAAGTCAGAGATGTAGCAGAGTTGTTATAAAAACAGACACCGGGAATGAGTGAGATTAAGTAAGGCAAGGAAGTCTGAGTGGTGTACGGACACCTTGGTTCAACAGCTGTTAGGAATTAGTGGAGAGGCTGTTCCAATGCTCAGTCATCACTCGCTGGTATTTTGGAGGGTTCTTTGAGTTGCAGAGACCCAAGTTTGTTTGGTAATGGGCTGTTCACCTGGGGGCAGCTCCATGCTTGTGGGAGGAAAAAGGAGAGGGCCCTCTGAGCCCTCCTTGCCCATACAGGCAGAAGAATGGGCCTTACTCAAGGGGCCAGTTTATGGCTGCCACAACAGGTTTTGTATTATGGTTAACCCTATATTAGGTTAACCCTTGAGGTACAGACTGCACCGAGACACTTTGAGTTAACACACAGGTTTACTAAATTTGCAGGTTCACATGGACAGCAGGTAGGTACACAGGTAACAGGTAAGTTACATATAGGTCAAGTTCTTATGTAGGGAGACATCCACCAGTCCCTCATTTACTCCAGCTCCAGATCCCAACTGAAACTTGATGGAATCTCATGGAGTCTTACATCTCAACATTCCATATTCAAATTAACCTAAGTACATACACACTCACAGGTCAGGGAGAGCCAAGGAAAGACAGGTGTAAAACACAACACATCTCCTCCCTTATATGACAAAGAACAGAACAGAGGAAAGCACAAGGAAACAGTAAACAATCCAACACAATAAAATCCTTCCGAAACCTTACTGCCAAGCCAAAACGCTCTGAAAAATAAGCTCTACCCCCTCTGTACCTCCCACTGCTAAAACATAACACACCCCCACCAAGACAACACAACTGTTCTATGGCTGGCCTGCGACAGAACCCAAATCAGGGGACCAGCCTGCCTTCAAGCGAAAACCCGAAACAAGCCAAACACACAGCAAAATCTATCCTGTTCCGTCCACAATCAACTAATGGTGCCATAACACCAAAACAGGGTTCAAACCCCACTAACAGCCTGAAGCAAGTAACAACTCCACCGGGCATCTACATCCCGCAAATAATTGGTAACACAACCACGGGCATACACACCCCGCTCACCAGTTGGCAAACTAAACCGGGCATCTACATCCCGCAAAACACTGTGCACAAAAACACCGGGCATCTACATCCCACAACACTTGGCACCACAAATCCGGGCATCCACATCCCGCTAACCAATTGCAACAAAAAACGGGCATCCACATCCCACTAACCAATTGGCAACAAAACCGGGCATCCACATCCCGGAAACAATCGGCACTACAAATCCGGGCATCCACATCCCGCTCCAATTGGCACAAAACCGGGCATCCACATCCCGCTAAACAATTTGCACCAAAAATCTGGGCATCCACATCCCACTCCAATTGGCACAGAACCGGGCATCCACATCCCGCTAAACAATTGGCAGTACAGATCCGGGCATCCACATCCCGCTAACCAATTGGCAACAAAACAATCTGGGCTTCCAAATCCTGCTAACCAATTGGCAACAAAAATCGGGCATCCACATGCCGCTAAGCAATTGGCACTACAGATCCTGGCATCCACATCCCGCTAACCAATTGGCAACAAAAACGGGCATCCACATTCCGCAAAACAATTTGCACCAAAAATCTGGGCATCCACATCCCACTCCAATTGGCACAAAACCGGGCATCCGCAACCCACTAAACAATTCGCACCACAAATCCGGGCATCCAGCCTCTGCACATCAATTAGCACCAGTCTTGCACAATCACATGCTACAAACCACTTGCGCCCCCCACACGCATTCCCCCAACACACCAGTTAGGGACATTGCACATTAAAATATGGTAAACAATTGTTAAGCACCACTCTTGGATGTAAAGTCCTTCATGGTCTTTTATCTGTGGAAAACATTTTGAGATTGACAAGAAAAACAGTGCAAAGTAGAACACATTTAAAATCAGTTCAGAAATTCCACAAATCACATAGTCTCAGAACACTAACGAGCACACATTTAGGCACCACACCACGCAACACGTTTAAGATCTTATCATCTGGGCACTAAATTCGATAAATACTCTTGCCACACATCACACGTTCAAGATTTCATCATCTGGTCACTTAATATTCTCTCTGATAACATGACAGTTCTCTAAAAAAACTCAAAAGTCAGGGTCAAGCTCCTCTAATACAATAATGGCATTATCCACTTTCCAGTCAATACGAGATTCCTCCTGCGATTCCGCCTCCACACAGGTTCCGATACCGAAATGTCAACTTTCTTCCATATAGCCTTTGCCACCCACACAGTCATCGACTGTTTGTTCAGTACAAAAATTATCACTAGAATCTTCCAAAGTCAGTTTTACTCTTTTGAAACAAGGCACATTGGTCATCTTTACCTCCCTATGTACTGACTTCATTTCAGACAAAGTCACATCCTGCTCCGATCTCGCCTCAGCAGATAAAGTCACATCCTGCTCCGATCTCGCCTCAGCAGATAAAGTTGCATCCTGCTCCAAACTCGCCTCAGCAGATCTTCGTTTTCCAAGTTGCGCAGAAATGGGACGTTTCAAGCAAAGAATCGGCACCGCGTCACGTGACACACTTGCCACGCTCCCTGCGGCCGCTAGACTCTTCACCAACATCATCACTTCACAATAAGTCAGGATCCCGGTAACACCTTGCGTTGGCCAGCACACACACCCTGATAACGCCTCTTGAGTGTCCAATGCCCGGAATTTGAAGCAGAGGTCAGTGGTCAGTGGTCAAACACGTTGTTCTTTAAGCACTCAACGTGAGCCACAGATATCAATGCTTCGAAAACTCGTCGCTCAAGTGCTGTGAAACTGTGACACCTAACTTTACTGTTGCAAATTCAAATACCATTCCCAGCCGGAGGCGTTGAATTTAAGTATGACATCTCACATTCAAAGTGCGCAGAGCCACTACGAGAAACAGCTCTCTGGCTTGAAGAAATAACCCTCTTGATATCGGGGCCTCCCTCCGGGACCCGGTGGACGTCTCCCTCCTTCAGACCCTGCTGGGACCGGCACTCTACTTCCCGCAGCGTCAGCGCTGCCTCTACCAACACAAAAGATGATGTGTTCACCTTCCCCCTGTTCCTCTCCTCACTTCTGCCAGCAGTTGACACGGCCACCTCGCCTTCTGCGCACCGTATGGTGTACTGTTGGCCTCAGTAAACGGGGCAGCTCCACTCGTCCTAGTGGCTGCACAGCTCCGGAGCAGTATCTTTACACATGAGGCCAAGGGCACTTTAGATCCTCGTCGCCAATATTATGGTTAACCCTTGAGGTACAGACCGCACCGAAACACTTGGAGTTAAAACACAGGTTTACTAAATTTGTAGGTTCACATGGACAGCAGGTAGGTACACAGGAAACAGGTAAGTTCTTATGTAGGGATACATCCACCGGTCCCTCATTTACTCCAGCTCCAGATCCCAACTGAAACTTGATGGAATCTCAGGGAGTCTTACATCTCAACATTCCATATTCAAATTAACCTAAGTACATACACACTCACAGGTCAGGGAGAGCCAAGGAAAGACAGGTGTAAAACACAGCAATTTGCTATTCAAGCAAATGCCTGCCCAATCAGAGAGGGGAAGCTGGCTGATCGGATTTTGGCTCGTCTACACAAGGATGGATCAGTCATTTTGAAGAGGGGATTCCCAATACATTTTTAAATAGCCAAGTGGTTTCAAATTCAGATCTGCACCTTCATACACACAAGCTAATCATGTGCCCATCAAACACACAAGCTACTCATCTGCCCATCAAGGTAAGGTGAAAACGTCTCCAGCATAAAAGGAGCGTGTGGAGCACTCACTGTGCTATTTTCATTTTTCGTTTTTTTCTTTTCGTTTTTTATAATCAGCATTTAATAGCCCAGCAGGGATGCCCTTCTGTCTTGGCCCTCGACCTCTGCCTCGCTGCGCCTGCAGCATCCAACGTGCTTCCCACAAGGCTTCTGCCCAGCCTTAGGAGATGGAATTAAGAACCTGTAAACAGGTATACATGGGGAGGACAAGGGGGTAGATGAAAACTCATCTCACCTTGTAGAAAACAGTCAGAGGAACAGAGTGGAAGGAAAGACTGGAGAGAGACCAGGTTTTGTAGAAAGTGGTAATAAGGCCAGGAGGATAAGAGATGGTGAGAAAAGCAAGAAAGTGGAGTTTGGAAAAGGAAGATAAGTGATATTCAAAGTATGGAAACAGAGAAAGGTTAGTAGGAGGAGAGAAGGCAGACCAGAAAGAGTGGAAGAGGATGCCAGTACTGCCTGTTCTGCCAGTAGACTGGGAGGGGGAGGGGGTGGCGAGATAAAGCAAGAGTGGAGGTGTTACAAGTAGTAATCAAGGTTTCAGTGAGTTAAAAAAGAACAGGTCAGGATATTGAATGGAACTTATTACAAATAGAGTGTGCATTGCTAAGACCATTAGGTACGACAGGGGACAGATTGTATTGAATAGGGAGCGAGAGCAAGATGAGCAAAGGCTAATGATAAGAGAAGCCATGAAGCAAGACATAAGAAATAGGAAAGAAAGACGATAGATAAATGATACACATTAAAATGGGTAACAGCAAGGAAGAAGAAAAGGTGACATTGGATACATTTATGGGAATTATACTCAGAGCACACAGTGAAACAAAAGCAAACAATGGTTGATTGTGATCCTTAAATATGGCCCCATTTAATGAGGATGCCCAAGGTGAGGACACCCTGTCAGATGGAAATTTACTGGAATGGGGACAAGACCCTTGAGAAGCCACGTGGCAGGGTGAATTGGGATAGCAGTAGCTCTTATGCTCCTTGCCACAGCTGGCTGGTGCAGTGAAGGGCCAAGTCTAGCAGGGCTAGTGTTGGAAGGCTCCTCGGCGGTAAGGCCACCAGGGGAAAAGCAGCTGGAGGATTATCCGGGGCCAGTGGAGTCTGGGTGCTGAGCCCATCAGATGGAGCTGTCTTATGAAAAGTCACCTGGCAGACTGATATAGGATGACTACAATTCCGACATTTGAACTCCCAGTGTCAAAAGGACAGAGACTAGCAAGATGCCATCTGAGTAGAATGTTGGCTCGTGGGATGCCAGGCTCTTTGTCATGTCTTCCATATAGATTATTTTAAAGGTAATAATCCATGTCATTCTTTTGCATGGTGAAATGTGTGGGATATTGTCTGCATTAACATTAGCAGCAAGGTTTTGGCAGATATTGCTGATCTTGTCAAAGATGAAGTTGGGGATGGTGAGGTTCCTGCTAGGCCTTCCTCACCGCTATTGAGCATGCAATAATACGCGGGATATGAGACTTGAAATGCACGACTTCTTTATTTAACATCAAACAAGAACTGCCCATTTCCCCCTGTCCCTCTCCCTAACCCAACGTCACTTCCCTCCCTTTAGGGCCGCAATGGCGGACCTCCCACCAAACAATGTGGAGGGGCTGGGCTGCTGGTCAGGATGTTACAGAACATCCTGACAGTGATGGCGGTGGATTTCTAGATGGAGTGCGAAATGGCAAGTGTCAGAGATGGTGTTGTTGCATTGTTGGAGTGCCTTGAATAGTTCCTTGCTTTTTTTGGCTTTGGCTATGGTGTTCTGGTATCCTGAGACTTTTGTTATGGTGATCATTTGTCTACTGGAATTCTAGCGATCTTGTTGTATGATTAGTTAAGATATTCACTTGGAATGTATTGCTCTTGCTCCCGGTGGAATCTGTGCTGATGGTCATTTAGTTATTACATGTACCAGTGGGTAGTTGGATAGAGCCTGATGGTTCTTTGTTTGTTCTGGGGCATCTATGTTGCAGTTTGACTTGATGGTGTTGTTGAGTACTTCAATTAGGGCAGTGTAGTTCTTATTATGTAAGGCAAGTCTAATCAGATGTTCTGTGAGTGATTCTAAAGGAAAGTCTTTGAAAGTTCAGGATGTGTGCTTTAAATCACATTTGTAAATTTAAAGGGTGATTTTACAAAAAAACGTAAATTGCATGCAGTGCAGCCACCAACGCTGGCTAAAGGGCCCCCTGCATGCCATTTTAAAAGTTCACAAGACAGAGCGGAACACTAAAGAGTGAAATGGGATATGTTCCCAGTTACTTTGTGGGGTTTGACAAACTCTGGTCCTGTGAGGCGCTGGTAGGATTAACTAGTCCGGTGATTGCTGGTAGGCAGCTTTCTCAGATAATGGATGAGTCAAGTTTTGTTGTCAAACATGAGGTTGTTTTATTCCTTAGTTAGTCAGCACCAATGAAAGACATCATTGGATAAAAGGTGACATTTATAACATGATGATGTGTTACACAGCCGACGCGCGTTTCAACCTAAGTCTTTTTCAAGGCCAATTGAGTTATGGGGTGAGCTTCAAGGTGCAGTGAGCTGGTCCTCCCATGTGTGGGTGCCAGTGGACTGGGTAGCCGTTGTTTGGCCGGGTTCGGTAGTGATGGTGCTCAGAGTCATGTTACGCTTGTTCTTGTCTGCTCTGTTTTGTGAAGACAAATACCACTTGCACAGTCTTGTTTGCAGGCAGCCTTTATCAATGGATTCTGACAAAATCTGTCTGGTCCTCAGCAGGTGCTAACTCAAGCGATCCCAAGGCAGATTCCATGTGAATGCTTTCGTTTCATGGTGTGCAGGTCCCAAGGTGGATTCCATTGGAATGCCAAGCAGGTGTCAAATACACTATTAAGAAAGAGGTGGTCAGCACGGTGGCAGTCTTAACTCTGCTCCTTCCCCCTGCTCCACGTTGTCACTGCATCAAAATGGGGTGGAGATCAAAATCAAGATGTACAAATATTCCATTTTGCTTTTACACTCTGATTTTCCAATGAGCCCCATTTAAAGTGAAGCTGTTAATGTGATGAAATACAATCTGAACATTCTGCGAACTTAATATTCAATTTGGTGCAATGAATTTGATGAATAAATATATTCCTGAATTTTCTGCCAAAAACACTATCATATTATGGCAGTGTTTTGCTTTCTCGATGTTAAATATAAGTCACTAAGTCACTGCATGCAATATGATTCAGATTAAAAAAAAATAAAAAAAAAATATGATGTTTCTAGTGTTGGTTCCGCTGCCTGGTTGTAAACAGACCAGCAAAATAAAAAGTGACACATTTACAGACGTGGTTCATTAATCAATGAAATGGCCCTGAAAGCCTCTCTTTTTTTGGCAAATGGGATGTGTGACCAGCTTTGAAACGTCAATACTTTCTTCTGTCAATTGTGGTTTCAGCCCTCCTCCCTTCTTTCGTAACTTATTAACTAAAGTACCTTCTAAACTCATGTCACAATGTCCACATTTGTCTGTCTTGCACTGGATAATTATCCCAATTATGCATGACCACTTGAATGCTGGTAATAGTCATTGTACTTTTTAATTATATGTATTGTTTGCAAAGTGGCAGAATTCCAAGTTCTTTTGGCTCATGTTTTTTTTTTTTTTTGTATTTTTTAGTCGTTAATATGTAATTTGGCTATTGAGCAAGCCTTAAACACAATCAAATGTGAAAACCATACAAACGTAATTGATACATGATTTAAAACACATTATTGTTCAAAGAGAAAAAATCAAACATTTCATATCTATAAATAAATTATTAATATGCAACAGAATCATTAAAAGGAAAGAAAAAGTCTTAATCATGCCACTAATTTTAGAAATTATTTCTAGACAAATGGATGGGAGGATAGGTCTGTAGGACCCCACATTGCCCTTCTACGTGAGGCTCATGACTCGTCGGAAGCCCCCCATGCACCTGGGCCCGGGAGGCAGGGTAGCTGCTGATCGACACGTGAGGCCACACGACCCGTAGTGTAACATATCATAGACACCATTTTGTAAATGCCAAGACTCAATTTTAGATACACTGACCCAAGACTAAGCGAAATAGCCTGCGTGCGAAAGCCATAGCTTGGCCCCCGCTGACCTCGCACAGAGAGCCTTGCACTTCTTCCTCGCCTCCACCCCATGGCAGATCCGCTGAAGGCCCGTTCTCACGAGCAACGAGACATGAACAAGTATCAGAACAAACACTGTATCATTTACCTTCCGCAGTACATCACTGCCCTAGAAGTAACCTGACTGATAGCTGGAGTCTGGAAAATAACAAGGACCATCCCAATCAGGTATGCCCCAACCCTACATCTAACCCCCAGCATTCAAAATATATGGTGTCCATGGCCTCCCCCCATGATCCCCTGCCCAGATCCCCCAGATGAAGTGCTAACTACACATACCAAACCCCTACAGTTTACAGAGTTATTTGCAATGCTAATGTGTTGGAAAGGGGTACAATTTATACGTTTATTAAAGCAAAGATGCCCCCCGTCCGCTGCAAGACACCATGTGCCCTAAAGGTTTAATGTAAGTTCTCGGAAAACCCTACCTTGTGCTGACTAATGTTTGCTGCTACGGTAAAAAGGACAGGTGAAAAGCAATATATAGAATGTTTGTGTATGTTGCAGTGAAACACGCTTGAATAGCATGTAGACAATCTAGGGCATTAAGCCAGTTTTTACTATACACAAAAATGTTACATTAACATAATGCTTCCCTGCTCCTGAGTAAACAACCCAACCTGATACTACCTCATGTTGTTATCCATCTGCCTGTCTCATGAATTACAAGTATTTGACCGATTAACGTTATGTATTGCATATGCCACTGGAAGCCTCCATTGTTATTAATGTAGAAACGTACGCGTATGTAAACAACAGAAATGTGTAATTATCCTAATGCTCACAGCCTTAGCATCCGTCCTCTCTAATGGTATAACTGTGCAGCCCAGTGAATAGAGATTTGTTTGGAGTTACAAGGCCATCTCCCCTTCCTCCCGCCAAGGCCCGCCGGGGCTCGCTGGTGCCAAAGCAGCACAGCATCACCACCCACATTCCTGCTGGACCTGCTTCAACTGACTACCACCCCCATGTCAGAGGCCGCTATGGCCTGGCCAAGTGAATTATGAGCTACCTGGTCCTAAATCCCACCGCCTCGAGGGACCAGTTATGTGCCCTCATTGAGCCAATGGTATTCGAGTTCACTCCGAGTTTAACGGGCCATGGAGATAGTTATTCACCCCTGTACTAACATATTGTAAAACCATCCCTCACTACATCTAAAAGAATAGAATTACAGAACAGTTCACCCTGTGCCCCCTGACCAGACACCTGGACTTATGAAGCTAGGCCCCCAGGTTAAGGGTAACTGTATACTGATGTATTGGTGAATCTTCATGTTGTATACTTTTTCTTTCTGTCTCCCACCTGACCTTAGATTAAGGTATTGTAGGATTTGCAGGACAACTGGAATTGTATAGCATGACGAGTGTGTGTGTGTGTGGCCACAAGGGCAAAGTGTTAGTGCAGTCACCAATCATCGATACAGACTGCGTCCGACCTGGCAGCTCCACCTCGAAGTGCCCAGCTGACCCGTCCACCCCACGTTGGTATCACACAGACGTCCACCAATCCTGGAGCAGTGCCTTGACACATCGTTTATAGTCTAGCCAACGCCACCCAATCCCCGGGACTATGTGCCCCCTATAGCTTACATCATGCATGACATATTTTTGTAATAAATATGACTGTCTTTGCTATTGTCAGACAGAGTGCTCTCGGAGTTTGCAGAGTCCTTTGCATACCCTATCTCGATTTATATAAAAACCCTTTTAACTTTACCTGCACTTGGTCCTGGTCTCATTCCCTCCTGGGGTGTGTCCTTATTGCCTCTCACTAAGGGGGGTTTATTGCCTTATTGGGGGACGCTTACTTTCAGTGGTGACACCGAAGGCGTGATTTGCCTTTTGTTGACCCCTTTTGGCACGAGACGTTCCCGGCCGCAGTGGAGACGCACGGTGCACCCGCTCAAGAGAGCTGCCCACCTACAGCAACTGGTACGCTTAGACGTGCACATGCAGTAGGCCGAAAGGGTACGGGTCCCGCTCCAAACCCTTTAGTACCGCTCGCCGGGGGCTGCCATTGAGTGTGAGGCAGCGCTGCCTGGACGGACCCAGTCCGGAGACTCTCGGATCAAGGCGGGCACGTGAGTATTAAGTGCGAGTGACAATAAAAGGAGCAGGGGGAGGGAGCCAGATTATACGAGGCCAGGTAGAGGTAAACTAACGGGTACTTTAAAAATATCAATACTATTCTTTTTCTTTGCATATGGCCATTAGGATAATAAGGTGAACAAGGGAAGATAAAGACAGGAACCTAGCTCTGCAAGGGGGTAGAAGGTGGCGCTGCATAGTGCTATCTTGAATAGTACTGGGAATAAGTTGAATACTGGAAAATAAAAGTGAGAGTGTCTGAAAAAAGGGAGACACGGTGTATACATTAGAAACTGCTTCTTCTTCTTTACTCTGGGTGAATAAGTACTAGGGGAAACGATATACCCTCAAAGGCTCAAAGGGGAGAATTTGGGTGAGGGGCAAAAGGCTTTGAACGTCTGTTTTATGTTGCATACACTATACTATTTGGGATCCAAAATTGCATTGTAGAGAAATGATATTGAATGAATGGTACTAGAGGGTGTTGTGGTGTGGTCATTGTAAGTGTGACCCGGTGAGATTTAAGGCATTGATATTGTGAACGAACATTTTTACACTTTAGACTTGGTAGTGATAAGAAACATATACGTGAAACACAGTAATAGTCACAGACAACACAGGAGGGTGAGCGACGGGAGCATAACATGGGGGCGAAAACACCCCTGGCTCATATCTGTAAGAATCTACCTGGTTATTCAGAACGTATAAACAAGTACCATGACCAGTGGGTCATGGAACTAAAAGGAGAGGGGTTGCCCCAGGTATGGCCACAAGGAGGGTCATTTGATAAATGTGTCTTGGACATGGTAGCCACATGTATATTCATAAAATACAAGGGAAAACAGTTCCATAATAGAAGAGAGATACTAGATCTGTGGAGGCTGTTTGAAGAAGTGCCCCCACTTAAAAAGAAAGATATAGCACTCGACCAGCCCACCACTACCACTACTCCTTTGGCAGCAAATGAAAGCGAAGGTGAGGATAGGGGGAAAGAAGGGTCAATAGAGCTAACACGCCTGTACCCCCTCCTAAACAAACCAGTGCCTGCCGAAGGGTATAGTGATCCCACGTATGTGCCCACAACTGCCTCAACAGCTGCCCCACGACCAACTGCACCACCACCCTATGAGTGCCCCAGACCTAGAGGACAGGTAAGTACCCCTGCAGTTGACATTGAAAAACTAACAGAAGCTTTAGATTCCAGGCTCTCAATGTCCAGAGATGAGCTATCCAGAATACGAAACATATGTGGACAGAATGGGACAAGCATATAACGAACAAAACATACACCTAGGGCACAAACACTCGACAGGTCCTCAGAGGAAGGGTGGAAAAAGGGAGAAATACTATTCAGAATACAGGAAGAACCAAATAGGATAATAGAGTTGGAACCACATGATCTCGGAGAAAGCACAGGAGAGGAAGGGATGGCCACTGGGGGAATGGAAGAGCTGTGGTGTGATATAGAGGATGATGAGCAAGAAAATGGAAGGTTGGGGACAGCGGCTGGAGGGAGGTCAGAAAGGTTGGATGACACCCCATTAGGGAGAGCCATGGAAGAGTGGTGGACAGGGAGTTTAAGGAACAAGATGGGAAGAATGGCCACATTGGGGAGTAAAGGGTCGAAGGTAAGTATTGGGAAAGGGAGCAAAAGTAAACTACAGCTCCCCTTGATACATAGAGGAGGTGGGAGGCCAAACTATATACCGTGGGCGCAGATGGACAAGGCAAACCTATTAAAATCACTGCCCCCGCTATCGGGAGGAGCAAGTAAGTGGATATATGCATTTGAGAAGCATACCGCGAGGGTGCCATTAGCAGTGGGTGATGTCAAAGGTTTATTGGTATCGGCAGTGGATGAGCAAGTGGATAGGGTTTGGGCAAAGGCTGGGTTTCCGGGAGTAACACTAGATTGTGACCGCCATGATGGAGCCCCTTTCAATACAGTACGTGCAAGAGTATGGGATGCTTTGAGAGAAACGTTCCCAGACACACCAGATTTACAGTCAGTGATGCAATGTACCATGAATGATGGGGAAGATGCTATGGATTTCATTTTTCGAGTGCAGGAGATGTGGAGAGCGGAGACAGGTACGGCCTGGGATTCTATTTCATAATAAAGAGAGGGCTCTCAAAAGAAGTGCAGAAGCCGCTCAACAAAATAGCAGGGATTGAAGCAAAGGGTTGGCCAGAAATTCAAAGCATAATAGTTCACCACTGCAAAAGAATAAAAGAAAGAGAGAAGGAAGTTGCACAAATAAGGTTGACAGATGAGGTGAAATTAATACAAACGAAACTGGTGAAGGTCGCCGCAGCCGTAGCAGCACTCCCCCCAGGTAGGGAGCCAGAGGGGGAGGAGGGACTGATAGCGATACAAGGGAGGATGGCAGCGAATTGGGCAGGCAATGGGCAGACACAGTGGAATGGACAGGAGCAGTAAGGAGGACCACAGTGGCAAGCCTAGGCTCCCCGCAGAGGACGAGGTGGGTACAGAGGACGCAGAGGGGGTGGTCAAGGGTATGGGGGAAATGGGGGATATGGAGGGCAAGGATCTAGGGGAGGGCAAGGGAATTTTTGGAACTGTGGTAGGTGGGGACACTTCTCGTGAACATGCAAAAGCACGCCGAGCAACAACTTCCAAGACGACCAGCCTTCTGGTCACCCACACCCGGGACAACAAGAGCAAAGGTACCCAGAACAACTCAGGGAACAACCACATAATGTACAAAAGCACCCACAAAGCCGCAAACATATGCCATACACACAGAGCAACACTTTCGCCACAACTGCAAACGGTGCACCTGCACCATACAGGGGAGTGGCAGTGGCATCAGGTAATGTCTTTAGCCAGGGGGGACCACTAGACACCCAGCATAGGACAGCCCACAGAGAGCACTTGCATGTCCAGTACTATCCACGACTTTCAATGCAGCAGAGGAACCATTGATAGGGGCGCAGATAGGGAATAAACAATTCATTTTTATGGTGGATTCGGGAGCTGAGAAATCATGTTTGTGTGAAGGCCGGTTTCCGTTATCTAATCGTAAATTGGAGATGCAGGGGTTCTCTGGGTCAGTTGTCGAAGTTCCTTACACAGAAGATTTAGATGTCACCGTAGGGGGAAAGACAGTAAGGGCACCCTTATTGTACTATGAGCAGTCCCCGATTAACTTATTGGGAAGGGACCTTCTCAGTAAGCTTAACATGACCATATCCTTCACTGAGAGAGGAATAGTTTGTTCGACACCGGGGATTTGCCCTATGCCCGTAATGCTGGTGGTGCACGTATGAGCAACAGCACCATAAGTGCGTGGTATACCGGTGGACCCTGACATGTTCATTCAAAGGTTAAAGACATTGGCACGAGTGGTCCCAGAATTGAAAAACCTAGAATGGAGAGTGCCTGCAGAGTTTATTTTTCGACCCATAGCACGCCCAGAGATAGTGCCTGGGACAGTAATGTAATTGGATTTGCACGCAGTTCAGATCTCAGCCAAAAGAATAGCAGTCATTGCAATGGACATACACGGGTGCAAGTGGCGCACAGTATTGTGCATCAATGACGACATTGCATTGCGAGATTTATCAGACGAAGACGTCTTCACAGATTCAGAGAGTGATGGGGAAATAATAATGGAAATAGCTATACCCTGTGATATTATGACACAGGAAAGACAAGTGCCAGTACAACTAATGGTGGTAGTAGGAGGCATGCCTCCCTTCTTTGACGATGACGAGAAATCAGTGCCCTGTAACCTGTGGACCACAGGTCCCCACGATGTAGGACTACTGCATGGGGTCACACCAGTTAAAATAAAACTCTAACCAGGAGCCATACTACCCAGGGTGAAACACTACCCCCTTTCCCGAGAAGCATAAGAAGGGATAAAAGAGACAATTAGTGCATTATTAGCTCAAGGAGTAGTAGTGCTCTCAAATTTGCCATGTAATACTTGCATTTACCCCATTAAAAAAGCGAAAGGAGGGGGCGTGGGGGATGATCCAAGATCTACGCCCCCTCAATGATTTCATCCAAAAGGTGTTACCTTTGGTCCCTAATCCGGCATCTATCCTGTGCAGCATCCCAAAAAATGCATCACATTTCACAGTAGTGGATTTAAAACTCCTTCTTTTCTATACCACTCTCAGAAGAGTGCAGATATTTAACAGCATTCACCCTAGGAGGAAAAAGATATGAGCACTGCAGACTACCTCAGGGGTACTGCGAAAGTCCCAGCATATTCAACCAAATACTGCACGAAGATCTAGGGAACATGACAGCAGATAATATGATCATTCAATACCTAGATGATTTGCTCATCTGCGCAAAAAATGAGGAATGTAGGAAAGACTCCATCACTCTCTTGACATTGTTGGCCCACAAAGGCTACAAAGTCAATAGAAGGAAATTTCAGTACTGCCAGCGAAAGGTGTTGTACCTGGGACAACTAATATCAAAAGATGGTAAGAAAATAATACCAGACAGAGTAGTGGCCATTACAGCAGTGGGAAGACCAAAAAACAGTGAAGGAGATGCAAACATTTCTCGGCATGTGTAACTACTGCCGAGCATGGATATTGGATTACGCAGCATATACAAAACCATTATTGCAGGGACTCAAGGAAGCCCAACGAGAAAACACAGAGATAGAGTGGTCCGTAGAACTAGAAAATGCTTTCACATCACTCAAAGAACTGATCTCAAGCGCACCAGTACTTGCGAACCCAGAATATGAGTGCAAGTTCTACCTGTTTTCACATTGTAAAGGGACCCTCATGACAGCGGTATTGACACAAAAGACATCCCTGGGATACAAGCCCCAGGCATATTACAGTGGAATGTTGGATGCGGTAATGCAAGGACACTTCGCTTGCGAGCAATCTCTCGCAGCTGCAGCGTTCGCCATTGAAAAACGATAGTGATGGGGTGCTCTATGACATTGTTCCTGGAGCACTCCCTTTTCGCAATCCTGGAAAGATCAAAAAGCACACTCACAACACAAAAAGCCACTGTATATGAAGTTATTTTGTCTAGCGCAAACATACACATAGTAAAATGAAAAACAGTGAACCCTGCACGATTCATCACAGAACCATGCACAGTGGAAGACATGCAGGTACACGACTGTGCAACATACAAGGGTGAAGAGGGAGAAGGCACCGTGGTGAGTGAAAATGCATTAAATGAAGGAGAAGTATTTTTTATAGACGGGTCAGCATCCATAAACCCAGACACAGGTGAAAAGCATGTAGGAATAGCTGTTGTGAGGTTAGAATAAGGTGAGTACGAAGTGATAATACAGCAGCGCCTGCCCGCCCATTACTCAGCTCAAGCAGCAGAACTTATAGCACTCATTGAAGCATTGCATGCAGCAAAAGGGTGTGCAGTCATAATTTACACAGACTTAGCTTATATGACTACAACAGTGCATGGAGGGTTGGCAAGGTGGGGACGGAGGGAGTTCCACAGAGCCGATGAATCGCCTGTACAACATGCAGAGCTCCTGAAAGAACTTATTGAGGCATTGAAGGACCCCACCATGGTAGCTATAGTGAAGTGCCAGGCCCACACGACCAACACAGATGTTATCTCTTTGGGAAACACGACAGCGGACGCTGCTGCCAAGGAAGCCTCTTACCTAGTGAAAGAAAGGACAGGTGAGTACTTGATACATAAACAGGTAGAAGAAGATCTCCCGGATGGCTATAATGCCATGCCCATGTCACAAATACTAGAGTTACAAGAAGAAGCAACAAAAAAAGAAAAAGAGTTGTGGGAGAAAAGGGGATGTAGTCAGTCAGCAACAGATATCCTATGATGTCAAAACAACAGCAGAAAGGTAATGATGCCAGTCAAGTTATTGGAAATAGCTTTCCAACAACTACACTTCCCAGCACACAATGCGAAGCAACATATCGCAACAGAAATACAAGAAGTCTGGTTCGTTCCAGGGTTACAGGAGCAGCTGTCGAAGTTGGCGATGGCGTGCAAAACATGTCAGATATATAATTCAGGTATGACATTGAGAACATTGAGGGACAAATACCAAAACCAACAGGCCCTTTTCGAGAACTGCATATCAATTATGCAGATATGGGAGAGAGGTGCAATGGAGCACGGTTTATGATAGTGGTAGTTTGTCCATTTTCAAGGTGGGTTGAGGCAGGGCCATGTGCAGACCCAGATGCCAAACGCACTGCAAAATTCCTAGCGAGGGAAGTATTTCCATGCTGGGGAATTTGCGATGTGATTCGCTGTGATGATGGCACACACTTTGTCAATGATCTCTTCAAAGAAGTAACAGCATTGTTAGGCATCAAACATAAACGATGCTTGATTTATCATCCGCAAAGTAATGGTATGGTTGAGAAAATCAACGGACTCCTGAAAGGGAGGTTGTCAAATTGTGTTTCTCACTTAAAAAGAATTGGGTACACAGTCTGCCTTTGGCCTTGTTTGAGTTGAGAAATCAGCCCAGCAAGAACCACCATTTGTCACCACACAAAATAGTGACAGGTAGACACATACACACAGCACACTTCCCACTCTGCAGACATTCAGAAGCCCACAAAAGCGCCACTGTATTGGGTGAAGAATTTAACGAGTACCTGACAAAACTCACCAGAGCAGCCCGCATGATAGCGAGACAGCTTGCACCACCATTTAAACGGGAGGAGGGAAATGAGGCAATAAAAACCACAGAAGAAAACCCAACAGGTCAGCTAATGCCAGGTGAAATGGTATATGTAAGGAGTTTTGTGCGTAGGTGGAATGCCCAAAGATTTCATGGCCCATACGAGGTAGTGTATTGCACGCCGACGGCTGTAAAGGTAAAGGGCCTGAGGTATTGGATACATTTAACCGACGTACGAAAAGCCTATGATAGTGTCACACAAGAACAAGACGAAGAAGTACAAAGCACAGCAGAAGTGTCACAATAGATGAAGAGAAGAGAGATAACGATATCCTATATGTGTACACAGTAATGCATGATAAACTAAAAGTGCACTGGACAAAATGGTTTTATGGGGCATGAAAACTGTAAATAATGTTGAACTATGAATATTAAAAATGTTCTCTCTCTCTCTCTCTCTTTCCCTCTTTCTCTCTCTCTCTCCCTGACTTTCGTTCTTTGATGCAAGTGACATATACAACTGTTTCAGTATGCTTAATGCACTTTTATGTTTTAACATATAGGAGTAACCATGGCAACGAAGCGGCAGCTCCCAACGAATGCAGCATTTTTGCGCATGGTTTGATTAAGTGGAAAAAGGTATATCATCCACAAATATCCCTGGGTGGCGTATTCTGCATATCTGCTAGCATTAAATCGTTTTTCAATATTCCAAATTCTGTCACTCATTTTGGCTTTTTTTCAGCGTTATCTCTATAGATGCGTTTGACAGTGCTTCTTCTAGTGTCATTTCTTATCTAGACAAATAATCACTAGTGAAGGATTTCAGTTCCGCCAGAAAATCATTATGATTCAATGAGTGATCCGCTATGGCCATCATAGTTAATAGTTCATTGGTGTTAAGTTTGCTAAGCAACATTTTGAAATAAAACAATGTACGTTGATGAACTGCCCTATTTGTGGTGAGCCATGTGAGGCCATCTTCTAACCACAAAGCCTCAACTGGTGTAGATGAAGGGAGATTTATAATACTACTTAAAATCTTTCCCTCTATTTTGTTTAACCAGTTGACATGGGTTGGAGGTTGTGATGCCAAACTGTACATTAAATCTGTTATGATGTTACCTTGTAAAACACTGAAAGAGCCAAAATATTGGAGCCCCCACTTTTACCAATATATTGTTTGGCAGCTGATCATTTTCTCCAAATACGCGGACCACACATTTCTGCATTATACAATATGCTTGGGTTCTTTTTTTTCTATTAAAGCCCAAATAGCAATAATGCTCAACTATCTCAAGAATGTTATCATTTAGTTCCAAAACAAATGTGGGTTTCCTTGAAGCAATACCATTCAAAAGCATGACCATCATCTTTTTAGTGTTAATAGTAATATGGTTATCTTTTGCATATAGTGCTATTGCAGTGATTGATATTTGTAGTCCTACTAGGGTTAAGTCAAATAAGACTGTATAATCTGTACATGCAGGCCAACTTTTAGGATTACCATTTATTTTAGGAGGATAATACCGTATTGTATTTAAGGCAAGTGGGAGGTCAGCCACATATAGGGTAAATAACATCAGAGCTAAGGCACAACATTGTTTCAAGCCACGATTTGTACTACAAGGGCTAGTCATATCACCTATTTGATCTATACGTATTGAGACTGAAGTATTAGTATATAGACCCTTAATATAGTACAGTAAACGGGAATCAATTCATCATCTCTCAAGTGCAGTCCATAGTAACAGGCGAGAAACACTAGAATACGCCAGGCTACAATCTACATAGCAGGAACAGAGGTTTCTTTTCCCTTTGCCCGATTTACAATTTGCTATGAGATATTGGATCAATAGAATATTATTCATGGTTGCATAATTTTTGTGGAAACCCGTTGAAATGGTTTTAGAAGTGCTTTCTCGTTTACCCATTTCGTTAGTTTTCTTTGCATTATTGAAGTGAATTTTTTCTGATCCCGATACCTGCATCTCTATTAGGCAATAATTGTCAAAATCTAGCTTTGTGACTTAAAAAAAATGGGTATACGTATGCAGTTGTGCAATGTGTTGGGGATTATACCTCTAGCCTCTATTAACCTAAATACGTTATGGAGGATTTCCGATAAAAAATCTGGGTCTCCTCTGTAATGTATATCAGGAATACTATTGGGTCCCGGGGCACTTGAGGATTTCAGTTTAATAATGATGCTTCTTATATCATCAACGTCATAATCCATGGATTTGGCACAGCCTCTAATGTCAATTAAGTCATCCGGGGATGTAACATCATCCTTGGTAAAATACAGTTTATTGATATAATGAACCCAAGTGGAGGAAGCAGTGGGATTTTGTTCCATTGAGGCGGCAGTAGTCTTGCCCTCATTAAAGTGTTGCCAAAATGTATGTTTATTTTGGGATTTAAGTAATCCCAGAAACAGTAACTACTTAGCACTATTCTGTGATTAATTATGTTGGCAAAGCCAATTCTTGTAGCGTGTTCTCAAGTTCGTAATTGTAAGGCTTTTCTGAACTTCTGGCAAAGTGGCATCATCACGTATGCAGGCCCTAGCTCTTAAGTAGGTTGTTTTTTTTCTTTGTGAATCCAGAAATCATAAGGGGTTATGCGTAAGGTATTACATTTGTCAGATGATTTTGACTTTGTCAAATAAGTGCTGGACTTAATATGTTGCACCAAAGGATCCCTCTTCCAATAATGTTGTTTCAATTGTGATATCAAAGATTTACTATTCGCCAGCAACAGGCCATTATTTTTTAACTTGAGTAGCTGTGCATCTAAGGTGGTTACCCTGAATATTCACTTCAAACATTCCCCAGCAACGATTGGACCTAGATAATACAGGGACCAATCTGGCAGGACAGGATGTATTTACCTCATTTTCCAATAAGCCAATGGGATTATACGTATTCATTTCTGATGCATTAACAATAACAGAATCAATATGCAAATTACTCATGCCGCACAACCAGGTGTACATTTTCAGATTAGGATCCTTTAGATCAAAACCTATGCATTCCAAATCGAATGATTCTAATAACAGATTCAATTCTTTTCTAGTACACAGATTGTCTTGGAGTAAATTCAGATCTTTTACGTTTAAGTATCCTGCAAACATTATCCCTCCTAAAGGATTGGACTCAAACCACTGAAATAACAGGTCTCTAGGAATCCTTAAAATATAATCTGTAAAAAGGCCAGAAGAAGGGTCATAGATATTTAAAAGAAGGGTTTTAGTCAATGAGAAAGAAGTAGTCTGGAGCGTCGCTGAGAGAACATATTGGGAACTGATAGGGCCTACATAAGATTTTATTAGTAGGTTGGCTCCAGAGCTTATGGCTATTCCTCCACTAGCTCTACCCTTGACAGAGGGGATAGCATGGCCATAAATGATGGCATAACCATCTTTGAAAAAGGACTCTGTCAGCCAGATTTATTGTAAAAAGAAGAGGTAATCTCTCAATATATAGATAAAGCCTGCTGGTTTCATTCGAAAACAACTTTGGCCATGAGTATTCCAAGACATACAATTCGCCATGTTTTCCACAGAAAATTGTCAGTTAGAGCTACCCTGTACAAGCTGAGATATCCAGTGATATGTGTCATATTCTTTTACAATAGGCCGGTTGGAAAACATAAGCACCAATTTCTTTTTGTTTTGACCACCTTTCTCCGGGACCACAGAGTGCTCAGAGTGTTGTGTTACATTTTCTGTTTTTCTGCAATTTGTTAAGGAATGTCGCAAGGATTCTAGACCTTCTATATTGGCCTTCACCAATGCCACCATCAAGCCAGCGGATAATTCAACTAGAGCCCAGTTTGTTTCGCTGACAATTCTAGGCAGCTCGATCTTGGTAATATCTTGATCGGTAAGTATATTTAAATGGCAGTCTTTACCAAAGAGTGAAAGTAAGACTGATTAAGAAATGTCTATATAGTGATGGATTTTTCTCTTGAAACTAAACCCATCTTCCCAAGTCTTTAAGGTGCTCCTCATCAGTGAGAGCATTCTTTATCACAACATTCATAGGAAAAGTAGCTGTCTTATTACTTGAGCATAGCGTGAGATTATCAGTTTCTGGATTTAAATATTTTCTAGATATTTATTGAATAAAATTATTTTCTGTCTGTTCAGTGCTGAATCCTTTCAGTGCCGTTTGGACCGTTTTTGAAATAGCGATTTAGGATAGGATTTTCTTTGGTCTTATTTCCATGTTGAGGGTGGGACCACGAAGCCTAACGGTTCTTTTGGTACCATCTACCAGTTCATTTTTAATAATTGATTTCTTCTTTAATTTTTGTTTAGGATGTTTTATCTTGGGAGCTCTTCTATAAAGGATGAGGTATCCTTAGATGGAATACAGATTTCCTCAAATTCCCAGTCCAAGAGATCAATTGATGGCGAGACAGTTTTGGCACCGGCACTGGTAGATGGTTTTTGAGAATCTATGCTTAAATTACAACAAGTTTGTTAGCTTGGCCATTTTAACACATCTAGCCTGGGATAAACATGGATTTGATGGTATCTTTTTAGAAGTCTGTGCAGGTATTTGTGTTCTGCAAGGTTCAACGCTCTTCAAAATGTTGGTGATATTGTAGTGACCATTGATATTATGTCAGTTTGATCTTTAACTAACTTTGCCAATATCACCTCCAATGAGGCCAGTTTAGACATAATCAGGAGAGTAGTGTTATCCTTAAAACGTTCTTATGTATGCAAAATTGAGACATGTTGTATAGCTTGATTCAAGGTTTTAAAGCTGTCCGAGTCAGAGCAGGTAGATGAGTCAGAAGAGGATGTCAAAGCCATTAAATCCAGGGAGCCAAATAAATTACTTTCCAAGACATTTGCCATCCCTAGCACATCAGTTAGTACTGTTTCTCCTCCTAGTGAAGCCCTCTGTAAGATGAAACACATCTTCAATAGTGAGTTGTTGTTATCAATTGTCAGTGAAACAATTGAGGATTCAGTATTCAGGGGAACAGAGGTGGTAGCATAATTGCTCTGGGGAGGAACTTTAGAAGGGGACAGGGAAGTCTCAGGAGAGTTTATCCTTTGTTGACTCATGCTGTTTGATATCATTTTTTTCACAGGTAAGTAGTCAGTCATTATATTTTTTATTTTTAAATTAGTGGAAACACTAGCCTCTTTCTTCCTGGTGTTTGCTTTAGCACTTCGAAGGCCAGTTCTACGAGGGCCACTGTGTTTGATTATGATAAGTGGAAAGTGTATTGCGTCATGAGTTCACTAATGGCTGACTATGAATAGGGCTCAAAGGGAAGCACTACGCAACCCTGCAGTCACCCAGGCACGATCATGTAGTATAGATAGGAACACAAGAACTTGATCTGGGATGTCAGAGATTGGATTTTACAGTTGGAATTCACTGGTAGCCGACTGTGAAATGTGCTCAAAATGAAGCACTACGCAACCCCATAGTCACCCAAACACAGTTGTGAAGTACAAGTAGAAACAAAAGTACTTGATCCAGAAAGCCAGTGACCAAACTTTGCGGCTGGCAAAAGAAAGATGTTATTGTAGTGAGACGTACCCTGCCTTCTAGATGAAGAGTTTTGTAGCCAGTAGCCATCACCAGCCGAAGGCCCCAGAAAACAAACGACTCATAAAACAACTTCATGAATGCTCTGCGTTCATTTGCTGTTTTTATGACGCAGCTCCTCCTCCAAAAAAGCAGCATGGAAAGAGTAATCAGCGTAGCAGCCCGCAGAAGAAAAACGACTCAGCAAATGACTCAGTGAACGCAGAGCATTTGTTTTCTGTTTTTATGATGCAGCTCCTCCTCCAAAAAAGCAGTGGTATGATATATGATATGATAGGATATGGCATTTATAGCACGCCTATACACAAGTGCTTCAAGGCGTGATGAGGCAAAGGAAGGGAAACAGAGGGAAGACAGACAACAATCCTACTAGGCTAGGTATCATTCAGATTGTGCAAGTGCATGGGAAAGGGAAGGAGGAAAGTGCGGAGGGCGAGGAGTATGGGACAGTGCAGTGCATGGGATAATAAAATAGATAACAAGTAAAAGTACGACCAGCATGTGGCAAGTGCAAGGGTAAGTGCAGACAACAGGTGTCAAGTAATGGTAGTATGATTGCAAGGATACAGAAAATGGTCCCCAAGTGGGGGGGTTGCCAGGAAGGCAGTGCAGGAGTGTGAGTGATGGGGCAGGGGGCCTGGCCCAAGATCAGAGGGTGGCCAGTAACCAGTGCAGTTTCAATATCAGCCAGGAAGTCAGCAGGGGAGAGGAGGAGAAAAAGCTGAAGCAAAGAGAAAGGTTTTCAGGTGCTTCCAGAACCGGAGATGATTCTCCTCAAGTTTCAGTGAGGCAGGGTGGCTGTTCCAGAGGGAGTCCCCAGCCAAAGACAGAAATCTACCACCAACTCATTGCTTGGAGAAGTGTCTGATCCGGAGGGAGTTGGAGGTGGATGAGTGAAGAGCTCGAGAAGGAAGATATTTAGGAAGAGAGAGTTGGAGGTATTGAGGCCTCAGGCGCCAGAAGGACTTATGGACAATGCAGAGGGTTTTGAACTTAATCCTCGCAGCCACTGGGAGTCAGTGCAGAAATGTCAGTCCTGGAGAGATACAATCCCTGGGTGTGAGGCTAAGGACAAGTCTCGCAGTCATGTTCTGGATGAGTTGCAGAGGGCGGAGAGTAGAAGCAGGCAGATTTAGAAAGAGGCTGTTTTAATAGTCGAGCCTAGAGAGAACCAGAGCTCTAGAGACACTGAGCTTCTGGGGGAAGGAGAGGAACAGAAGATTACCTCTGAGGAGGTGCAGCTGGTAGTGAGACTTCGTAGAGACATCAGAGATGTGAGGAGAGAAGGAGAGTGTGGAGTCGAAGATGACCCTGAGGTTTTTGGTCTCACACGTGGGAGCGGCAGGGGGGCCAAGAGAGGCTGGCAAGATAGTGACAGGAAAGGAGGGAGTGGGTGTGCCAATGAGGAGAATCTCGGTTTTACTGGCATTAAGGCATGGATCATTGGCAGCACACCACTCCTGGATGGCGGACAGACAGTCAAAGATGAGAAAGGGAGAGGAGGTGGCTGAGGGTAGCCTGAAAATGAGTGTCATCCACATAGCACTGGAAGTTGGGGCAGAGCGTGGCAATGCAGTGGCCAAGAAGTGCCAGGTATTGGTTGAACAGCCATGGAGAGAGGTTAGACCCCTCGGAACACCACAGGTAGAGATAGAGATCGAGGAGATGTGTTAAGGATTTCCAGCAGGCAATACACCCTGGTCTCAGCCTAGCATGCAGTGCACAAATGAAATACCTATTTTATTGTGTCTATAGGTTCAATAGTCTGAGTGATATACCACTCATATCACACCCCTTCTCAAAATACCCCCGGTCACAATGGACCAGGAATGAGGCTGGTTTTTAAAGGTAATATTTATTTATTTATTTAAAATTCAAATCAAACATATGTTTTAATATATGGGGCAGCAATCACCAATGTGGTGACAATACAAATAAGAAGTAGGTAATGCAGTTGAATTCACTTTTAGCAACACAAAATATAAAACACAGAGAAACAAATAATGTTGGCTTGTTTGAAAGATAGCACTTTAAGATTTCCCCCTGCAAATTTTTCAACTCACAAATAAGCAATCCTACACAGATGTAAGGGGGCAACAGGTATTCAGGAATAAAGAACAGTGTACAGGATTTAAAGAGAACCTTCCCTCCCCAAACAAGAGAGAAAAACGGTTTGGAAATCTTACACTTTTAAAATGACATTCGAAAATGGCTGAGCAAAACAATGAAAAGTGTGCAAAAATCCTTAAATCTATATAAATTCCTATGGGAGCAACACTGAAAAGATCCTAACAAACATAAGCTATAATATGAGCAACAGTACACACTTTGAATCAGAATGGAAGTTGGGGAATAATTGAAATTGAAAATCACATGTGTAAAATGAGGCAGAAATGCAAATTCCCACCTAAATTTCCCTAAACAGTGTTTAAGAACAGACAAAAACTGAAAATCGTTTTTAAAAAGACAGGTTAATTTTACTTAAGCTAGATTTAATGGCTAAGAAAAAGAGAATGCCACCCGTGAATCTCCACATTTACACGGCAACTTGTAACCCTTCATGTGGCAGATACCCTGTTTTCTTTATGGGAATTACTTTATTTAATCAAAATCACTAATGGCTTATAGTCTAGAAAAAGAAAAATGAGGGAAAAAAATGGCACTAAAACTCTGAATCACAGACAGAGTTGCAAGAATGGTTCTGACAATATTACAGGTTCCTAAGTTAAAGATAGGATGGGTTAGAGGTTGGGATATTCTATGGTTTACTATGATTCCTATTAATACTTACAGTCCACTTGAATTTAAGATTTTGGACCGTCAGGGGCTCTGGTCATCACCCGGAATGGGTCTAAAGGACAACAGGGCACATCTGGTGGAATTGGGTAAGCGGGGTGGTTCTGGTTACCTGGACTGGCACCTCAGACTGGACTGCCTGGACTGCGCTGGTTACTGGAAACCGGAGATCATTGGGATGGCATGTTTGCAGCAGGCAAGCATTTATGGTAGCAAGCCAGACTGGATCAATTGCTTCTCTTAAGTTTTGGGATTGCATCAGGATTTGAGCCTAGCTGAAAAGGAGTTCAGCAATGCAGAGGCCTTGCTTTTGTAAAGAAATCTGGAATCAGGAACATGATGGAGAATTCAGGAACAGGGTGCCACGTGGAAATCAGGATGGAGTCAGGAATCAGTGTGTTTCTGTGTGTTGTGAGGTTCCCTTATTTATCATGCCAAATGACATCACTCAAGTTTATGGTAGGGGCAGACTTACTACCCACCCCCAAAAGGCTATGATTGGGCAACAGCACAGTTCCCACATTGCTCTTTGTTGGTTGGATGACAGAAAGGGCTGTCATGTTTTATGATATGATCTGGAAACCTCCCATAGGTTTTGGTACCAAAATGTAACTTTCCTACAAATACATGTGTATGTAGCTATGCCCTCTAAGAAAATCAGATACATAAATTACATATTTCGTGGGTCACATTCTAATCCAGCTCCCAAGTCAGTGGGACCTGGTTTAGTCTTTTTGTTGAATTTTGGTAATTTTCACCATAAAAGTTTGGCCTATCATTTCCCCATTCTGTACATAAATGCACAATCACCCCTAGAATATAGGTACACAATATTATATTTGCAAGATTAATAATTACTGCACAATTGGTAATTCATCATAACTTCATATCCTTACGCAGTAAGAAATTCTGCCGAGTTTTCAAATGAGTAGCAGAAATTCAGATTTAGATGTATATACTTTTCACTCTTTTTCTTATTCTTGTTGCCAAGTTAAATGTCTTGAAGTTCAGTGGCAAAATAAGCATTTTAAACCCAAAAATCACATGTCAGTTTTTTTCTTTCTTCCCAAGTGTGAGCAAATGTCAAATGCTTTGAAGTTGAATAAGGGGCCTCTCCCTGGAGAGAGGAGATTCCTGCCCCTCCCCTGGATGGGTGACTGTCCAAGCCTGCCATTGTCTTTGCCTGAGGCACAGACAAATGTCTAATGAGGTCCTTTGTCATGAGTATGCAAGGCCTCCCAGCAGCCATTAGCCTTTCCTGCCAGCAGTAGAAGTGTCAGCCTTTCTCAGGCTCAAAGCAGGGTTGTTTTATTTTTAAATAGTTGTTTAACCCATTTAAGCATATAAAATTAACACAGTTTATAGGTGGATTTTTAGCATTAGCAGTCCTTTGACATTCTTAAAGAATGTAAGCCTTTAAACAAGAACATATTTTAAAACAAAAGGCATTTTCGATTTTCAGCACAATTCATTCACTTTGCTCCATGTTGACTGTTGCAGAGCTCACTGGCATGCCCCTGCAGTGAGAACTCTGTTTTCACCCCCCACTGACCGTGTGGGGCAGGGTGTGCATCCTTTTTATGGTTGTGCCCAAACGCAGTTTTAAAGATTTTGGCACGCACAAGAGCGAGCATGGTCATTTTGTGCTGTTTCCTTCAGCATTTCAGTACAGTGATGTAGTGGGGCACATTGGAATGCGTCAAAATATCTGACATGCGATGGAGTATTGTGTGCTTGACTAATACCCTCTTTAGTTCCCTCCTCCTCCTCCTCACCTGTACTGGGTTCTTCCGAGGAACTGTCCGTGTAGATGGCTCTTCTTTCTCTCCAGAGGTCCAGTCCTTTCTTAGTGAGTTTAGGATGAGCTCCACCGGAGGCCACCTTGCCTGCCGGCGGACAGCAAGGCAAAGGGGGCCCTCAGGGAGCCTGCCCCCAAAACCAGGGAAAGGCGTGGGTGAAAAACCCTGGTGTGCTGAGATGTGATAGTACCACGGATGCGAAGACAGGAAGGCTTTCTGTTGGAGTAAGATGAATGGACTCCAATTCCCAGAAGACTCTACTGTTGACAGGCGGAACAGATTCCAGCGTGGGTATCAGGAGCGGCAGCTTGCATGGATACTGCAGGCGAGAAATGAGGAAGAGGACTGAAGGTCGCTGAGGTGGAAAGAGCGTACAATGACAGCTGTACACACAGCAGGGGGATACAAAGGTAAACACACGAGACAAGCTGGGGATAAAGCGGGCTGCTCGAGCGGAATGAAAGGAGAGGAGGCGGAGCCAGAAGGGAGGAGGCTCGCAGCCGAGCGAGCAGCCACAGCGGGCGGAATGAAAGGAGAGGAGGCAGCCACAGCGGGTCGACATGGAGGAAAAGCCAGTGGAGAAACACAGGCGGGACAGGAGCATAGTACAAAGCGTACAGACATAGCCGGGAAAGCAAGGTTGCAACGCGACGACTTCCGCGTGTGACGCCTATTAAAATGCGTCATGACGTGCAAGGTGCGTGGGAGACTAGACCGCCGGTGGAGAAATGGAATTAGCCCTTCTTCCATTGTCTCCATAGCTTCCATGGCGCGCGCGCCATGACAATATCCCACAGAGGAAGGACCCAAGTTGAACCTGGGAGTGTCGATCAGAGAGTAAAGAAGTTAGGCACACCAGGGCCTGACGGTTAATCTAGAGACGGTTGAGCAGGATGGCATGGTTGACTGTGTCAAGGCGGAAGAGAGATTAAGTAAGATAAGGACACAGGGGGTGTTGGAATCAAGGTTGGAGAGCAGGAATTCACAGACGTTCAAGGGAGAAATTTCCGTGATTCTGGGAGCACTGAAGCTAGACTGGCCAGTTTGTCAGATGATGTACATGAAGCATGCCATTTCCTCTCAGCCACACTACACTTGCATTTAAGGGTGACAAGGTCTGAGTCGTACCAGGAGTTGCACTTGACTTTGGGCTTCAAGCGGCTCCTCATGACAGGGGCAAGAACTTCAAGAGTATGAGCTATAGCAGAGTGGAGCATGGAAAGGGCTGTGCCAGGGTGTGAGTCAGCCAAAGGGGGTGGGGGAATGACTGTGGGAAGACTGACCAGCGTAGCAGCCCGCAGAAGATAAACTACTCAGCAAACGACTCTGCAAACACGGCACGTTCCTTTACTGTTCTTATGATGCAGCTCCTTCAAAAAAGCAGTGTGGAAAGACTGACCAGCGTAGCAGTCTGCAGAAGACAAACGACCCAGCAATAGACTCTGTGAATGCTGCGTGTTTGTTTTCTTTTTTTATGATGTAGCTCCTCCTCCAAAAAGCAGTGTGGAAAGACTGACAAGCGTAGCAGCCCGCAGAAGGCAAACAACTAAGCAAACGACTCATAAATCGACAAATTCTATTTATGATATGGTGGTATTTTGCATTTCTAACTATGCGTACCCCAGCCTGGTAGAGTGTTGAATACAACTTACTTAAAACTCTTGTCATCTCTACAGTGGTTATTTGGTTCAGTAATGTGTCAAAATTAACCTAAGGTAACTGACCTGTTTCCATATTTCCTAGGTAATTGCATTGTGCTTTTGGTAAGGTTCACAGGGTTTCCCCCCGGTGTTTGAAAAGGTTTCAATCTCATGTAGTCACAAGATGTCAGCTATTCCTATTCAATTTGGGGGATTTTTTCATTATCAAAGCACGTCTCGAACAAGCTCTATCAGTGCTTTTAGTGGGCCGGGGCCTGCCGGGGCCGGGCCCCGGCAGTCTCCATAAAGTGGGGCTGAGCCTGGGCCCAGCCGGGGCCCCCCGTCCCACACAACACTGGCGGGATGCATTATCCCGCCGCGGCTGCAGCCGCGACGGGAGATGCACCCGTCATTATGTCGGCCAAGCTGACAGAAGTGCCATCCAGCCACAGCGACGCTGAGGCTGGCGGCACTTCTGTCAGTTAGTGTAACTCCCTCTGATGACCCCTCATCAGGGTCATCAGAGGAAGTTACTGTCCCTTTGTTTTCCCTCCCCAGGTCACTGACCCCCGCGGGCTCCGTGATCTAATATGCAGATTAAATCACGGAGCTCGCGGGTTCGCAGAGGGTGAAAGACGCCTTGGGCTCAGTGATCTATCTGCCCATAGCAGAAAGATCACTGAGCCCGAGGTGCCTTTCTCCGTAGGCAAAGCTTTATAAAAGATGCCTTGAACTGTGTACGTTTCAAGCCATCTTTTATAAAGGTAGAAATATTTCTATGTTTATAAAAGACGGCTTGAAACGTGCACAATTCAAGGCATCTTTTATAAAGCTTTGTCGACGGACAAAGCCACCTTGCGGTTTGTTTTATCAACGCTTTATAAAAGATGCCTTGAATTGTTTACGTGTCAAGCCATCTTTTAGAAACATAGAAACATGTTACAAATATCTATGTTTATAAAAGGTGGCTTGAAAAGTACACAAACCATAGTAAGTTAAGCACACAAGTGTGCGTAACTTACTATGGTTTGTGCACTTTTCAAGCCACCTTTTATAATCATAGAAATATGTAACATTGCTATGTTTATAAAATATGGCTTGAAAAGTACACAAACCATAGTAGTACGCATACAAACATATAAATGCTCACATACATTTATATATTTGTTTGCGCACCTTACTATGATTTGTGCACTTTTAGGCCACGCCCACAATGAAAGCCACGCCCCCAAACGAGGGCCCCCCTCAATTTCTTACCCCACTTAAAGCACTGAGCTCTATACATGCAGCGCGGCACTCAGAAAAAGTGTGGGTATAAACACACTTAGGGCCTGAATCACAGAAGCATTTTGTAATGGCACAAGCCCATTGGAAGAAGCTATGCGAACCAGGCCCTAAGTTACATGGTAAGAAACTCGAGAAAGAACGTTCTCCTAGGAGAAAGGAGCTGTGCCCCTTCCACGCATTCTATAAAGTGTTGTTTAACCCGCAGAGAAAGATCTTTCAATCTTTTTTTTAAAAAGACAGTCTGTGTTCTGCTAAATGAGCATTCCTCCCAAACAGCTGTGTTTACCCAAAGCTTTCACAGAGGGAAGTTAAGGGACCTCACCGTGACATCATTCTTTGCAAAGCACACAGTGCTGTACCTCCCCTTTCTGCCTCCAGGCAGCCAGAGCCCTACTCTTCCTAGTATCTAAGAGCTTTTGAGGATTACAGAGGCAAACAAAAAAAATCCCATAAAACGATATGTAATGACTTTCACAAACAATTACAATTACCTGGTTCTCAATCCAATGAAAATTATGTGTTCAAGTTAATTTGCCATCCTGTGGCCAAATTACCAAAGCTTTGCACTAGTGCAAAAAAATTGAGCAAATTAATTTAGCACCGATTTTACTGCTTAGATCATTGGGAATGAAAAATACAGATTTAGCCCCAATTTGTGTTATCTAAAATGTTTTCACAAGGGCAAAAAAAATATGTATATATAATCTTTGATTTACTGTGTTTGATGAGTAAAATATAAAGTAATGCAGCAAACCAATTTCTTTGTATGTTATGCAGAAAACATAGTACAACAAAATAGTATGATTTGTTTTTGCTCCAGTCCAAATGTTTTTTAGATAATACGGATTTTGATTAACCGATTTGCTCCATTCTATATTATCAAAGCATGTGCTCACTTTTTAGAACTCGTGCAAATGTTTGATAATCTAATTCATTTGCTCCACTTTTTTTGAACCAGTGCAAAACATTTATAATCTGGCGTCTGGTTAGCCAGCCTAAAACCTTTCAACTTACTCCATCGGATAAGTCGAGCTTTCCATTTCCAGCTGCAAAGTCGCCATGTGTGGGACTTTCAGCTACTCCTGGCTGGGGGAATACCCGGACTCTACGCATAGATGGATAGTCGGCTCTACAAGACTGTTCACATTGAATTCTAAATTCTGCACGCCACTTATTTAACATGCAATGTTTGTAGAGGCAGGTAGTGTTGTAGGCTCTGCATGGTTTGATAGGTTTTAATGGCCCATATCAGTGATTGTCAATCACTCCAAAACACTTCTGCTTTTTGGTCCAATTATTGATGGTTTCTTCAGGTGATGCAGCATAAAGCCGGTGAGATTTCCAGCATTAGCCGGCAAGATAGCTCAGTCGGTTGAGCACTCGCTGGTGCAATCTGTGTGTGATCCACAGGTTTAAATCCAATGAATGCCAACTCAGATCTTCATCCTTCCAAGGTCGATACATGAGTACCAACTTCGCCATATTATGAAAGCTTTGCACTGGTGCAAGAACGTGGAAAAATTTAATTTAGCACCAATTGTACTGCTTAGATAATTGGGAATGGAGCAAACAGATTTATCGCCAATTTGTATTATCTAAAAATGTTTTTGCAATGACAAAAATGAAACGATTTATTTTGTATGCTTGATAAGTAACATGAACAGAAATGTAGCAAGCGGATTTATTTTTAAGTTATGGAGCCAGCATGGTCCAAAACAAAGTATGCTTTGTTTCTGACAAGTGCAAATGTGTTTGGGTAACACGAATAGTGACAAAACCTGATTGCTCCATTCTATTCATAATCTGGCCACAGATGGGTGATAATTGTATGTCAAAGTTCTGTGTACAGTGCTTTGATGAAAGCGCTATATAAATAAGAAATAATTATCAAAAATAGGAGGAGGGTTTTGAATGGTGGATTCTAAAGGCATTATTATACATTTAGTGGTAGCTATAAAAGCAGAGATGCATCATTTTGTAAAAATGCTAATTTATTGTTGGGTCCCCAACATACAATTTTCAACATTCACAAAATGAAATGCAAAGTGAAAGACTAAACTCCTGATTCACAGAAGAATTGTATAACGGCTCAATCACAAAGCAAAGGAAAACGGTCTGTGAATCAGTCCCGAAGTATAGGTGAAATCACCCTCACTCTTCATTTTACTTTACAATTAAAAATAAATAATGAAAACAAATGTTACATCGGAAAATTATGATTTGCAGTCAGCGTTTATTGATGGATTCCTATGAAAACAACAGGCTCATTTGCAGATTACATAGTAATAGAATGTTTTTACACCTGCATGAAAATGTCTATCTGCATAAAATCTGGCATCCTTACAAGACGTAGGAGGACAGCAAAGCATGGATGCAAACCCTGCTTTGTGCTACTGCGACGCCTTGAAAGGGCACTAAAATGAGCTGCAAGCAAATTAAGGGCTAAAGGCATAATGCCTTGCATTTACACTCTCATTTTGCACGGTGCTCAATTAAAAGTGACCACCTTATAATCAAGTCCCCATGGTGTAAATGGAGGGGAGGTGTGAAACAGTTACGCCTGTATTAACGTCGTTATTGAAGGTTGAGGGCAGGGACATAACGGGAGTTACGTTTCCGCCTCTCGTTTGCCTTCCGACTTAAAAAACAACGCATGGTTACCCATGGCAACCGCCTGGATTGTGTTTACTCTATTTGCACTTCCAAGTGCAAATAGAGAAGCGTAAACATGCTTCCTCCGTCTCTTTACACTTCTCGTTTTACTCTGCAGTGCAAATGATGACAATTGCGTGCAATTGCAAACGTAAGCAGTCCCTTCCAGGCAATTTACATTTTAAACTCTAAGAGCTCCAACAGATTTCTATGGATTCAATACATTTTACACTTGTCTTGAAGATGTAAATCTGTGTGCATTGTAGGCAGAGTAGGAACGTCAACGAGGAATCCTTTTTCCTCCCATCACCCACCTTCTGCCAGCAAAACACCTACAACATCCGCCGCATACCTCCCTGATGACATATGTCACCGCTTTTTCTTTTATGTTCTGCGTTGATCAGACATGATTCCCATGGTATTTTTTAATACCGGCTAATAAGTAGTTTGGGCTGCATGGGATATTTAAAACATGGGTGCTGGGATACATATGGGTCATATTCCTCATACAGTACTCTCTAAGAACCACATGCCTTAAATGTGTCATGCTATCCAAAGTCATACAGTAATTTGCTGGCATTCCACAAACTGGACACATTTAAAATACCACAAGGCTTGACTATTACCAGCACATTTGTAATGAAGCCCTGAGTGCTGCTCTAAACAGGAAGACCAAGAAACCTTCAAGTCGAGACCATAGTATGCTCCCCTATGCAATGCCTTATTACGCAAATAGCGGTGTTTGCTGCTCCCCAGCAGACTAGTGCATAGCAGTGAACACTTGTTATACATTTTCGTGTTGCTTGATATCATTTTTCCTGTCTTTGACCCAGAACGAATCTTCAACTATATGGGCCTCATCACGACCTCAGAGGTAACCCTTAAATCCAGCGGTAGTGCTATTACCGCCGGATTTAAGGGTCCGCCGAATCAGGGCCTCGGCGGATTTCAACCCAGCTCTGAGCTGGTGTGAAATCCGCCGAGAATTCGCGTTCATTCCGCCGGCGGGAAATTCGCCGGCAGTATGAGCGTGAAATTTCCCCATTGAGCCCAATGGGGAATGGGGCATTCCCGAATGGGCTCAATGGGGAATGGGGACTTCCAAGTCCTCCCAACTCGTGATCCCGCGCTATTAGCGCCGGGGGCTATGGCGGTCGCGCTAATAGCCCCTGCGCTAATACCGCCGGCGTTACCGCCGAGGTCGTGATGAGGCCCACAGGATTTTGCACAGATGTGTCTAGCTCAGCACAGACCTTGCGTACCATAGGATCTCCTACTCGTGGCCAAGAGCAGCCCACCCTGAGCACAACGGACATCGCAAAGAAGGTAATAATGATAATAATTTTGCATTTATATAGTGCTACGAAACCTCCGGCATCTGAGCGCTGCTTATTATTACCCACGTGTGCGGTGCTCATGTATGGAGCTAGGAAGGATGAAAGGCTGAGGTTGGCCCTGCAGGGATTTGAACCTGCATGTGCAGGCTCTGCACTGATTTCAAAGAGAGCGCTCTGCTGGCTGTACTATTTGACCGGCTGCTGTGCTACGTGACCGTAACATGGTATTTCCCTCTGCCAGGCTATTATGCAAGTCTATGCAAAAAGGACGAGCATACTCGTCCTATGCACCTGGCACTTATTTGTTTGCCCAAAACAGAATGTTTAATTTTTATTTATTTTATTATTGTGCTATACAGTACCAAGGTACTTTTAACACATATACATACAATCCAAAAATATACAATCCAACATACAAATAACCAACATTTATAAAATTACGGCGACTTTCCTTAAAAATTCTAAAACATGTATGGTCAAACTTAATTCGTTACAATTCATTATCCTCCACCATAGTTCATTCTCGGAGGAGTAAACCAAGCCTACTGAGAAGCAAGACCGCAAATCAATCAATTTTGGACAAATCACACACAAATGCTTTAAGGTCTCAATGTTTGTGTTACAGTGCCGACATAGTCTCTGATCTTGCGGAATGTTCGCCCGACGGCTCAGTACTTCTTTTGTTAATAACAAGTTTAACCTGAGCCTTAGCACTTGAGACCTAAAAGATTGCGAAGGATGTTTTTTAAGATAAGGTGCTGGTGTATTAAAACTTTTACATGACCAGAGAAAATGATCCCCAAAGCATTTATACTCCATTATCTCAGATCTCAAGTTGGACCATACATGTTTAATTTCAATATACTTAATTTAATATGTTCTTCTATAAAATGTGACTTTTCATTACCAATGAACCCACTTTACATGTTGTGGCTCATTTTCCATGTGGCATAACATGAAATTACGTGTCATAGTAATGTGTAAACTTGAATGCGTTAATTTAACGTTTAATCTCATTTTCATGCATTTTCCGCGCTTAGAAACCTCTGGGTATTAAGCAGCACTTTTTTAAATAACCCATTACAATTTGTACATCAGAGGGGGGCACGGGCTGTAATTTCCAAATCCACCTCTGCCTCCTCTCCGCCATAGACATGCAACATCATGTATGCCAGCATGACACTTTCCATGAATCCACTTGCTTTTATACCACTGACAAGCAGGCAGATTTCCTAGGAATCCATTGTAAACAGGCAGCGTGTACACACTTTGCAGGGCGCAGTGCAAAAGGGAAGTGTACATGAGAATTTGCCTCGACTTTGCATCTCCCTTTTGCACTCTGACATACAAATAACATACACGTGGATGAAACCTGTTTGCACCATCTTGCAAATTAGGTGGGACTCATGAATGAGCCCATCGCACTTTCACAGATATTATTGCAAACTTGATGGTCATTCTCTTGGATGAGTTTGGTGGCATGCGCAATAATGGAAGTAAAATTGCAGTAATGGAATGCTGCCACTTTACCTCCGGTTTCCATCAACGGTGAATTCTGAGGTTGGAAGTGAAGTGGAGGGTTAACCTCCATCATTTAGCCCCAGGGACCAGTGGTCGAAGTGAGTGGGAACGGTCGGGAGCGGCGTTCCACTTCTTTCATTGTTTACTGTTGACTGCTCCACTACTTTTTGCAATCATTTTCACCATTCTGGAACTGTTCTTTAGGAAGTTGAAGCACACCTTTCCATTTTACCACCGGGAATCAGTTGCAGCTAAACTGAAATAGGTTTCAACTCAATTGGCTGTCAAGCAGCACGACTGCAACCCTTGAAAAATGTCTTACACGTTGCTGGATTCCTTCCTACCCTGTCCCCCACCGGAGTTACAGTTCCACTACTTTGTCGGTACACTTCTGTCACTGCCACAGACACACATGGACTTCAAACCTGGGGCTTGACATTGTGTTACCACCATTTGTAATCCTGCAATAAATCCATGGGTCCAAGTGGAGGAAAAAGTAATCAAGTTTGATGGAAAATAATTGTAACCGAATCACCATCAAACTTGTAATAAGGCCCAATGATCTTCAGTGGGAGTATCCGCTCCAGAGACTGCCGATAGGGAACCACTTTCTTCCAATGAGGCAGACAAAAGTACCACCCACTCTTGACTTTGAGTATTGATCAAGCACACAATGACTGTATGCAGAAATCTATGAATATTCAGACATCATTATTTTATCTGCTTACAACAATGGAGGAGAAGTATGGACTTAAATACTCCTGGTTGATTCCAGATTGAAGTAGGTCTAGATCTTAAACATCTCCTGGATTGAGATATCTCGGATGCTTACAGTATGGGTTGTCAATTGTTATCCGTAGGCAATTTTCTACACCATGGTCTCTTCCCCCAAATCATGGATGGAGTAGACATCCACCATCGGAGCAAAGTACTATCACAGTCAATTCTTTTCTACCTCAGTGTATGGTGAGTCTGTACAGTACAAACTTTGCTGATCAAAGGCAGGAATAGTCGTCTGACATGCTGTAGCTTGGCTGGCCGTGGTGGCCAGATAACACTGTGCTAACCTTGCTCCATCTCCAAGGGGAATGGTGCAGACTGTAATGTTGGTGGCTGGGACATAGATGCTCTTCGGCGCCTTGGCAGTGTCAGTTAACAACGTCTTCTGTGCCAGTAGTCCACCAAGCAGTGACCTCTTTTCAGTGGCCTCCCTCGCAAGTCATCATGTGTGTTGACGCCACTGATACAGTCCTATCCGTTTGCCATCACAATCATTCTGGCAGGTCTGGCGCCTATCCATGTTGAGTGTATGTGACATTTCTTTGGATCCATTTGCCCGATGTCTGGGTTCCAGCTCACATGTGAGATGTGCTTCCTGTCCCAATAAGTCCAGCAATAATGTGGTGGCATTATATGACCCGGTCATCTGTACTACACCAAGCTCACTGGCTCCCAGTTGAAAGAAGGATCCAGTTCAAAGTTCTTTGCATAACATACAGAGCCCTTCATGGGCAAGGTGCTCTACACCTTCAGGAAACGATAATGACTTATAAGCCAGCTAGCACAATCCGATTGGCCAATCTTGGTCTTCTTGTGGTTCCACCCATTAAGAAGGTTTCTGTAGGTGGTAGAGACTTCTCAGTGGTGGCTCCATCACTCTGGAACACAATTCCACCAGCTTTATAGCTGATGGAAAATTACTCTAAATTTCGAAAAGCTCTGAGGACTTTTCTCTACCCGGTACATTCTGACAGAATCCAGCTCTTTTACAGCTGCTCTATGAAAGCTTATTCCAGGTGATTATGCACTGTACAAGAAACTAATAACATAACATAACATAACATAACAAAAGAGGTGGGAAATGATGCCTGAAATATAAGACGTGGTGCCCAGTGCTAGAGATACATAAGGTTTGTATTTATGGTAATGCGTATGAACTCCAAGAGGTCAGTAATTACTCCTGCTATCCATTAAAACAGGTGTCGTTATAAACAAATGTAATCCAGGTACTTGCACGTGGAATTTACCACACTAAGTATATTTCATTATGTGAGGCGTTCTAGTAGTAGATGGCTAAGGTTTCATTTGTGCTGGACTCATTGACGATGTTTACAAGTGAGCCACTGTCAAATATGACATTGGAGTGGCTTCCTTCTATGGTGATGGACACAGTGGGGAATGGTTCGGCATATCACTCCAGACTCCTTCCAGGCCACTTGAGGTTCTCTCTTTTAGGGCTTGTGGTGAGAGTCAAAATGTAGAAGAAGTAAGCTTGATGGTGGAATAACTCAAATTATGAAAGTTTGTGCTCCAGTACCAGGATCCTGCTGGAGTATTTCTACACGGTTTGAGCATGTGGATTCAGTGCAAACAAATAATCTCAACTTCTGGTAATTGGTTTCATGGAATGCCCTTTCAGGCTTCGGGAGTGAAACAATCTCCCAGGTGGCATGTGTCTACGTGAACTGTCCGATTGCAGGAAGGTGCACAGTTCTTACTCCTCTGACCGTGCCCCCTCCCTACACGCTCAGTCCAGCAAGGTGGGAGCAATTGCTCGGACAGCAATTTGTAGTTGCTCATGCTTCATGGCATGATGTGGGTCTCTGAACTGCTTCCTTTGATTGCCTATGGTATCTGGTGGTGCCCTATGGTCCTTCAGATCTCCCATGAGGGTGTGGCATCCCCCTTCTCAGGTGCTGGAAGTAGAGAGGTTGGAAGTGGAATCCTGTAGCTTCACTCGGAGCATGTGTATTTGGCTACTCCTAGCATTTAATGCAGGCTGAAAGTGCCCAATATTGTGGAGCTGTCGCCCTTCTTCTGATATAACAGTTGCAGTCTACTTTGTGGGTAAACAGCCTCTACAGGCTTCTATCCTTGTTAAATTCAGGTGACATGAAACACGAGTACGGGCTCTGATGATGATTCTGTACTACTGAACACACTCTAATGTGCTCATGTCCTCTGCCAATTTGACTTCTGATTGGCTGTGAGTATTAGGATACATTTATTGGCAGGCCCTTTGATGAAAGAGGAAAGGGCACGTGCAAAACGGGCTTGGTCCCTCCCTGAAAGGGCCAGTCCGCTTGGTCACATGCCTTCTGAACAAAACTACTTGCAACCCCAGACATATGTCAGCATCATTGGGTGCCATCAGTGAGGTGTAGATTGGGTCTCAAGACCCAGCAGGCTCAGGACCCAAACCTGGTCATAGACGCCTCCTTTGGCTGACTAAGCAAATTCAAAAGGGGATGGCTAGAAGGTTTAGAATCAATGATAATCACCAGAATAGCTATGGTCAACCCCTCTGACCGCCCATGTGTCAAAAGTTCTAGTATGACTATCTTTGAAGAAGAAGCAGCTAATTTACGTTCCAAGTTACTGTCAAGAGGGTATCCTCACAAGATCGTAAAGAGAGCTCATAAACGAGCAAAGAATAACAATAGAGAAGCTCTTCTTGAATACCGGAATAAATCAAAGGATGATGATCAAATAGTATTTGTGAGCACATTTAATACACTTTCAAATAAAGTGAATGCTATCATCAAACGCAATTGGCATATCCCAGATTCGGGGGAATGCCCTGTCACCAGACCATTATGCGCATTCAAGAGAGGCCAAAACATAAAGGATATGGTCACTAGAAATGACATATCGATACATTCACCTCAGATGACTCTAACTGAGTCCTGGGGGATGCCAAAAGTCATTGGACACACACCTTGTGGGCATTGCAGTTGTTGCTCCAACACCAAGTGCACGAAAGAAGTCGATTTGGGTCTAAAGAAGGCGTGGCAGCAAAGACAGTTCACTAATTGTAAATCACAGATGGTAGTTTATGTGATCTGGTGCCCTTGCCACAAAATATATATTGGCATGATGGAAAGGAAAATAAAAACAAGAATTACAGAACAGAAAAGCTGTATCAGAAATAAGAATATTAGAGCCCCCCTTGTGGGTCACTTTTTGGCCATGGACCACACACTGGAATCTTTAACATGGAGTGTCCTGATACAAGTGGAACGAAAAGAAAACACAGCATTAAACAAGAAAAGATTGTTTGAGAAAGAACAAAGACTAATTTACCTCTGCAACTCGGTTGAGACAGGACTTAACAAACAGATTGACTGGACCAGTTTGTGAGAAAGATCTGAGCAGCCAACCTTGTAAAAACTCTGATGAAATGTAGTAATTATTTACTTCAATCCACATAGTAGGACACATTGGTTTCATAAAATCAAGGAGTCCTAGTTGTGTAGAGCTGTATGTCAAAATTAGTATCAATTTATGAGCGACATCAAATCAACATCTCGTTAGGTTAGTGTAATGCACAGTAATAAATGAACTATTTAGTTCTGAGCAACATTATTTCTAAAACCATGTAGTTTTTGTGAAACAAAGCAAGGTTGTTTCCACTTTAATCCACAGTGTGGTAGGCACATCAGTGTAGACACACGTTCTCTTTCAAGATGGCCCCCATCATCTCCATGAACATATCTCTCTTTCACCACCATCTATTTCCATGTCCTGGCAGCATGCAGCTACTTTTTAAAAAAAAAATGTTATTGATATATTTGAAATATACAACTTTTCAATATAATGAATTAAAATATAGAATTTTAAAAGAGGAAGGAAAAAAGAAAAAAGAGAAAAGAATGAATAAACATACAAAACAAACAAAACCGAACATAAATTATATATGACAATTATGTATGCATATCTTTTTAACAAGGGGTCAAACATTCTAGAAACACTATTTTTTCTTTTGTTTAATACTGTGGTGATCATATTATTGTTCTACTTGAATTTGTTCAAGCTTCAGTTCCTTTAGAAAGGCCATTGCCCCAATTGACACAGCTGTTGATATCCCAGAGTATATAGTTCTCCATAATACATCAGATGTAGTGACCCCAAATGGTTCAGTTAGATGTTTAAAGTGTTTGACACGAGATTCTAGAAGGAATTCACATTCGGTAAGTAGATGTCTCAATGTTTCAGTGGTGTCTTGATGTTGACAAAATCTACAGAACGCTTGCTCTTTATTTATGAGATTGCGACGGGCCAACACCTGTCTCGTTGGCCATAAATTGAGTCTTAGCCGTAGAAGCTCATTCCGATGTTTGATAGATGGAGATTTGATTAGATAGCGTTCTGGATACGAGTGCTTCTTGTGTGCAAAGATTGTCGGATCATGATCACGATACTTAGTGCATTTGTCTCTGGTGTTATTCCAATCCATTTCAAATAGTCTTGTTTTGATGTGATCTCGGTTTTGAAGTAAACTAGATAGAGAAACATCAATCAAAGCCAACGTATCAATGACTAAGTTTTGCCATTTTTTTATGAAGCTGTCTTTGGAGCCAAAGATATAATTGGACAGTATTCCCAGGACCGTTGTATCTTTCCCTGCCAATAAACATTTCCGGAATAACGCTATTATTAGCCATATATATCTGAAGTGTAAGGAAATGAGTCCCAATTCATGTCTGATGATGGCTAGTGGCGTTGATGATGGTAGCTGGAGAACACTGCGCCAATACATTGATTCTAAGGAATTCCAAAATTTGTCAGTCATGACCGGTCTTGATTCTGATGAATATAGCAAAATTGGTGTGACTTTTTGATTGTAGAACGATAAGACCGGGACCAGAGTAAACTTTCCATATTTTCTTAGAATTATTTTGGATTGCTGAATAAAAGTGGTCACCTTATCTTGTTGTTGTTGTTTATATGTCATGGCTTGATCTTTTGAGAATATTTGGGCACCCAGATAGGTGTAGTGGCTTACTATTTTGAGAGTTTCTCCCTCGATATTCCAATTGATCGTTGTTCTAGATGATTTGCAGTTGACATTGAAGATCATCACCTTTGTTTTCTCACGATTAATGCTTAGATGGTTATTATTGGTGTAATTGATGGTTGCATCCAAAGACTTTTGAAGTCCCTTCAGTGTTTTAGACATAATCACCAAATCATCCGCATACATCAGGAAAGGAATGGCCTTATTCTTTATTTTCGGAGGATCAATGAAGATGTTTTCAAAGGACTGGCCAACGTCAGAAATAAAAAAATTAAAAAGGGCTGATGCTAGGGTACAACCTTGTCTCACTCCACGAAATGTTTTGATAGGTTGAGATAGTTTTCCTTCATGTGTGAGACAAATTTGTATAGAGTTATTTGTATGCAAGTCTTCTATAAGATGTATATTATAACTTGGACATCTTGATCGAATTAGTTTTTGAACTAAAAGTTCACGTGACACAGAGTCAAACGCGGCTCTTAGATCTATAAAGATGAAATATAGTGGTTGTTTAATTACTTTGTGATTCTCAATGATGGCTTGTTTAATACTGTGGTGATCATATTATTGTTCTACTTGAATTTGTTCAAGCTTCAGTTCCTTTAGAAAGGCCATTGCCCCAATTGACACAGCTGTTGATATCCCAGAGTATATAGTTCTCCATAATACATCAGATGTAGTGACCCCAAATGGTTCAGTTAGATGTTTAAAGTGTTTGACACAAGATTCTAGAAGGAATTCACATTCGGTAAGTAGATGTCTCAATGTTTCAGTGGTGTCTTGATGTTGACAAAATCTACAGAACGCCTGCTCTTTATTTATGAGATTGCGACGGGCCAACACCTGTCTCGTTGGCCATAAATTGAGTCTTAGCCGTAGAAGCTCATTCCGATGTTTGATAGATGGAGATTTGATTAGATAGCGTTCTGGATACGAGTGCTTCTTGTGTGCAAAGATTGTCGGATCATGATCACGATACTTAGTGCATTTGTCTCTGGTGTTATTCCAATCCATTTCAAATAGTCTTGTTTTGATGTGATCTGGGTTTTGAAGTAAACTAGATAGAGAAACATCAATCAAAGCCAACGTATCAATGACTAAGTTTTGCCATTTTTTTATGAAGCTGTCTTTGGAGCCAAAGATATAATTGGACAGTATTCCCAGGACCGTTGTATCTTTCCCTGCCAATAAACATTTCCGGAATAACGCTATTATTAGCCATATATATCTGAAGTGTAAGGAAATGAGTCCCAATTCATGTCTGATGATGGCTAGTGGCGTTGATGATGGTAGCTGGAGAACACTACGCCAATACTTTGATTCTAAGGAATTCCAAAATTTGTCAGTCATGACCGGTCTTGATTCTGATGAATATAGCAAAATTGGTGTGACTTTTTGATTGTAGAACGATAAGACCGGGACCAGAGTAAACTTTCCGTATTTTCTTAGAATTATTTTGGATTGCTGAATAAAAGTGGTCACCTTATCTTGTTGTTGTTGTTTATATGTCATGGCTTGATCTTTTGAGAATATTTGGGCACCCAGATAGGTGTAGTGGCTTACTATTTTGAGAGTTTCTCCCTCGATATTCCAATTGATCGTTGTTCTAGATGATTTGCAGTTGACATTGAAGATCATCACCTTTGTTTTCTCACGATTAATGCTTAGATGGTTATTATTGGTGTAATTGATGATTGCATCCAAAGACTTTTGAAGTCCCTTCGGTGTTTTAGACATAATCACCAAATCATCCGCATACATCAGGAAAGGAATGGCCTTATTCTTTATTTTCGGAGGATCAATGAAGATGTTTTCAAAGGACTGGCCAACGTCAGAAATAAAAAAATTAAAAAGGGCTGATGCTAGGGTACAACCTTGTCTCACTCCACGAAATGTTTTGATAGGTTGAGATAGATTTCCTTCATGTGTGAGACAAATTTGTATAGAGTTATTTGTATGCAAGTCTTCTATAAGATGTATATTATAACTTGGACATCTTGATCGAATTAGTTTTTGAACTAAAAGTTCACGTGACACAGAGTCAAACGCGGCTCTTAGATCTATAAAGATGAAATATAGTGGTTGTTTAATTACTTTGTGATTCTCAATGATGGCTATTAACGTGAGCAGGTTAATGTAAGTTCCCATACCAGCTACAAATCCGGTTTGGAAAGGATCTCTGACATCTGCCTCAAGTGTCCATTTGTTAAAGTCTCTTAGGATGAATTTTGAAAATAGCTTACCAGAGGCGTCTAATAGTGAGATGGTCCTGTAGTTCTTTGGTAGTGAGCGGTCTCCTTTTTTGAAGATTGGTATGATGATGGCCTTTTTCCATGAGGCTGGAATAGTGATATTGTTGATGATTTGATTAAAGATTAACGTCAAGACCTTAGCCCATTGTGTCGGAGCTTGTTTGAACATGAAGTTGCTCATACCATCCGGCCCTGGTGCACGTGAATTTGAGAGCCTTTTTATGTAGAATAGTACATCCTCTTCTTCAATTTGGAGCCCACCATAGTTGGAATTCTATCTAGCGACATTACTTGGTTGACACAGTTCTTTCTGATACATGTTGGTAAAGTGATTAATCCATTGATTTTCGCTTACTCCATTTATTTGAGCTGCCTTTTGTGTTGAATTCAAGTCGTCATTGAGCAAAACCCACATTTGACCAGTGTTTTTGTTCATACTGTTGTGCAACATGGATTCACCATCTTTTTGGTACATGGCACAGCGATGTCCTTTCAGCCAGTTAGTGTACTGACAATTGAGTGATTTTACCTTCTGATATTTATCAACACAATTAGAACGTAGAATTGCCTTTCTATTTTTCCTTAAAGTAGTTTTTTTTTTTGTACTATCAAGTCGCTTTGGTGCTTAGGTTTGGCAAAGTCAAGTTTGTGATTCTTGTAGACAACTTCGAATAGATGAAGATGTGCTGTATAATCACTATGTATGTTTGCTTCAATTGTTGTGCAGTATTCATCCAAGTTCTTCCTGTTCCAAACCAATCTTGAACGGGCATTGTTGGTTGACACTATATGTTTAAATCTTTGGTTGGCATTTAGCACATTCATTTTGACATTCCATTTTAAGTTCAGGACATTATGATCACTGCTTGTTTGCGGCAGAATTTGAAAAGTAATCGCCTTGTAAAAGGTGAGTGAGTCCACAAAGACATAATCAATTATGGAGGATGCAGTTCCTCTACACCAGGTAATTTTGGGGACTAGGTCGCCAGATATTGAGCCATTGCACATGATCAGTTTCCGAGTTTTCATTAGGGTCTTCAATCTTAGACAAATGAGGTTGTATTTCAAGTTGTGATTAGGTAAAAGCTGCAAATTTAAATCTCCAGCTACAATAATTGAAGTGATGTCAGATGCGTCTGAGATCAAATTCAAGAGGAGTTCTAGCTCCAAAAAGAAATTGTCATCCCCAATGCCTTTCGGATTCCGATAGATGTTAAGTAATGCGATAGCAGTACTTCTCATATTCAATCTGACCAATTGTAGATAGGGATTTGGGGAGGCCCAATCAGTTAGACTCCAGTTCTTATGGTTCTTGGTGATTATCATCAGCCCTGAGGAAGGTCTTCCAGATTGCCTTGAGATAGCTGGATTTAATATGACAGTATGCTCCTCCCATGTAGGTCTTTTGGTTAGCCATGTTTCCTGCAGCAATATAATGTCATGAGGTATTAAGACATCTGCACTGTGTCGTAATAGATGGCTATGGCCACATGTATTCCAGCTAATTAAAGATATTGTACTTGATTCGTTTCTTTGTTATGATTTTTCTTCTTCGTCATAGATCGGAGCTTGATAGATTTTAGCTGAGTTTGAGTTGGTAATTTCGGTAGATTGGGTGCAATTTTCCTGGTCATATTGTTCCATGTAGTTATTTTTGGATTCTAGGTTTATGTTCCCTCTTTCGTCTAAGCACATGGGATCTCTGGCTAACACAAATCCCAAGGCAAATAGTTCCATTCGGGCTTGCCATAACGCGTTTCTTGTCAAATTTGAAGGAAGCCAAAGTCTCACCATGGAGTGATCATGATCTTTGAGAAATTCAACTTGAGCGATATCAATTGAGGTGATATCATGAAGAGCATCGATATCTTCACAGATTGCTAGAATACTGGATCGATTGAGTACATAGTCCGGGTATGGAGCAGGTCGACATTTGAGGATCAGTCTATGGTGATTGTTCCATTTTTGTTTATTTATTGCCTTAGATCCAGTACCACCCCTGGCACTATTCTCTTTCTGAATAGCCGGTTCCTGTCTTTTTCCAAATTCTTGCTGTTTGATCACTGTAAGATCTCGATCCAATTCTGTAGTTGATTTATTAGATCAAAATGGTTGCTTCATATTCAAGCTAAAGTAACTTTCCATTGCTTTCGCTATTTGTGTGTCTATATTAGTTGCTTTTGGATGCTGTTTCTCACATGTTTGAAGATGTTGTCTTTCACGGTTACCTTGGAGATGGTGACTATTGGGCTTTTTAGTCATCTCCTGTTGAGTAAAAGACTCTTGCAGATGAGAATGATTTCTTTCCTCATTTGATGTGTCACGCTTTAAATTGGCATTTTGGGTAGAGCTTGATAACAACTGCTGCACTGCTTGGTGATACAAGGCAAGTTGGGACTGCTGAGTTGTTCGGACTTGTCGAATTTCTTGAATTGCTTGATCTTGTTGTAAAGATTGGGAATTCACGTTAATTTCTTGAGTTGCTTGTTCTTGTTGTAAGGATTGGGAATTCACATCAAGAGAACTTATAGTAGGTATTGGCTCGGTCAGCCGATTGTTTTTTGGCTGAAATGTGCTTTTCATTGATTGTTGCAGCTCAAGGTAGTTCTTTATCGAATTCTCAATCTGAGATTTAATATCAGCCAGTATTGAAAAATTCTCTCTGTCTTGGTTGACACTGTTCAGTGTATTTCGTTTAGAACAGCTATCCAAGGGGGCCACCAGCCATCGGTGTTGTCGGTATTGGGTTGCAGGGGGTCAATACCTGGGTGATGCTTGCTTGTTTAGTTATTAGAGATTGGGCTTGAGCATCTTGAGTTGGGAGTTGAACCGTCACTGGATCGATTCGCATATCTTTTTTCATTGTTTCATTGGACGGTTCATTACCTTCCATAGTGGCAATCAGTTGGTTCAACGGTAGATAGTCTTTGCCAATATTGTCAGAGATTTCAGATGGTAACTCAATAGTTTTACTTTTAGAATTTTTGGCGGGCTTGTTAGTTGGTATCCTTGAGTTGACTTTCATTTTCGGAATGAGCCGTTTAATAAGGTGTTTAATATTGACCCTTGAACGTATTGCCAGTCGCTCCTGATTTTTGTTTTTTTTACAGATTAAACCACAATCTTTGGTTTTATCTTTCATTGAGTTGGTATTTTGAAATAAATTATACATTGCTATGTTGGGAGTCTCTGACGATTTCTTGTCTTTTATGGCAGAAGTTGGCTTACCATTGTTCGATTGCGTATACGCAATGGAGGGTGCGTGATCCTTTTGCTGGGCAGGTATGCCTGCACCATCCTGAGTCTGGTCTATCGATTGTTCTGCCGCATTTTCAATAATCATGACAGATTTATATAAAGAATCTTGAGGGAGAACTTCTTTAATCACATGATTGATTTCCGGTAGTTTGGAGTAGGCCTTTTCTTCGGACGCAGCAGTCAATGTAAGTTTGTCTGGACTCCTAGGCACAATGGCTGGATTAGTCGTTAAATTATGCATCCATGTGACTAGTTGATCCAGTTGCTTGGCTTGTATTAATAGTTTGGAGTCCAGAGATTCAAAGAGCTTTGTTAATGTGACTATAGTCATATGCATTGAATTAAGAGTAATTTCCAACAGATTGTATTGGGATAGCGGTTCCTGTGTTGATCTTGCACGTGGAGAGTTATTGTTGTTACAGTAGGGGGACACTTTCCCTTCATTTGCTAATCCAGCTAAGGACATGTGTACCGCATTTTCCGATTTTTCATATAAGCTTGGCGATTTGTACAGACTGTTATTCTGGTCCGAAATCATAGATGACGAAGCTATGGCTGACAATTCATCCAGAAGTAAACTCGACCCTTCTTCTCTCTCTTCTAGGTCGATAACAACCGACTCGGTTGAAATAACTTTTTCTTCGTTACACTGGTCATCAGGATTCAAGCTTGACCCTTGTTCACCATGTTGTGATTCCTTGTTCTTTGGTACTGTTAGGGTGATCTTTTGTCTCTCCTCTTTTAAACCATCGGAGACTTTATCTAGCTATAGGTTATTAAGTGAGTTGGATGTTTTTTCGTTTACGTTGTCAGACTGAACCTGATTCTCAATTAGAATAACTGACACTTCTAGCTGACTTGCATCTAAACATAGATCAGGTGACACAGTTTTGCTAACTTTATATTTCTCAAGTTTATGTTGCGAACTGTGGACACTTGATAAATTGACCGGCATATGTTCTGTGTCTGTTGTTATTTGTTCCACAGCCGTTCTGAGTTGTGTGTCCGTTATGGAAGTATCGTGAGTGTCAGGGGTGTTCTCCTTATTAAGTTTCTTCGATTTGCAGAAGTCGCGGATATCTCCTTCGCAGGATTTCTTACTGACAGTGTCTAAGGATTGATTGCGCACCTTTCTCTTCAAAATATTGACTTTCGTGATGTTTTTAGGTGTGGATTTCAAAGTCAGAGACGTACTTGATATTTTCAAGTTTGTGGACATTTTGGATCGCAAAAAATATCCACCGGTTTGCATCCAGCAGCCACACTCTTCAAGCACTTAGTATCAAATGGTAATGATGCCAATGCCTTATTTTAAATTGCTAGTGTCGTTGCACAGTCATTCCAAGATACAGCCCCCACATGCACGAGTCACAGCCGTTCAAAGGGTCATGCCCCGCAGTCACGGCTGGGTCTCGAGAGGGAGGTTTGTTGAGTCTACGTTGTGAATTGAGGCCGTTCAAAGGGCAAAGCCCCGCAGTCGCAGCCGCAGTTTCACAGAAGTTAGTAAGGAGCGCTAGGGCATGTAATTAAGTTTATAGCGCCTGGATATACACACGAGCCGTGGGGAAGATTATACTCCACACTAAGTTTCCTGCAAGCTTAGTTGGGTCTTACCTGCAATGTATTGCAGACTGCGAGCTCAGTCTCCCCACGTCCCACCGCTCCCCAAGCAACACAAACAACACACTCGCCGCACTCCGCGACGCTCCGCGTGTGTCCGGTGGTTTTGTAGCAAGGTCCGCCTCCAGGCAAATAGACAGATTAGAGAGACTGGTCGCTGCAGCTCCTCTGACCAACAAACACAAACAACACACTCGCCGCACTCCGCCGCAACTTTTACATTCAGTAGCGACGCAACGCTAAGTGAGGACATGCTACCGGTACAGAGGGACGCTTGAGACGAGACCGCCCAGCACTTGTACACGCAGAGATAAAGCAATACAATGTAAGTTCAGAAGGAACATTTACGAGCGGACTTTGCCACTCGCCATCACTGTTTACATTTAGATCTCCAACCCGCTTATAGGCGGCCCCCGCTCGCATGTTTAGTGAAGCTTTCCTTTCTTTCCTTCTACTTGTTTATAGGCACAGTTCAGTGCCCTCAAAGGTCAACGGCGCAAGGGTATTTTAAGTCCAGATATTTCAAGACTTTTTCGGCTGTTAGATGATTCATAATTCCTGCTGTCTACTTAATTAAATTAAAAAATTAAAAAGACCGAAGCTCAAGGTCAGTTGAAATAAATGTTTACTAAGATATTAGAATGGTACAGTTCCTTTTATACAGTACAGTTGTGTTCATATACACATAATACTTGGTATATGTATTGTTTCCATAAAGAATAGAAGTTGTGAGATCTCGCATATTACAAGCCAGTGCTACATACAAGTGCACACTTGGTTTATAGTGTGCTACAAATGTGAGCACGAGATGAACGTTTTTACTGTTGCATTGCTAGAAATCAACTGAGTGCATTCACCTCTTACGAAGCCACATGATTGTTAATAGATTATATGTTGTTGTCTCTGTCCCACCACTGATGAGGCTTTGCCATCCCACTTTTTTTCAGAGAGTAGAACTTTCGCACACGAAGACTCTTCTGAAACTCCTGCTACTATTCATAAGTTGGCAGTGAGGTAAGCCTTCAAGTTGTTAATAGTCTAGAAGGCCCACAAACTACTATAATTAGTATTTGTGTTTGATACATTCAACCGATTCGATGTCTCTCTTTCTCCCCCTTTTTGTTTAGGTTGGCACTACACAGTGATAAGAGCCTTCCTTAACGAGCTGCTCCCTCTTCCTTGCATCAAGTCACACTGTTAATACTTGGAATTATTCCCTGTAATTGTAATGCCAATTGTTGTTTACAGCACATCCCCCCTGAAGAATTTCCCGTTAACAACCCTCTCGAAGGATAATGGGAATGAAACATATCAGGTTTTGATCTATGAGAAAGATGTCACGGTTTGAATAAGACATTAAGAGGTGCTTTGCATCCAGGATTAATAATAGGATCTCATCATCAATTTAAGAGATTCAAAATTAGACATCAGATTTGTGGTTTGACCCAAGATGCTAATGTTTTATATTTTTTATGTCATATGTTTTTTTTAGTACGCAATTGGATGTTTTTGTTTCGTAATGTTAATAACAACCACAAAGAGTAACATTTTTTGTCACCAGAATAGCTATGGTCAACCCCTCTGACCCCCCATGTGTCAGCCTGCCAAGCCACCACAGAAGGGGGAAGATCATATGCAACTCAGTCTTCGTCCTACCCCAAAAGGGACAGCCCAGTCTGAACTGCTATTTCACAGCCCTTCTGGATGAGACCTCAGGCAACCCTACACATGGTTTGGCTGAACTGAGAGTTATCAGTGAGCTGTAGCTTGGGTCTTGTAACCCAGAATGTTTGGAACCCACACCTGGGCATACCTGTCCCACTCGGGGGTAACTTAAGCGAAACCCACAGGTTATAGCTGGAAGGTTTTGAATCTATCATAACCATGGGCATTGCCCAGGACCTCCCAATACACCCTCTTTTTTTCCAGCTGATGGTGACTGGGAAAACGTCGGAGTATGGCTCTGACCTTTACAGGACAGAGGCATTTTCAATCCCTAACTGGTGTATCGCTTGACTGTATGATTGCATTAAACACCTATAACAGTGTCACCACCTGGAGTGAAAAGGATAAATCAAGGAACACCTTGAACATATATGAGTCAAGAATGCACTCAATTGGGTAATAATTTAGAATTATTTTAGCAATTTTGATATAGAGTTAGATAAGATAACTGCTTCACAGGAAACTGGACAGCTAAAAAGAGTGGGCCTCATTATAAATTTGGTGGTATCTCGGCGGCAAATCCGCCGAGATACCATCAAACAGCAATTCTGTTAATGCCACTTGGTCCATCTGTATTACCGCTGGATTACAAGTGGTGGTGGAATGTTAGAGCCCATTTTATTCCAGTCCATAGGACTCCATGGGGGATTTTGGTGGAATTACCACAGCAGTAATTCCGTCAGTGGTAATTCTGCTAATATTTGGTTGAAAGGTGGCAGGTTTACCTCCAGCGAAACCTCCAACTTTCAAGGCACTCGACTGCTTGCCGAGGTGTGCCGGACCTCTGCGAAGTCCCCACAAGTTCCGGAAAAGTCCTACAAAGTCGAGTCCATGATTCCACAAAGGGGGTTTTGCACATAAAATGGCACTCAAATTCCCGATTTTCTCTGCAAATAACTCAATGAACCAGCCCGATAGCTCCAGAGAATAATGCAACATCCTATTGTTGAAAGTTGAGCCGAGTGGTCGAACTGTACAAAAAGAAGTAGAGGAACTATGTTCCCTGCTGGCCTGCCTCTGCTCCCCACAAACCTCATCATCACGCCCCCTCCCACACACAATCCAAACCCCCCAAAAACACACCTGCTGTTTAAGAATCAACTTCTTCCAACACTTTTATTTTAAATGTAAAACGTCCAGGAATGATTTCTTTTTAAAATAAAAGTATAGGAACAGTAAAAAGTAGAGGAGTGCCACTCCCAACCCGCTCTCACCCTCTTCAACTACTGGTTGAGCCCCTTACAAGGCGAAGTGTGATGTGGGCATTAAAAGGGATCTGTGTCAAGTCTGGAAATACAGTCCGGCCGGGTCTGGCATTACAATATGCACACCTACATGTACTGTAAATATAAACACACACATTATGCTTGGGGTGTCATCCTCAGGGGGAAATACCTTGATTAAGGGCCACATACGCTTGTGTGGTTTACAGATTTTCATGGGAATAAACTTAAAGTTGAAAAGTCTTCCAGCCGTGACCACATTTCACAGATAGCTTTAACTGCAGCTGCGCAAACAGTGGCGATTCGCAGTCTTCGCTGTACGTGTGTTTGCCCCGCCCCACAGTATGTGAGAAAATATTCCTAACATTCTGGAAACTATGCAGCGCTGAGTTGGGAACGAGCCAGTGTAAAATGAGCCCATTGGTTGAGAAGGAGGTTCAGGGCTGTGCCCACTGCTAGGGAATATTGTGGCTCTCACGTCTTTTCCAGTGTTGGTGTTGCTGCATCGCTGCTCGTTCTGTTGTGGGGGGATGATTTTAGCCCACACCGTGTGCCTCGCTCTCCATCCTCTTCATCACTTCAACCCAGCATGTGAAGGCATCAATCCAACCATATGGATCGTACCCCCAAATTATTGCAAAGTGACCTGTCGTCTCACATCAGTGCTTTTCAGACTGTGTGGCAGGCACTCCTGGAGGCCCCGGGGAGAAGGGGGATAGGGGCCGATGGGGGGTTATAAGGCTTTTTTTTAAATTAGTTGGTTAACTGATTTTACGGCTTTGAATAGAGAATAATAACAGTTCTAGAATGTATAGGGGGCATACTAACGTTATATTTACTCAGTGGGGCTCTGCGTCAAAAACCCTGGAAAAACCCTTCCTTACAAATTTTCCTGTAGCGTTCCTGCAGGCTCTTGATGACTGGTGTTCTATTTTTGAAAGTTCGTCAAAACAGTTCAAAGCAAACGTGCTATAAAAACTCTATGCCAAGACCCACATGAAGACAAAGACACAAATGATGGTCGAATTCCTAAATGTCCTTATGTGGGCACAAGTGTTTCTCTTTTTGCAGTTATCTTGAGCTCCCCTGCACATTCCTATGTGCCCCTCAGCCCAGGGGGACTGGCCCTTCAATTTCAAAAACACTCAAGTTAAGCAATGTTTACACCAATCACCAATATTGTTCACCTCACTATTAAACATTACAGAAAGTTTGCTCCAACATAACTTCACACGAATTGCTATCTAGACCAATACGCATATTTGATTTCCTTTGTTATGGCCAGCAACAATGATATATGGCTAAACAAATCTGATATCATATCGACCTTCCTCTACATCAGTTCATAACTTCCACACTACTGCTCCCATTATCCTTCTCAAAATTTGGAAAAGTCATACATTTCTCCCTCACGACTCTGTGCAAACTCTGATCTCTATGTTCGGGCTCAGCAGATTTCAATAATGTACATGCCTGCTCTTAAACCTTCCTCTCTACTATGTTCTCCTTCTAGACAAAGCCCTTAACTTCACTCCCTACATTCACTTCAACTTACCCTGATCCTTCCCCACTTCTACCTACTAATGCCATGCTGGTTGACTGTCCATGCACAACTGTTCCCATTGGTAAGTTCCTTCTATGAGTCTGCAAAGCTATCAATGACTATATCTCTGACTACATGCCATCTTGTTCCCTTTGCTCCTCCTCTGAACTCAGCCTAACTGTCCAAGGCCCCCCATGCTTCCTCTCACTTTTGCCCTTTCTCCCTACTTGCCCCACTCCATTGGAACCTGTGATTATCACAATGAAAGCCAGCCGGCCTGTGGATCTCTTCAAAGCACGGCTTAAACTTCACTAACTTGCTGGAGAGGGATATCCCCCTGCCCTTTCCCCAAACATCGCGACCAGTTCCCCCCACACTCCAGTGCCACATGATGTAATAATGGATTATAAATGTATACTTCATTTCAGCTACTTGCTTTCCCACAGGTTCATTTTATTGTTATATGTCACCTGTTCATTATACTTTTACTCAGAGAGAAATGTGAAGTTTATTTATGTGTCAGACTTAGATAGAATTATGTCGATTGGTCACGTGTCACTACAGATAGGACTGTGTAGATAAGCCACATAGACGAATTTAGCGAGTAGCCAAAGTACTAGCCACCACACTTCTACTTCCTCAAACACACCACCCAAACACTATACCCACCCAATGGGCTAGCCAACCTATACCCTTATATACATCCAACACAATCAACACACACAATAAAGAAACCCGGACACTGGACCTTAACCATGCGGACACAACAAGCTAGTGGCACAACTTTAAACACCTGCTAATCCACACATAAAATACACATACACACCCCAACATAACAAACAGTCACAAAGAAACATCCCAGGCGTTGGACCTTACCTTTATGGATACAACAAACCGATGTACGCATCCTATCATCTGTAAGCCAACACACACAGGTGCCAGTTTCTCCTAGTTCTGGACCTATTCTATCATTCTTCCCTCAATAATCCACCCTGTCCTCTTTCTTGGAGAGCCACTTGAGTGCCTGGAGACTGCACTGGAGGGGGTATCGGTGCTCAGTATGAATCAAAATAGCATAGCATATGCTTGTAAACTCACTCACCATCTCTCCTCATCTTGATATTATTGTGCAGGCATTGTTCTGCAGAATACCTTCATCATCTGTAAATGTGTTATTTTAATGAATGTCTGGCAAAAGGGTCATGTTTGCTGTCGATGGACTGTGTGACAGTCCTGGTTTTTCCTCTAAATATTGTACTTACCACTTTCAAGACATGGAAAGAAAAAAAATAGTGAGTTTAGTGGTCGTACAGGTGTCTGAATGTACATCGTCTGTTGGCATGAAGAAATATGATTTTATTAAATCCATCAAACTTCTGCAATCAGGGGAATTAAAATAGTCCTGATAGCCACTGACAGGCACATTGGAATAGCAAAGGCAACACAAAAGCAGTTCTAGCACATACAACATCAATTTGCTGTATGGCACATTGCAAAATCGATATCTAAAACGATTACAGTTGCTGGTAAAAATAAAAAAAGAACATATAGTTTTTTTTTAAAGTTGTCACAATTTATCTGCAACCATCTTTGGTGGTGCTCACAAACTTGTGATGATTTCTAGAAATTCTGCTTGAACAATGGCATTTTTTGCTGCACCATTGTACAAACATACACTGCCTAATTTCTCCCTTCGCCCTCTACAACTTATCCAGAATAGGACTGCAAGGCTTATCCATGGCCTCAAGCTGTGGTGCCGCATCTCTCCAGCCCTTGAATCTCTCCACTCCTTCTCCTGCTGTGCTGCATTTTGACTGGCTGCCTGGTTCCTTCTGATTCTTGCAGGGCACCAGGCTCTCCTCACCCAGTCCTCCCCCTCCACCCTTCCTGCACTTGCCCTTCCAGGCTCCCTCCACCTGTGCCATCCTGGATGGGCCTGCATATCGTTTGAGCCCTTACATCCCCATTCTAGCACTTAGAATGTGGACATTCTATTCCCCTTCACTCTCTGCATTCCCCTGGCACTTGTCCAGCTTAGCACTCGCCTAACCCAAGGGCCCTCTTTCTACTATACTTTGCTCCTCCCCAAGCATGTGTACGCTTCTACTCTGACCTGCACTTCCATCTCTACTTAGCTTTAGCACATTCCACTCTGACCACTCTGACCAGCACTTCCCCCCTCCTCCCCTCTCTCCTGTAATTCTTGTAACATCACTTGCATGATCTGAATGTCACAAGGCCTGATAGTACGGTTTTTGTTATTGACCTTGTGTCTCTCCCCCACCCCCTCTTGTCTTGTCGTGTCTTGAAAACACCATTTGCTGTATAGGTGCATTATACAGACCCAATAAATAAATAAAATAAGGAAGATTGGTTGGTTTATAGGAGACTAGGAGGAGGGGTATGCTTTTGCCAATGAAAAAGTGCAGGATGAGGGAGAAGACGGTATGGATCTCCTTATCCTGTTGCACAGACATAACCACGAAGCTAACAGCAATACATTATTTTCAGGTGTTGGCAAGTAGGTGCATTGAGTAATATTTCAATCGGTTTCAGCGTCTCAAGGGTGAAATAATGGAACCGATGGACTTAGTTTCAGAAGTTGTTGTATTGGGTCAGAGATGGAAAAGCCTTTTTACAATCACCAACTAGCTTGTTTTGAACCATATGGGCATACAGATCTGCACTGCAACCATAGTGGTGCAGTATTGTTTGCTTTCTATCCCACCTGCTACCCAGTGCAACCTCGTCTGTCTCCTCCGCCCACCCCAACCCCTTAATGTTCCTCGCCCCTCCAGCACTATCTGAAATGTCGTCAGGCCTAGTATGATAATCACTTGTTTTGTTCCTCCCCTCCCTTTCTTCACCTCTCTCCCTCTCCTCTTGTTTTTCTCCGGCTCTACCAGAAATGTCGTCAGGCCTATTATGGTAGTCGCCTGTCTGTTTTCATTTCCTTCCCACTCTCCCCCTCCCTTCTTTATCTCTGGGCCTCATTACGAGTCCGGCGGTAACCGCGGCGGTAAAACCGCCTGGTTACCGCCGGACTCGTATTACCATTCCGCCTCCGTGATTCCCGGAATTACCGGGGCATTACAACCCCGGTTTTCCGGGAATCACGGAGGCGGAATGGTGTAAATCCCCATTCCCATTGAGTCCTATGGGACTCAATGGGAATCGGGATCATGGAAACACCGGCAGCATCTCGTAATGCTGCCGGTGTTTCCACGTCCGCCTGCATGCGGGAGGTGTTAAACCCGCCAGGTCAGACCTGGCGGAAACAGCACCTCCCGCCTGCAGGGGTCGGGATCAGGCGGTCCGGAAACAACGGTGGCGGCGGGTTTACCGCCACCGTTATTTCCGGACCGCCAGGGTCGTAATGAGGCCCTATGTCTTAGCTCTTGCACTATCTGAAATGTTGTCAGGCCGAGTACGATAGTTATTTTCAAATCCTTACTGTTCATGGCCTGTAAGAATGTCATTGTATTTTCCCTTGTTCCCTCCCTTGCCTTGAACTGCTTTGAAACACATTGTGTATAGGCGCTATATAAATAAACTATCATATCATATTGTGGGACTTATTGACCCACTTTGCTATGCTATGCGGCATCACTCTGCTATTTATGGTGCAAGAAACAGCAACAATGGCAGCAAAACTCTTGCGCATGCCAAAACCTCCAAAACCGCGTTTTTCAACACACAACAAGATGGATGCACAACCTGCCATACATGGTGCATGTGTGGTGACTGCAGAAAAAGTGCCAGTGGACTCCGTTACAAGCAAACATGGAGTACAGAGGGAGAAGCAGCGATTTGCAAAATAAAACCCCAAAATGTGCCTGTAAATGACATTTATTTTGCTGCAAAAACTCCAAAAGGCCTGTACATAATACTGTTTCAACACTCAAAATCTTGCTTGGCACTGCAATCCATGTAATCTAATGAAGCACTGTGAATGTACAAAGTCCTAAAATGTGAAGAGCAAAATATTTTCTCCGAAAAACTGGATTGCCTGTGAATGACAGCCCCTGTCAAAATCTGTGTGCAGCACACTGGGCTACCTGTGAATGACAGCCCTGTCAGATGGGCTCTCCTGATGAAACTTCAAAGTTATCTAAACTAAAAGTCTGCCGGATTAGCAAACATAAAATGATTGGTGCTAAAAGGAATACAGATCTCAGTTGTTTTTGATTGCACAGGTTTAAAGCTAAGAATGTAATTCATCTATGCCATTTGATGCAACAAGTTTGGTTTCTGCTGGATTTTAAGTAAAAAAAAAAAAAAGAATAAATTACCCTGGCTGGGCCTGCAAGAAGTGGAAAAACAGGTTTCCCCCGAGGGGAGGGAAATCCTCTCAGCAGAAACTCACTGAATGTGATAATTGTGGGTTAGGCCAGACCTTTGTCTACAACCAAGGAATGAACAATGGCAGATCATCCAGGCCAGGAAATGGAGATGTGAAAAGGTCATAAACTGCTCTTTGAAGGAATTTCTCAAAGTAGGGGGCTGCTCCTTGATCTCCAGGGAGAGACAAAAGGCAGACCCTTTGCTGCTAAGAATAAATAATGAACAATTTTTAGAGACTCATAACTTGTTACCCAAAGTGGTGAAAAATATAAAAAGGACAAATGTGTTAGTCTAATTTTTGGCTTTACGTTTGAAGAGGCGGTGGAACTGTTTAACATATTCTGGACAGGAATGGCAATATATGTGGTTTTATGTGAACTGTATTAATGCTAGAATTGTTAAACTTTACACACACATCCCTATGGTAAACATACATATTTGTGGATATTTGCAGAACGTTTGGTAATGTGTTCATGGCGAAATGGATACAATTCTGCAGAAAGGTGAAACAAGGTGTCACAGCTGTGGGATTTTGATGAACAGATACTACATAAAATATGTAATCTTTGTATGTGATTATTGTAGAGGTTACCAATGTATAAATATGTATTTAGGACAAAATTCGATTTTGATATAGTGGCTAGGAGAGGTTTCTAAGGACTGTAAAAGCAAACCATATATGTGACATCATCCGTCCTTGATCCAATCACTCAGATGCAAGGCGGAGATGAGGCTCTGATCCAATCCCATTTCACAGGGACTGGTTTGGTTAAGCCGGCCCACACCCATCTCTGCGATGTCAAATAGAGACAGCTGACAACACATAGACACTCACTCACTCTTCTGGTTCCAGCGAAGCACTTTGTTCCAGCATTCAACATCCAGCCTTTAACATCCTTTCAGATGCCAAGCAGTAGCTAAACCATTTTTAGCAAGGCCTCAATCCTCAAACTTTTTCTCACAACCCAGTGTAGCGCTGTGGTATGGGAAAGCATCCTGAACTAGCATCCTGAAACTATCTGGCTTGCTACCATAAGGCATGCCTGATCCCTGATGCCAGTATCCCGCTGATTTGAATACCCAGAAATAAGAAGGGCAGATCCTGTGCAGTTCTGGTGACCGGCCTACCTGATCTAGTCCCGCGCCTGATGTGCTGTCCTTCCTTGATAGACCCAATCCATTGACCAGAACCGTGACTGTCAAAAATCTTAAATCCCAGTGGATTGTGAGTATTAATAGAACACTAGAGAACTATAGTATACCTTGCATTATCGTGTTCCTGTCATGATGCCTAGCCCCAGGCATCCGGACCAAGCCCATCAGCCCCGGGAGCAGGCATCTAGACATTTAGTAAAACCTCAGCAGCCCCGGCTAGGGGCTATCTGGGTTCAGTCCTGTCGCCTCAGGCGCCAGGCTCATAGTCATTACTTACCTCAGGCAGACCATGCTGCAAATGACTCCAATCCAACATGAAGCCTGAAAGGGACTATTTTTCTACAGGGACTATTTTTTACTCGGGTGTGGTTCTAGGGACTTCTTACCTGGGACTACTTTTGAGGGTATTTAAACCATGCCCGACCAGCAACACACGCTTCGCGTTATTCTGCATCCAGCAGCGTAACGCTCACCGTGCCTGCAGCCTGCATCCAGTCTTCTGCCACGCCCGCCTTGAATCCGGAGCTCCTAAAACAAAGAGTAAAGAAAGGGACACGGTTAGAAAATGAACTTATTTCTATTCCACACCTGATTCTGGATCCATCTCGTCTCCGGACCTGTAAAGAACATCATTTCTGCACGTGCCGCACTTCTAGCTGCAGCGCTGCGCCATACTCACCAGTCTTCACAGCATCCTTCGGATCGGCGCTGCCTCCATCATTTCTTCGCCGAACTTCGGCACCTAGGAAACAAAAGAAAACCACAAGGTGAGCCGAGGGAACCAACAAATATAATTCTTACCACCATAGACTTACCTGATTTACCACCGGGGGCATCCTTTTGTGACTCTCCATATTTTCACGTGCCGCATCTGTAAAGAGAGACAAAACAACACGTTTTCCATGTGCAACATTTACTGGACAGCGCCAGGTAATACAGACTCTTACCTGAGCGCCACCAGCTGCCACAAGAGCATCTTTTCACGAGCCAGCTGCAAGACAAGAAAGGAAGGGGGGAACAAGAGTGAACATCGGACATATTGAACTCTATGAACTTAATACTTACTGGCCCTCACCAGGAACCTCAGAGTCAATACTCTCCGGAACTCTCCCAAGCTTTCAAACCAGTGAAGTAACTGGAATCGACGCACCCGTGCGAATCCACGCAGGATGGAGAGCTCATCTTTCAAGAAAATAAGGTGAGATTGCTGTGCGGGCATTTTGGAGGTGATTAGTTGGGGAGAACTGTGGGGGTCCCATCACTTGAATCCACAAGTGGCTAAATCCATCTCTCCACTTGCAGGAGAATATTTCTACGGGTTAAGTAGACAAGATTAGGAGGGCAGATCCAGTCAGTCATGGCTGCACTACGCATCACGTGGGTGGAGAAAGCAGCTGTCCGGGTCCGACCGACGCCCCTGTGGGAGCCAGGTGAGCGTAACAGAACGCAAAGCCTATCTACAAATCCGCACCTGGGCGTTATGGAAACCTCAGAAACCGACCAACTAGCCCTATTGTTAGGGCAATTTAGGGCAGAATTGCACTCCGCGTGCCAAGAGACGAATGCCCTCAGGAGAGAACTGATTGTGTCAAAGGAGCGCACTGATGATCTTGCTAGACAATTACTGCAAAACCAAGCTGGACAAACACCATTACCTGGATTTGGGGGGAATCCAACTCCTCTTTCATCGAGCAATCCTGTGCAAGTGGTTCTACAAGGGAGCATCCCTTTAGCTCCACCCAAACATTTTGCTGGGGACCCAAAAAAGTTTGCCGTGTTTATGAACCAATGCCGCTTGCACTTTTTATGCAGACCTAGAGCTTTTCCGAACGACCAAACCAAAGTAGCCTTTGTACTATCATATCTTAGTGGCAGCGCAGCGGATTGGTCAATTCCATTAGTTAACCAGGATGACCCTCTTCTTCGGGATTTTCAAGGTTTTCAATTGAACATGGAAAGACTATTTGCCAGACAATCACAGGGACAGGCCCTGGATAACAAACTTTTATCATTACGACAATGTAACCAGGATCTACTAACCTATATTGCCACTTTCAATAGGTTAGTTGTGGAAACCAGATGGCCGGAGGTAAAAAGAATTACATTATTTCATCGTGGACTTCGGGGTGAACTCAAAGACGTTTTGGCCCAAGTTGTGAACCCACCTCAGGATTGTGCAGAATATATAGACTTAGTGGTACAGTTAGACCACATACTTCACAATAGAAAGGCTGATCGAGCTAAGTTCGAGAATCAGGTATTGGTTAAACCCAATGTTACCATCAAAGGAACAGATGTATCAGAACTGATGCAGATCGGGGGGGTCAAGGGACACTTAACTCAAAAGGAAAGAGAAAGAAGATGACAGATGCAATTGTGTCTGTACTGTGGGGCCTCAGGACATTTTCTACGGGATTGCCCTATAAAAACATCTAAAAGAGTAGTCGGAGTTGCTGATAAAAATCAAACAGAGCCTGATTCGGGAAACGACCACGCCCAACAAGCGTAGAGGTCCGCTTGCCAAGCTTGAAGAAGGATACTCAAACCTTGCACTTCATCATACCAATGGTCCTTATAGATCCAAGGCAGCCATCACGTATGCACTCAGTGAGGGCATACATTGATAGCGGGCCATAGGAAACTATGTGGACCACGGGTTGGCTTCTAGGATGAATCTATCTCTCTGCAAAAAGACCACTTTGGATGTCATCACCACAGTCAATGGAATTGAAATTGCCTCTGGGCCTGTAACTCATTCCACCGCAGAGATGACACTATTGGTTCAGGATGGGCATCGAGAGACTATTGCGTTTGATTTAATCAAAGCCCCGCAGTTCCACATAATACTGGGGATACCTTGGTGGGAAACATATAATCCTTGTATTGATTGGCGAGAGAAGAGAATAACCTTCCCGGATTGTGCACATACTTGTTACCCGAAAAAACCCTTGAACCAAGGCCTGGCCACAGTCGCTACTCCAGTTGTGCAGTTAACTCAGGAATATCAAGAATTCCAGGATGTTTTCCAAAAAGGAACAGGCAAACACCCTACCACCTCACAGATCATACGATTGTCAAATCGATCTCATACCCGGTGCACAACCTCCATGTAGTAGGATCTACACCCTTATGGAACCCGAAAACCTTCACCTATGACAATACTTGGACCAATACCTTGCTCATGGCTTCATTCGTCCATCCAAGTCCCCTGCATCTTCAGCTTTGTTCTTCATGCCTAAAAAGGAAGGGGACTTCAGAACCTGCATAGACTACCGCGTATTAAATCAGATCACGGTTAAGAACCGATACCCAATGCCTCTGATCCCCGAATTACTAGACCAAGTAAAGGACGCTTGCATCTACACTAAATTAGATCTCTGAGGGGCATATCATCTGGTACATGTAAAGAAAGGCGACGAATGGAAGACTGCTTTTCGCACTAAGTACGGGTTATTCGAATACCAGGTGATGCCCTTCGGGTTGTGCAATGCACCAGCAGCCTTCATTGATGTCTGTGTTGTTGTATACATAGACGATATTCTAGTGTACTCCTCTTCAGAATCAGTCCATGTGAAGCACGTTTGTGCAGTCCTTGAGAGACTGCGCCAGGACAAGTTATATGCAAAATTGGAAAAATGCGTTTTTCATGCTACAGAAGTTGAATTTCTTGGATTTATCCTGACTCCAAAAGGAGTCCGAATGGACTCTCGAAAGGTGGATGCAATCCTCAAGTGGCCATCCCCCAGTTCAGTTAAAGGGGTACAAAGCATGTTCGGATTTGCTAATTTCTACCGCAGATTCATTCCGGATTTCTCACATGCTGTGCACCCTATCACAGCACTTTTGCGAAAAAACAAACACTTCTTGTGGACCGAAGAAGCTGAAAAGGCCTTCCAAGAGCTGAAAGTGAAATTCACGTCTGCACCTGTCTTAAAGCATCCACGCCCCGAACTTCCATACATAGTTGAAACTGATGCATCCAGTTTAGCCATGGGAGTGGTCCTGTCCCAGAAGGATCCTGAAACCGGTCAACTTCACCCAGTAGCATTTTGGTTCAGAAAGTTCTTGGCACCCGAGTTAAACTATGCGGTTACCGATAAAGAATTATTAGCCATCATATCTGCCTTAAAGGCTTGGCGGCATTATCTTCTCGGTGCCAGGCATACCATTACAGTAATCACTGATCACCGGAACTTGCAGTATTTAAAAACAGTCAAGACCCAATCATCGCGTCAACTTCGATGGGCATTGTTCTTTGCCGAGTTCGATTTCGTGATCACTTATCGACCAGGTTGTAAAAATGGCAAGGCAGATGCCTTATCCCGAATAGGGATGGGAGAAGCATATGCGAACCTGGAACCAGTGCCTATAATTTCAGAACAAAGAATTCTTGGCATAACCACTCTACAGACACTAGAGGATATTCAAGTAAAGATCCAACAACTCTTCGATCCAACAGCCCTGCAGGACTGGGTGAAGAAAGGCTTGGACTACTCAGTCATGAATGACCTAACTTATTATCTAGGGTGAGTATTTCTACCACACACGGAACTACAAGAACTAGTCATTTCCAATTATCATGACACCCTGATGGAAGGACACCCAGGTATCGCAAAAACCGAAGCTAAAATTAAGAGACAATTCTGGTGGCCCACCTGGCGAAAAGATGTTAAGTCATTTGTAATGTCTTGTGGCATTTGCACCCAAAAAAAAGTCAGAAAAAAAAACCAGCTGGCCTCTTACAACCTTTGGATTTCCACCTACACCATGGCACACCTTATCGTTAGACTTTATTACAGATCTACCTCCATGTAATTGATTTAACACCATTCTTGTTATTGTGGATCTTTTTTCCAAAATGGCCCACTTTATTCCTCTAAAGGGATTACCTTCTGCTTCAATTCTGGCCAAGGAGTTCCTCGAAAACATTGTTCTAATACACGGATTTCCTTCCGTATTGGTCTCTGACCAAGGTAGTCAATTCATTTCACATTTTTGGAAGAAATGTTGTCAACTGGCGCAAATCGACGTGCTGATATCAACCAGTCACCATCCCCAGAATGATGGTCAGATGGAGAGGACCAACCAGACCCTTGAACAGTACCTACGTTGCATGCTACACCAGACCGAAAGTAATTGGAAAGATATTTTATGGATTTCCGAGTATGCATACAATAACTCTGTACATTCAGGAACCGGACAAAGCCCCTTTTATACCATATATGGACATCACCCTCGAACCTCAGAACTAGATTTGCCTCAGCATTTAGAAATGCCTGCAGTTAGTCATTTGCATTCTACTATTACACAAGCCTTTAAAGAGGCAACAGAACATTTGAAACAAGCAAAAGAGAAATATAAGAAAAATGCTGATCAACATAGAAGTGAAACTCCACAATACCAGATTGGGAATCAAGTTTGGCTGGCTACAAAACACATACCTCTGAAGGGAACTCGGACTTTTAACCCTAGATATTTGGGACCTTACACTATTAAGGCCATTATCAACCCGGTAGCCGTCAAATTGGAATTACCCTCTAATATGTGCATTCATCCTGTCTTTTATGTTTCACTTTTAAAACCAGTTCAACCAGGAACAAGATTAACCAAACCACCCGACCCCATCTTGATAGATGGAGAACCTGAATTCGAGGTAAAAAACATCCTGTACTCCAAGATGGTTAAATCAAAACTTTTTTATTTAATCGATTGGAAAGGCTACGGACCACAAGAAAGGTCATGGGAACCTAGTGACCACGTCCATGCACCGCGGTTGGTGAAAAGATTCCATCGGAACTTCCCAGACAAACCAGGGCCCAGGGGAAGAACAACTATAGGAGGGGCCTTGGGGGGGAGTGCTGTCATGATGCCTACCCCCAGGCATCCGGACCAAGCCCATCAGCCCCGGGAGCAGGCTTCTAGACATTTAGTAAAACCTCAGCAGCCCCAGCTACGGGCTATCTGGGTTCAGTCCTGGCGCCTTAGGCACCAGGCTCATAGTCATTACTTACCTCAGGCAGACCATGCTGCAAATGACTCCAATCCAACATGAAGCCTGAAAGGGACTTTTTTTCTACAGGGACTATTTTTTACTCGGGTGTGGATCTAGGGACTTCTTACCTGGGACTACTTTTGAGGCTATTTAAACCACGCCCCACCAGCAACACACGCTTTGCGTTATTCTGCATCCAGCAGCATAACGCTCACAGTGCCTGCAGCCTGCATCCAGTCTTCTGCCACGCCCGCCTCGAATCCGGAGCTCCTAAAACAAAGAGGAAAGAAAGGGACAAGGTTAGAAAACAAACTTATTTCTATTCCACACCTGATTCTGGATCCATCTCGTCTCCGGACCTGTAAAGAACATCATTTCTGCACGCGCCGCACCTCAGCTGCAGCGCTGCGCCATACTCACCAGTCTTCACAGCATCCTTCGGGTTGGCGCTGCCTCCATCATTTCTTCGCCTAACTTCGGCACCTAGGAGACAAAAGAAAACCACAAGGTGAGCCGAGGGAACCAACAATATAATTCTTACCACCATAGACTTACCTGATTTACCACCGGAGGCATCCTTTTGTGACTCTCCATATTTTCACGTGCCGCATCTGTAAAGAGAGACAAAACAACACGTTTTCCATGTGCAACATTTACCGGATAGCGCCGGGTAATACAGACTCTTACCTGAGCGCCACCAGCTGCCACAAGAGCATCTTTTCATGAGCCAGCTGCAAGACAAGAAAGGAAGGGGGGACCAAGAGTGAACATCGGAAATATTGAACTCTATGATCTTAATACTTACTGGTCCTCACCAGGAACCTCAGAGTCAATACTCTCCGGAACTCTCCCGAGACTTCAAACCAGTGAAGTAACTGGAATCGACGCGCCCCTGCAAATCCACGCAGGATGGAGAGCTCATCTTTCAAGAATATAAGGTGAGATTGCTGTTAGGGCATTTTGGAGGTGATTAGTTGGGGAGGACTGTGGGGGTGCCATCACTTGAATTCACAAGTGGCTAAATCCATCTCTCCACTTGCAGGAGAATATTTCTACGGGTTAAGCAGACAAGATTAGGAGGGCAGATCCAGTCAGTCATCGCTGCACTACGCATCACGTGGGTGGAGACCGCAGCTGTTCGGGTCCGACCGACGCCCCTGTGGAGCCAGGTGAGCGTAAAAGTTCCATTCTGATCTTTGAACTATCCCTACTTTCCTAACCAGTAACAGTGTTAAAATCTTTAGTGCTATCTTATTCTGTCTAGTTGCTAAAGCGCCATTTTCATAGTCATCTTTCTTTGTGTAATTCTGATCCATAAATCCCACTTTGAGTGTTTGGACTGGTGCCACTTGGAGAAGTGATGGGGATCTGTTACTGAAGTCATGAATCAGTCTCAGAGCTTACTTTCTCCAGACTTGGTTGCCTAGCTCAACCGCTCTAGCTTTGAGTAAAAGCATAAGCCGTATTTTCTGATTGTAAACTAAAGTCCTTGTTCAAATTTGTGTCTTTATTTTCGAAAAACACCTCTCACTAAAACCTATATAACTCCCTCAGTTTTTAAGATAGAAGTGAAATTTAAACTCCCACTTGTACTTACCATCCTTAGCTATCTCTAAAAGCAGAGCTAAACAGTGCGATTGACCCGTTATATCAGAAATCGCATAAGGAAATGTTTGCAGCAAATTGACATTTTGAAGAGTTTTACAAGTGTGAATTAGCTTTAAATCATTTCCCACTTTGACTTTGAGATTCCAAATGTTTTCTTTTGATTAAATCATTGCTTGTGTTTGCTTGCATCTGTTCAAAGTGGCTCCTGTAGAAATTTAGAATAAATTAAGCATTATTGCCCACATTTGTTTTTGCTCAGCCAATTCCAAAGCCAAACTGATAGTTGAAAAGTCAATTCCGTTTTTCAATTGTGTTTAAAGGGGGAAGGTGAGAGTGATATTCTGTTTGATCTGTGTTATTCATGAGTACCTGCTCTCTCCTCACATCTGTTTAAATTGCCTATTGGTGGGTTTAGGGGTGTTGCAGGTGGAACCCCTAACCATAGTGTTATCTGTTCTAAACCAACCCAAAGGTATTCTTTTCTCTGCTGAACTTTTTGTGTGCTCATTACTTGATTCCTAGTGCATTAAAGATATTATTCCGTGTTCTGTCACCCCATTGGTGATTGTTGTTACCTATTAAAATATATTTTGATTTAAATTCTAAATTATTAAATACATATTTACCCTTCCAAACTAGCCTGATTCCTGGTTCAGTGTGACCAGGGGGAGGGGCTCAGGAGAAGGGTGAGATATAAGTGGTATATCATTCAGAATACTGAATTTATAGATAAAAATAAATAAGGGTTTCATTTGCACACTACATGCTGGGCGAGACTTGGGTGTGTGCCAGATTGAAATCACTTACAATATCATATCAGTGCCAGTGTATGCACCCATTCATAGACTTTGTTCATAGCTTAACTCCAATGTTAAAACCCACTGCATAACTCGCTTATTAAAACCCCTGCAGGGGCCATTGCGCCCGTCAGGTCTGACCCTGCCGGGCCAAACAGCCCCTGCAGGGAGACTTGTAGTGTGGCGGTCACTGAACCAAGGGTGCCGGTACCGGCACCCTTGATTCCAGGCTGCCACACTTGGAATGAGGCCTAATGTTTCAAATATCCAAATTTCACTATATTGAAAGTGCACATTAGAAACTTTACTTTCTATTTGTGAGATCTGTCATCTGAAGAAGTTGATCACTGTTACATATATAGTATGGAAAATCATGATATAATGTAAGATTGATTTTAATTCATATTTACGCACCTGAAGATGGCATGTGTGCTGTGTGCTTGATGCCTAACCATGGGACCGACAAAATTTCGATTAGACGAAAAGAATGCACATTGCACATGTACATTATAATGGAACATGTTTAGTTAACATATTTATTTACTGTGTATATTCTGTTGCAAAAAGGATACTGAAATCATTGTTTTATTCTCTCACCTACATAGCTATGTTCTAACGTTCTGCGCACACCATGCTTTCCAGCTTCTTTGTGATGGATTCTTCAATCAAAATTGGACGATAATCATCAATGGCGTTCTTTGATAACCATGTTGTGGGACGATCGGTAGGGACCAATCTGTTCTTTAGCAGTAGCAGTGATAAGGATCAACCTGTGTGCGTTTATGATGTGAAAACGAGCAGATGTAAAAGTGTGGCATTTGAAAGTGAAACAACTCCAATCTTATGCCCAGTGGAACAAAATGTGCATCGAAGAAACATTGGTGAGGTAACATAAGGATGTTACATGCAAAAATGAACTGAAATGTGGGATTAATTGTAGCGATTCATGCAATATGCATTACATGATGAACTAGAAATTGGAGGCATGAGTTGTTTGCTAGCTTTGAAGGTCTATTGGCAAAGGTTATCAGTGTTTTCGTGGACATAATCTTCTCTTTTGACTATTATGTTAAAAATAAAAGTACTTGTCACATTCCTGATTATTGCTCTTCAAAATATATGTTTTTTTCTTCTTTTTGCAAAAAGAAACAAAACGTTTGTGCTCTATGTGGATGCATGTGTTTATCTTCCAGGTTCTGTGTTAGGTAAAGTTATGATGTTGGTGATGACAGGGTACGTTTGGCTACGCTGGCCACAAACATCATAAAAATAGGTGCGCCATTTTGAAGCGTCTAGTGATGTCAGCTTGAGGGGAGGGTGATCTGAATTATTGCCGTGAGGGCACTTGAATTTAGGGTGATGGATCAACAGATAAGATTAGCACAAGATGGCAACACCCTAAACCTTCGATTTGCATCTGTAAATGTGAGAAAAACGAAGGTAAGGTGCATAGGAACCATTTTTAAGATCAATCACAGCATGCTCAAAAATACATGCCCGATCGGTTTGGACAATAATATTACTCGGCCTCATTCTCAGGTGGGTGCAAAGGGATACCGGGCACCGGTAATGACACCGGTACCGGTAATCCCTTTGGGCTCTATTCCGAGGTCCCTTAGCGGGTCCCTCCCTTAACGCCTGGTTTTACCAGGCGTTATGGAGGGGACCTTTAAGGGATACCGGGGTCAATAAAGGTACCGCAATTTGCAGTACCGTTATTGACGCCTTCTCCCTTCCCATTGAGCCCTATGGGGGCACAAATGGGAATGGGGAATGGCTTTTACAATGGGGATTTATCGGTCCCGCCAAGGTCGGACTGGACCGCTAAGTCCACATTGAATGAGGGCGGACACGGTCCCTTATTGGAGCTAGTCATGGCGCTAGTTGCGCCATGACTAACACCAACCTCGTAATGAGGCCCACGGAGCAAACCTCCCCTTTAATGTAGTGCAAGGAGAGAGCACAAAGTGAGGGGACTAGCCTGTGCAGGGACTGTTTGGTTTGAGTTGTTTGAGTGGTATATGATGTTTAAAGTGATGCAACAGCTTGTAAAAATATTGTTAATCTTCATTCGGTTTGCACAGGGCATCTGACATTTATTTATTTATTTATCTGTTTATTTATTTATTGTTGATTTTTACAGCAGCAACTGCCATACAGAATTACCTCATGCCACTTTTATTACCAGGAGTTGTTATTATATCTCTTCCATAATTGTGGATTACTTGTTTGTCCCGTGGGCCCATTGGCATAATGACTCCCCACCACCCGCAGCCCGTTCTTCCTCTCACTTCTGCTCTTTCTCTCTTCTCGCTCCACTTGTATAAGATTCTATTCCCCAGATATATTAGAAACAATCCACACGAATTTGTTCAAAACCCTTTTAACCTACCATTCATCTGCCTTCTAGCTAACATGTTTCCCTTGCCTTTAACCTTTCTGTGTCCCTCACTTTCTCTGTCTCCACTCTAGCACTTCATCCATCATGGTCGCATCACTAACTCAGCCGGCTGTACCACCTACCTGCACTTAAAAAAGTCTAATGGTAATTGTCCTTAATGTATGTATGTGTACCCATTTATGGTTCCCAGTTACTGTTCCATTTAATCCCCTCAGCAACCTGGTCAGAATGTCACTCAATCTCACCCCATGGTAAAAAGCCCACTGCTTCCCATAAAATCAGAATTCTTATCTATTGTATGTTTTTCTTATGATCCAAAGAGCTCATGTATATAAAATAATAAAATAAAATAAAGTTTTAAATCTCATTAAATCACAAGGTTTGGACAATGTTTTTATTTTGAGGATTGAGTGATGTGGGAGACATTCAGCGTGGGATTCATGCGTGGGGTAAGGGAGCCATTCCTAGGCACTCACGGCACACAGTTTGGGGTCATGAAATAGATGAAAGCAGAGACTTTTGTCATTCGCTGCGTATTGCCACCGCGTATATGGTGAGCATGCACCCAGCCAAAACATCAACTAAGGAGATCCCTGTGATCTGTGTGAATGGGTGAGCATAGTGAGAGCGCACTGTCGCGGTAAAGAGAGTTAAAATAGAACAGTAACATGATGAATGTAATCCCTGCCAATATTAGTAACCAGAATAGAAATGAACAGATAATTCATTGATGTTTTAACAATTTTCCTCTACAACACCATTCTGTTGCTGTGTTTTTTGTTGAGTTAAACTGGGTGCCGTAAAGATTCTAGAATGAATCCCTATGTGCTTTTTGTGGTAACCTTATTTTACTGGGTTGCTCTATCACTTCCGGTTTCCCCTATTCCCTGATATCTGGTACCTCATATGAAACTATGGGCCTAATTCACAGGAGCATTTTATAATGGCAAATCCCCATTGGAAAATGTTCTATGATTCAGGGCCTATGTATTCTCTGTAAACAGGACATTGTGGCTGGGGCACCTCTAAGGGGAGCCTGCTTTGCGTGTTCCTTCGTGGTGATTTTAGTGACCTCAGCCATTCCAGTTGAAGTTCTCTGGTGCGTTCAATCACCTTATCTCCCATGTGATTCTATTTGCACCAGAATATCGAACATTTGCACTAGTTCTAAAAAAGCGAGCACATGATTTGATAATATAGAATGGAGCAAACACAATACGCATTTTGTAAAAACATTTAAACTGGGGCATAAATAAATCATGCTGCATGACATAAAGAAGAAATATGTTTGCTACATTTCTTTTCATGGGACTCATCAAACAAAGTAAATAACAGTCAGCTTCTGTTTTGCCCGCGTGAAAACATGTTTAGATAATACAAATTGGGGCTACCTCTGCCCCATTCTCAATTATCTAAGCAGAAAAATCATTGTTAAATTAATTTGGACCCGATTGTTAAAATCAGTGGTATCTTTTGTTTCTCCACCCAACTATTAGATGCGTGAAACAGTGCAGCCCTGTCAAAAGCAGGCAGAATGACCACACTGGTGTAGACTGCCAGATGCTTCATTCATACAGAGGAACCCAATCGCCCAAGACAAACATGGATTACAACGAGGGGTGGGCGCAAATGTGCAATTCCATTCCAAAGGAAAATTGGCAGATTCCAGCAACATTTGCTCAATCCTTCAATTTTGCCCGCTGAGTGGAAATGGCAGTTTCGGCCCTTTTCTGGCCCAACATTTCAGTTTTTTTATATTTCGATGGGAGAGGCTGTTTCACCCCTATACATTTTGTTGTTCCCCGAAATTTCGTTTTTTGTGTGTGTTTTGGAACAAAAAGTTCCTCAATCAATTTCCTCATAAAAAAAATAAAACCCCAAAAGGTGTGGTGGAAAAGTGGAAAACCGCCCAGCCGGTGGAACAGGATTTTTGACGAATTTCGACAATTCGGTTTCACAGGTGGGATTTTCTCCCAACCCTAGTCCTAAATATTCTCTGCGCAGTCTACCTTTCGTGACAGAAACGTGGGACAATTATTGCGTTGGAAACCAGTTTTTGTAAAGCACAACATGGGCTTTGTTTCTGGAGCTTTCCTCCATGAAATCCAACTGTCTTGGGTGATCAACTCACAGCAAGTCGTTTTCTGTTAGGGAAGGAAAACCTAGGCCATTTGGGTCTCTCACCAACAAGGATGTGTTCTCCAGCCAATCTCAGTCCCCTTCTCCTCTATGCGGCTGCCCTCCTCTGTGCTGTGAATCTGGTAACCCTGCCACTTGCAGAAACAATCATTTTATCCTGTATACACGTGGCACATTACAAAACCCTGACCACATAAATAAATCATTCCCACTTTGGGGCCTCTGGGTATCTCGTGTGCCAGGTCACCCCGGTGTCTCTATTGTGCCAATTACTTAGACCCTTCTTATTCTGTGTCACTCTCGGCCAACCTCAGACTAGTGCCTTCCACTGAACCAAGGCAAGGATCCTCTTACCTATTCTCGACTATAATGCTCTCTTGATATGATAGGTTATTTATAACGCACTTAATACCTAGAGGTTTCAAAGCATCGAACCTGTGTTGTGTCATGTCATCTTGTTTCCAAGGTGAGTACGTTGCCCCTGTGCTATCCTCCCTTACCCCGCACACTGGTGTATGGATTGTCACAACCCTTGAAGCGGTGCTATTCTCACAAAGGCACACTAACCCCATTGCAACGTACTCTGTACCAAAACATGGCACAGGACCAGACAAGTGTCTCACACCTTCACTCTGAAGTCCATCAATTCTCCAATTGCAAATGTGTTGCTATTAACAATGAATTCTCTCTTGTAGGGCGGATGTTGCCAGGAGAGCTACATTAGGTTAGGTTGCTGCAAACTTGCATTGTACTGAGAGGGCAATGTTGAGAGCTTTGAGTTAGGGTATCCTCTGTTTTGGAAGTACTTTGAACTCTCACCAACTGTTGGAAGAAGGCATTGAGGCCAGGGGAAGATAAGCCGTCTTGAGGGGGGTTCAACTTCGAATGTTTACCGATTACAAAACTCTCAAACTGGACTTGTCACTAGTGCACTTATGTCTTTGAGAAGTGTGTGCGAAGGGATTTAACGGTAAGCTGCTGAAAAAGAAAGTCATTGCTAAAAATGAAAAAGAAATACTCAGGAAATCACTGGTCCTTGGCTGAGCTGTCACCGAATCCCTCCTCGCAAACACTGGGCTGTAAGCGGTGGCAGGTGTTTGACCGCAGTATTAAGAACCAGTTGGAGACGTACTCCTGGATTAAGAATCACAAAACAGCATTAAAACAGAGCACAATATTAGGCAGGCTATTGCTGCATTTAACATGACTACTACACCCTCAAGTCATGGAGGGCTAGCGAGTAGAGAACAATGGTTGCTGCACAGGTAGCTTGGTGTGTCCAGGATCCAACAGGGACATTTATTTTGCAGGGAACAGTGCGCAGCTGCCATTGTCAATATGTTTCATGTGGGTTACTTTAATGAAGTGCCTATACATAGTTGCAGCGATTGAATAATGTTTGCATTGTAAAATAGTGCAAATTGAATTACAAGTGAAATTGCAGAAGGTGGATGTATGGGCAGGAGCTTCGGGAATGTGATGGGATTTTACAGTCTCTAATTTCCAGTGGACATACGCAATAGCCCAGTAAATTCCTGAAATGCCCTTATTTATTATTTATTTTATTTAATACTTATTATTTATGTTTTCTCTCCTCTGCCTCGTACTTTCCACTCCCCCCTTCCCTGCACTTCCCCCGTTTCCTTTTTCCATGCACTTGCGCTTTCTTAAATGTCACTGGGCCTAGTAAGATCGCTGTTTTTCGTTCTTTCTCCCTTGTTCCCCTCCTCTTTGCCTGGTCGCGCTTTGAAACACTTTGAAACGCTTGTGTACGAGCGCGATATAAATAAAATATCATTTCATTTCATTTCAAACCTGCACCATAGACATGGGTGTACAGAGAAGCACTAATCAGAGTGCCCGTAGTACCCGCCTCATTAATAATGCACCGGGCGCCTCTCTAGATCCATGGCTGAATTCGCATCATGTGCAAGTGGACCCTATGATGTGCTGTCTTATAATGCAGATTTTGGATCCTTCCCTCGCTTCAGCAGTGGTTCATGGAGCGAGGGATATTATTCTTTGCAGTCTCTGATTGCCATAATACATACACGGTGGGCCAGTAACTTCCTAATGCCCAGCTCCATCCACCCAGATGACAGTCACTAATATGCCTGTCAGTTGATCCCTCGTCGCGGGTTCTAAATCTGGACCCTGGCTTATCTCTGTTTCTATGCATTTGGTGCCCGTGATTTTCTTTCTCATAATGCAGATTGTGGATGCTCTTTCACCTCAGCAGTATTAACCAAGGGCATAACAAATCACTTGTCATGGCCCCTTGTTAATAAGAAGTGTCTCATTTCTGTTCCAACTCTCTTCTCACTGCTCCAGATAAGTTGCCTTTCCTTTAGGGAGTGTATTGAGTCTTATAGCCATCTTAAATGTATCACACAAATGCAAAAGGAGACCATGAGGGCAATTAAAGACACCTGGATCCAGCCCCGCAAAGAGTTATGGACAATCTAATATTAAAGAATCCAAGCATCACTCTCCTACCCTTCCCTACTGTCGGACCACTCAGTCCATGGACCAAATAGGTACTGAGTCAAAGAACTTTCGAAATCAACATATACATTTATTAGAAAAAGCAGAATCAATCAACACATTTTAAAACCACATACACAAATTGTCATTCTAAAACATATACAGTACATTATACATCTCTAAAACCTCACAAATCTAGTGCATACAAAACACAAATCTAAAAACACCCTTCGTATACAAATCTTAAATCCAGTGTGCAAAACAAGAAACAATACAGCACAGTAGTTAAGAACAAACAAAGCGTTGGTGGGTAGAACTAGGGGGTCCTTCGAATTAAGGATACTTCACTAGACCTCTAAGTTTGATCTATAATGTAAAGAAATGGCCTTCATTGACACAAGGGACAGCAACAACAACTTAATATGTTGTTACGAGCACTGTTTTGTTTCCAGTGCAACAAAAACCCAACATGATTCGATCATCAATTGGTTGAGAACGAGTTAAACCATGAACTTCTTCATAACTGCACTTTATAAAAACACACACTTACAACATTCTGTCGTACATTCACCTTCTAGGAAATAGGCGACAATTAAACCAAAACAAGCGGTCTGGAGAAAGGAAGTCCGAACCTATAGGAGAGATTAGGGAGAAAGTAGCGGTGAGAATTTAAAACCATACTAACAGCTGCCAAGCCTACGGGGTACTGAAATTCACCCACAACAGGCTTACCGTGTCTTCTATGTAAGTCAAAAAATATCCTAATACACGATTAGGTCAGAGCGTCTTCAAAGTAGACATTGAATCTGAGGAATAATGCAATATGAGTCACATCGGATCAAGAGTAAACGTATCATGGACAGAGCTACATGCCTAAACCTACATTCGCTGGTGTTAGCAATTCTAACAAGCACCATACATACTCTGATAAAGGTATCTGTTGTGCGGTCTTCATACACCTAATTGTGGTATTAAAAGGACCTAAACTCAACTCCTGCACATGTGCAAGGCTCCTCTGGTTGGGTCTCAGTTAACCAAGATCAAGCTAAAGCTTAGCTGCCTGTCAAACTGACTGAATTAGCTTGTGTTCTATATAAGCACGCAGCGCGTGCATCCGATCCAAGTCCTGATAGTGCTGGTATGTAAAAACCTTATAGCTGTCATCCATATGTATGGGCATGCGATGAACCTATCTCCCGTTAGATTCTATGACTCGGTACATATTTTCTTATTACACACAGCGTGCATACGACTCGAAAATGTATAGTCAAAAAGCGCCCTTACCTTTGAGGCTGCGTTCCGTTCGTCCGGGTGCGTGGTTGGCCCTTCTCGCATCCATGCTAGGAACACAATGCGGATGCCAGCGGTTTTCCCCTTTGTAAACCTACGCCCACTGTCATAAAATGTCCAGGTTCCAAACGGACCTGTTCTTATATCTGCAAGAACCGGGAACACTCATTAACGGGTGAGATGACGGCCTCCCATCCGTGCCTTCTAACATGTATGCGTGTACCTGTGTCAGCACACTAGTCGCTCTTCACGGCCCGGTCAAGATGTACCCCTCCCGCTCGTATCGCCGTTCTCCTGTGTCGCCAGTCAAAACGCGTGCTCCAATCATAGTACGCAGTTATGCCAAAGATAAACTGTCTCTCCACTACATGTTATACTAGTCACGTGTTAATTGGAGTGCGACAGACAATAACATCCTAGTCACAAAACAACTAACCACGTGATTTAGGTAAGAACGAGTCCATTCTTTGAGTCCCCGCTGGTGAATCGTTAACATTTCGATCATCCAAGAGCGTTTTGGTGGGTCCATTCATTTACCATCCTATTAGCATCTGCTGAAGCCAGTAACTACTGTGCCTCCACCCGATCGAGCTGAGGTAGAAACATATAAATCCTCCACTAATTAACCATCATCATCTAATAGTGCTATGTTAAAAGGGCATTATAATTCTACTTGTCCATATTGACCCAATCTTATGTTCAATAAGGGGCCACGACCTGTCAGCGGGGGCAGTAATTCGTAATGACACCCCATCTATCGGAACCTAGGGGCTGATGTATTGGTAAGTGGCCATCCGGCAAAACTGGTAAGAATGCTAGCTCACATAGTACAGTTGTCCATCTAGTCTAACCAAGCGGCCATAGAGCAATAGTTATTAAAAACAGAACCTGCTGTCTCAAAAGTTCTTCGACTCGACTTGCTCATTTAACCCCACTTCAAATGAATTAGTGAGACAAACTAACCACTGTTCTGTCTGGGAGAGTTTCTTCACGGCTCTCTCGCTAGTCTGCAACCTCTCCAATTGCCATAAAACCATACAATGCAAAGTATCACTTTCGTGTTCCATAGTCTTGAATGTATCCCAGGCTGGTTTCCTCTTCTTAGGTTGACAGAATAGCCCTGGTGAAAATCCTTGATCATTTCTCTCTAGAGTCAGATGTTGATATTTAGTTGCTGTGATACTTTTTGATCAATATGAAATGCATGTTGCAGTGAACAAGGACATTTAGTTAGATTGTTCAGTGTAGGGTGGTATCTGTCTGACTACCCTGAATTGTTGTCACATCTTCCTGCTTGACAGGATAGTCATCTTTTTGTCTCATTTTATTTAAGGTTCCACAGGACTTGCATTTTATGTCATTTCATGTTTAAGTTTATTCTGTTATGATGCATTAAAGAAACATTTCACAAACAGTTGCATGGCACATTCATCACAGAAATATAATCAATTAAAATGCACAATGAAAATGTCAAGCATAAATTCAAGTACATTCTTCAAGTATGAATTGCCCAATCTACTTCGAAAATCAAGCACAATCTTCAACCCTCTATTATACTCAATAGGTGTTGGCTAAAAACGAAAGATCCCCCAAAAAAGACATAATTTCAGCTAAAAAGGCTGAAAGAGCCACAGAATAAAAAAATATAAAAGGTAGTCATCAACCTTGAACATAGTTTTTCTGAAAGAACAGTAGAAAGAGAAGAAACAAAAAACCACGGTAAAACAATCTTCTGGGCAGGAGAGCCTCACATTTTAGCAGAAGATGATTCAAGGATATAATCGAATGGGTTTTGCATTTCTATTACTCAGAACCTGCTCAGTATATGCCCAACTCTCCCACATGCCACTTCGGAACTTGCCATCCGGATATTGACGATTGGATGAGTAGTCATTGGCTGAAACACAACTCCAATAAAGCCCAGGCTCTGATTCCAGACAAAGGACAAACCAAAGGAAGAGGTCATGTTGACCATCAGGATTTGCCACTATTTCAACCCTAGTCCCTGTGGCTCAGTTTTACTTTACTTTAATCTATGTGTAATGCACAAACCACGGACCGGAACGCATCAGGGCGCGGACAGACAAAAAAGATGTTACAATGGTACTGGCCTATTAGGTTTTCCTCCTGATCCAAAGAGAACCCACGCGCTAATTGAGACAAACATCTTCCTTTTTAACTCAGAATCTTGCATGCAGCTTTGGGATCAATCGAAAATAGAAAATGCAATACTGTCGAAGCCCAGAATACTGAAATTCGAGATCCCCATTTTACCATATATATATATATATATATATATATATATATATATATATATATATATATATATATATATATATATATATATATATATATATATGGGGTGGGTTAAGTAAATATAAAAGGTGAGTGGTGTGGGGGGCGGATCGCCCTCTTCATATTTATGTGGTTTAAAGGTGTAATAAAAAAGAAATATGGTATTTTCGGCTTCAACATCATTTTTTCCCAGTATTCACATCGATCCTTCAGGTTTTTATTGCACATACGCTGTTGCTCCACAAATAAGACCAGTGATCAGTGACTGATCCAGGGCTCAAGTCGAGGGTACGCACGGGTGGACGTAGTCAGCCCGTTTTTTCAGAAGTCACCCCACTTTTTTCAGAGGCCACCTTGATATGCTAATTTCTGGTGACACCACATTCAATTGGTATCTTAATAAGGCCCCCCACTCTTCTTTTTAGGACTTGACCCCTGTATTGATCCTTAACGGTGAGGATCCGTTTCGTTTCCATATGTTCAGTTCCCCCGTTCCAGGGACTGTTGTTTCCAGGGTCTGTTCTGCTTAAGATTTCCTGCTCAAACCCCTCTGCTTTGGAACTCTCTCACCTAGCTCATATGGCATGAAGCCCTCTATACACCAGGTTACCTGACATTTGCACTGGTGCGAAAAATTGAGGAAATGCATGCAGCACTAGTTTGTGCAATTAGGTAATAGGCAATAGGGCAAATGGGTTTTGCCTCAGATCATATTACAGAAAAAAAGAAAAAAAATTGGTTTTGTGGCAAACATGAAGCATATTTGTTTTATGTTTGCTGCTTAACATAAGTCAGCATAACATAACATAACTAAGATGTGTTTATTGTATTCCAATTCATGTCATGCATTAAACATAATAAAAGCCAGTCTGGTTTGTTTTTGGCCTAGTTGTGTTATGTTATGTTGTGTTGATATGGTTTTATACTGCACCAAATCACCACAGTAGTAGTATCAAAGTGCCTAGGCTTGCCCATGGAGTCCTGTACTCTAACCTTGCAAAGGGATTCAGACCTTAATCCCCTAGAGGAAATAACATGAGCGAGAGGAAGATGAGAGGATGGGAACGAGGGAAACAGATGCAACAAATACAGGGGGATGCCACAGAAGTAAACTGTTTGTGATAGCAGGGGTACATGCCAGTCCTGTCAGGCCCACCGTAGTTCTGCAAAAGGGAGGAGGCGGATACATGTGTGAAAGTGTTGTGATAACTGGGTTGTGTTTCCAAGGCAGATTTGGAGAAGTATACGTTTTTACGCAATGTCATTTGGATGCATGAGTGGCTCAAGAGTGTTCAGAGGCAATCCTGGAAGTTTGGCTGGCTTAGATAGCCTTCTATGGGAAGACAATATAGCCTGAGCTCCCTATGGAGACTGTGTTCATTAGACAGTGGGATTGAAGGTGAATGTGCAAGAAGGGGGGTAGATGGGGAGAAGGGCCCGATGTCTGCCCTTCTGCTTGCAGTCAAAGTCTGGGACCCCTCTGTTATGTTTTGTTACTCTGCTTTGACTGTTACTAACATTTTTAGATAATACAGATTTGGGCAAAACCTGTGTGCTCCATGTCCTATTATACAAGCAGCAAAATGTATACTAAATTCAATTACTTTGCAAAGTTTAGTTACGCTGGCTCTTGGTCAGGCTCGGACTGGCCTATAAGGCACGGGACAAAGCCTGAACCAAATCACACAAAATGATAGTGTTGGCCCATTTTTGGTCAAAGTGGACCACTATGTTGGCCAATGTGGGCCAGTTTGATGAGTTGCTTTATCACGTGACTACTAGTTTTGACCAGTGTTGCTGAATACATATTCTTTACAATGCACAATTTGCATCACATTTTACCAAACAACTCCCCCTTGAGTACTATTCAAACAGTCTGTCACAAAAGGAATGAATTGCCATTTGCAACTCTGGGTCACTTTTTTCTTTGGTGCCCAAGACAATCTTATGCGCGAGGCCGACCCTGCTCTTGAGCTGTATTCAGTGCATTTTAAAGACTCATCCATTTGACTCTGCTAATTGAACAGCCTTCCCCCCTGTAGCTTCCTGCCATGTGTTTATTCTCCCGCCGCTCTACTAATTGTGCCTGAACCCTGGTGTGTTATTCCTTTTGTCTCCACTCTCTCCATAAAGTGGCCCTTGGTTTGCAAGAGCGTGCTATAAATTACAAACACACATATATGGTCGTAAAGACTCCATACACAAGGAGTTGCAAACACAAAATAGCAATAGGTAAACAAGATAAAAAAAAGGGGCAGCAATACAAGTTCCAGATCAAAGACAGAGCTGGAGAAAAGCTAAAGTCTAGAGTGGTATTGCACAGGGGAATCGGGTCGATTCACGAGTTGATGGTGTAATGGATGCTTGACGTGTGTTTTCAGGAATATGTGCGGTGTAACTTACACCTAAAAATGGCATTCACTAAGCTCCCAAGTAAACCTAGACTCTTATTTTGCCTGTCAGCAAAACAGGCTAAACTTCTGTCTGATTCATTAAAAAAAATCACCTGGGCCTGAAATCCGTGAGCGGAAAATCCGCTGTCGGACATTCCGTCGGCAAAATAAACAATTGACGATATCAATTGGCAACATTTTTCCCCACACATCAATATTTCTCCCATACACATTGCTGACTACTCCACACAATCCACACATTTCCATGCACACATGTTCAATTTCACTCTCTGTAAGACACATTCGCACCAGGAAGTGTTCAGTGTAATCCAAACAATAGGAGATGGAGCACCGTTTCGTGAATACCATGTCAATTACGCCTTCTTTTATTTCCACTGCCACTCGCCCCGCAGTACCTACACACTCGCGGCACGCCGCTTAGCGCATATATTGCAGGGGAGTTACGCCACGTGGATGCTAGTGGAAGCGCCGATGTGTTCTGGGGCTTTGCGGAATTTCAAATGAGGCGTGCGCTTGCGGATCACTCAAAAGTTCAATGGAAAGCCAAACATACAGCTCTAAATGCATCCGCATAAATTACACCTTTGCCCAACCCTGAATTAAACTTACGGTCTGTAAACAGCTCTGTGAAGCGGCCCCTATGCATCTATGCGTTTAATTCAAAGTACTCATCCTCTAGTCTAAGAAATTGCAAATTTTTTTGTAATAACATAGTTACTTGAAACATCCCCAACTCCGGCTATGCTGATCACATCTTGACAAGACATAATTAATAGTGCTATGTAGTTTCTGGCAAAGAAGATTTACTTAGAGGATTTTTAGTGCCCACAAATATGTTGCGGGTTTGTGAAATGCCTTAGAAGAATAATTAAAGACCCTCTCATTAAATATGTTGAAATAATGGGACTTTTCAATACCTTCTGAATCAACCCCATTATTCATTCTTTGTCAAAAAAAAAAACACTTGTGTGTTGGCAATGGTAGTATATCGCCTTGTGCCAAGTCCATAGGTGCTTGCACACCACAGCAGCCCAGCAGCCCAGCAACTAATCAGAGGTTACTGTGTCCTGCATTAGAATACACACTTGAATAACTTTTGATGGATGGCATCCTGTCCCAGCAAGAACATGCGATGCTGCTCATTCCTGCACGGCTTATGGGGGTCACTGGAAAAAGAGACAACTGATGGTTATTTTGACGGTGGCTTTTATTTATTTATTTGAATTATATATTGGCTTACACACATACAGGGAAATAAGCTCTTTTGGTCACAAAGTAGTGTACAAAAGGCGATTTTGCAGATTAACAGGAAGCAGAGTGCCGCTTATAATGGGGGGAGTTCAAGTGGCATGATGACCGGGTTGGAGAAGGGATATATTGGACAGATGCCAGGAACAATACAGTGGACAAAATTAGGCTAAGTGTTTTAGTGACGTGGTTCACATTTTGCTGGTGATGTGTGGCTTAGACAACATCACGAGACCACCAGCAGCTGGGCCATAACCTGCTCTTGAAGAACCTTTCCTGCTACCCTGTATTTCCCTGTCTTGCATGCCATCCTATCTCTTGCATTGTCTCTGCCGGAGTCTTACCAATAGACCAGCAATACATCAATCAGTGCACCCCATCTGGCATTTCAGCTCATCGTTAGGCCCCTCCTCGGCGTATGTTCCGATGGTGCTCTGCAAACCCACCACTGACATTAGAGGCCCACTTCTCACAGGACACTACGTTGTGCTCTGGCAGTACCTTGTAAATTCCCCAGTGGCTTGCCCTCAGGGTGTCACCCGTCTGCTTCCTGAATTACACCATTGCCATCTCTGCATCTTGGGTTAGCCAGCGTCACCTACGTCATCTCAGAAAGGGCTTTCCACTCTGTATCTGGAAGCCCACTTCATCGTCTCTTGACTCTTCCTGTTTTTAACCCATGGAAACATTTGGCCCGCCACTTGCAGCAGGACTGCGGTTTGCTGCTCCTCTGCTTTCCCGGAGCTGTCACTGTCTCTCTGTACTGCTGCTGTTAGCCACACTCTTCAGATCACATTTCTCTTCCAGCTGTTCTACCCATAGTTCCCTTTGCAGGACCACTGAGTGTTCCCTGGCATTCTCAAATACACCTGTCTTTTAATTGTCTTCTCACAAAGCCCAGTAATGGACATAGAAGACAGATGAGTGAACTTGTCCATCTATATTGTATTGGGTACTTTGACTAGGTGCCACCAGCCTCAGTGGCAGACATTCTGTCCCTCCTCAAGCTAACTCAAAGTAGGGTTGAACATACTCCTATATCTTCCCATAACAGTGTGTTTAAATACAAATTCATCCAGGCACCACAAGTGGTGTGCTTCTTGATGTCCTACAGTGAACTCATTGGCAGCACAGTCAATCCATTCCTAGATACAGAAGAGACTGAAGATAGATGAGCTCCAGATGTCAGGCACACCCTGGCTAGGCAGGTGCTGGTCTAATAGGTGGGCTTTACATCTCACGGATGTCGATTGCAAGACCCAAGGCTGTCCTACCATGCATATATAGCAAATATGAATTCACCGTCAATATGGGTAGCTGGTAAGCACACCGTGCTTTATCTCTGCTACAGTTAAATGTTTTCTTTGGTTGATGGTCCTATGACCTCTCAATTTTATGAGGGTGTCAAACTTGAAAGGGCCAGCCTGCCTGGCATGCTAAAAGGTACTGTTACTGCACATTAACATGACATGATATTACCACACCAGCCCGTAATTGAAGCATCCATCAATGCATTATCAGCCAACAACTATTAGCTAAGTTCACAGGTGGAATGCCCATGAGTGAACAGCATTCCTTATTATGTCAGTGTCCCGGGTTTTTGCAGAAATGTGGGTTTTACTGTGTTACTGAGTTCCATGAGCAGCAGCTTGAGTGAGGAAACGGTACCTTTAATTCAAGAGGACGTAAGAAGACTACACGAGGTACAACTCATTGGCCATTGCTCCAACCAATAATGATTCTGTTTAACGAGTGGCCTCCCCAATTGACAGAGAGAGCTACCTGTTTCAGTGGCCATTTCTGTCGATGCCTTTCCCCAGTATCTGGCATACACATCTCGTCCATGTCCTGACATCATATAGAACCAAATCAAACAGAAAATCATCAATCTTTAATTTCGGATCCCATCACACAAGCTTTAACTTGGGTGTTGTAGTCCCACCTGCATTTTGGCACTAAGTATACGCCTTTCACTAAAGTAAATGTAAAATATTATTGTGTAAAGAACTCGGTTGCCATCTTTGAATGGACTGCTTTAGAAAGCAGACATCTTTAAACAGCATTTGGTATACATTAATTACAATAGGATTACGGCACATGAGTATGCTGTAACAATATATTTAGAGACTACCAACACATGGGGAGTTTGTCCCCGCACCCCAGTTAAAGCACCCCACATGATATACTATTCTATTCAGACTAGCTCTGTCCATGACTCATATAGAGCCACCAAGATCCCTCCCCCTCTGCCACCAATAATCGAAGAGCCAGGCCGGGATACAGAAAGAATACATTTATTAATAATAGGTTCAATGAATATATGCACCAAATGAGTATCCACACCACTTTCTCTGTGGCACAAAACAAAGCTTCCATACAAAATCTCACTTCTTTTGGGGATTTCACTTTTGGATCTCATGTACATGGAACACATGCAAAATAAACCGTTCACCCCTCCTGTCCTACGCAAACCCCTGAATGTCAAAAATAAACCATACCTTGGAATATTACAAGATCATGAGCGTTCACATTCTTTGATAAAATTTAGATTTAAATCAAATGCAACATCTTTCTGTTTTCAAAAAACACTTTCACACATGCAGCGCTTTGTATGTAATGTTCCTGCACAATTAAAAACGCTAGCCTAGCAGTTTTGAAATCACAACAGACTTTTAATAATACTTTGGATTGAAGGAACCCTTCTATCTTCTTCACCTTGAAGCAATGTAAAATCTCTCTTCTGAACCAAAAACCATTACTTCAGGTTACATGCAGCTCCCCTCTGCTTCTAGGGCAAGTCTGTGGAATGGTGACAGGAATTTGTTTTTAGACATGGACACCCCTTTCCTTTAGGGAATCCTGGGGTTGACAAGAAAAATATGTCTACCTAATTACATTAACAGATTATAGTTCTTAGAGTAACCTGCGGATGAAATGTGTTAATTTTGAATGTTAACAAAAACACCCTGTGTTATTTGACTATAGGGTAATTATTTGAATTATAATGTATCAAATATACTAAGGATCTACTTCAATACCCCCACCCGTTAACTAAGGGGAGGGTATTAAATCAAACAAATCCCCTCTCTTGGTTCTGATAGAAAAACCTCTTAAATTGGATTTCTGGGTTTGGTGCTCAGGAAAGACATCAACATTTCAGGACCCTCTTTTCTGGAAGCAAAGGGATCTAGTCAGGCACTTCAGTCAAGGAAAGCCACCAGCATTCATCCCTCTCCTTGCAAAAATCCAAGCCTTTTCAGTCTTTCCCAATTGATGTCTCCTAAGCAATGCTAAATCTCAATCCAGCATTCAATTGTTGCACCCAGATGAGGTTTAGGCTGCTGTCCTAACAAGGTTACATTCTGCCACCTTTTTTCATTATTCACCCAGATGATGTTTAGGCCGTTCTTCCTTTTCCTATTGTGTGAGGCATTTTTACCCACTAAGCCACACCTCGGAAATATAGGTGTTAACTTATTAACCTTGAATTTTCATTGGGCCCCTATTGTGCACTCCTCCCCAAGGCCCAGCCCCTCTGTGTGGATAGGCCCCCCAGAGTTATGAATTTGAACTGATGGGAAGAATGAACCCACCACCAGAGTTCATGGTACACTTTTAAAATGTTCACCTAAAAAGTCACTACATGACAAAAAATGCATTTGAAAAATAAACATAACAGCATGTATATTTGTGGGTTCATCTAATCAGGGCACACTTATTAAAATTGACCCCGTCTCAGCATTAGGTTGCAGATACGAACTCTGATCTTTTCCAATTTACACACAAATAATAACAGTTATTATTATGCACAGTTACACCATTGTATTGTATTGTTTATTTATAAAGCACTTATACACAAAATGAGTGCTTGAAAGCACTCCAAGATGGGAGGGGAACATGGGATAAAATGATTCATAGGGCCTTGGAAATTTCAGAATGATGTACAACAATAATAAGCATACTAGGCCTGACAACATTTTTGCTAATTCCAGTGCGTTACTAGGTAGTTGGGGGGTGGCGGAATAGCGGGTGGGGAGGAGAGGGAGTACAAGCATAACAAACTGACAATTATGCAAGTGCATGACCAGCAGTTAGGATCGGAGGGGATATGAGTAGGATATTGTGCCTTTATGATGTGCCTTAACACAAGTGTTTCGGGTGCTCAATGCAAGGGGGGAGACAAGGAACAGACACACAACAAACTTACTGGGTAAGGTGCATTCAAATCATGTAAGTGCCCAACAGGAAGTGCGAGTGATGGCGAAGGGGATATTGCCAGACCCAGGAGGGCCGGGTTAGTGCAGCGGGTTATTTCTTAGGGAAATGTGTAGTGCTGCAAGTAGTGTGGGGGGCCGGTGGCAAGTGCAGGGACTGGTGTGGGTGCCTGGGACCTATAAGGTTCTGAGGTGAGCCAGGCAACCAGTAAGCAAGCTGAGCAGAAGGAGGTGGTAGCGGTTAGCAGGGGAGAGGTAGAGAGAAGGCAGAAGAGAAGTGGAAGGTCTTGAGGAGTTTCCGGAATTTAAGGAGATCCGGCACAAGATGGAGAGGCAGGGAAACTGTTCCAGAGGGTAGCCCCTGCAGAGGATAATGATCTACCCTCAAGTCTCTATTTGGAAAACCAGTCACTCTCAGAGAGTTGGAGAAGGATGAGCTGAGTGCTCTGGAGGGAGTGTATTTGGGAAGAGTGTGTTGTAAGAAGTGCAGGCTGTAGCCCCAGAAAGCCTTGTGAACTATGCAGATGGTCTTGCACTTGATGCTTTCAGCCATGGGGAGCCAGTGGAGGGATTTTAGTGCCAGAGAGATTCAGTCCCAGGGCCTGAGGCCAATGATTAGTCTCTTGGTTCTTTTCTGGGTGAGTTGTAAAAGTCTGAGTATAGAAGTTGGGAGATTAAGAAAGATACTGCTACAGTAGTCAAGTCTGGAGAGAACCAAAGCTCTGGAGAATATGAGTCTCTGGAGGAAAGTGAGAAAAGGCAGGATAACAAGGAGGTGGGGCAGCTGGTAGTGAGATTTTTTGGATATATCTGAGATGTGGGAGGAGAAGGATAGAGTGGAAATGAAGATGACCCCCCAGGTTTTTTGGCTGACTGGTGGGTGAGGGTGTAGGGCCATGCGAGGCCGGCCATAGTGAAAGTGAGAAAACGGGAGCAAGGGTATGGCATTAAAGCAGAGGATGTTAGGTGCAAACCAGCCCTCAATTGCAGACAGACAGTCATGAATGAGCGTGGAGGAAGAAGAAGCTGAGGGTCGCTTGAAGGAGAGCTGAGTGACATCAGCATAACACTGAAGGTTGGAAGTGCAGAAAGAGATCACTAATTCACTAATGTACTACCTCCCTGCGTTTCGGCCTTGGGACACTTTCTGGGGAGCTAACAACACGTTTTAGATTGTATCTTAAATTCCCAAATCACATTTGAATAAGAATTACATCAATAGATGGGCCTGTTCATTAGCTTTATGATGATATCTGAACAGTTATGGTGCATCTTATAATTCTTGAGAAAATGAACAACTATGTTAGTCCATTTAAACTAATGGGAGTCTTCAAACATGTATGCAGATCCTGACTTTCATTTCACAATATAGGTTTAATTTCGTGAGCATTTGCTCCAGTCAGATATCCTTTTGTTGATTTAGCCTCATACAAAACACTTAATCATTCTTGTGAAGCCAAAGGCTGGGTTATTGGATGTTGAAGAGATCTTATCTCCCTGGCCAGATCGGTCTCTGGCATCAGGTGACAATCTTGATTGCAGCCAATCCCCAGTCACCCAGTGATGGTCCACAACATTTCTTAAATTTGGGGGATTTTACAAAGTTCAGCCCATGAAGAGTGGTCTTTCTGTTGACCCAGCACAGCAATACATTGTTCTGTCATGAATGAATGCAGCTCTTCTACATGACTCTGAATCTTCAAAGAAATTGACTTTCAATAGATTGCAAAGCAGAGCATGTAATGGATGTTAAAGAGAGCTTATCTGGTATAACATTGCTTTTCCTGGGACTTTGAATCTTATGGGCAATGTCATTCTGGGTTACACACAGAGCTGTTCCCCATGTACAAAAGCATTCCATTTGAATGTTACATTTATCGCACACATCAGGCCATCTATTATTTTTTTCATAAAAATTGCATCTCGCCATCACAGTTCATTTTTCTTATCCTGTTGTGTTTCTTTTTGCAAGGGAACATTATTTTCTCCATGTATTCATTAATTCAGCTGCACAATGCTCCCAATTGCATGATTGAATTTTTAGTGTTTGCAAATAACATGCTTTCTATGTAGAATAAACCTTTCATTTTTTATGGCTTTATCAATCACATGAAGGGCCAGTCAGCTTGTGGATTTCTCTTCGATTTGAAACAGCCTTTGTTATGTGGCAGCAACAATGAACTACTTACTGCCTTTCAATCTTCTTCATCAGGTAATGAAGGGTTGGCCTTTTTGTCTGTCAACTCACCATGTGTCTTATAATTCCCTTGTCCAGCCCGGTTGAATTTTTACATATGCCTCTCATCAACTGCAGAAGGTCATACATTTTAGTTCACTAGGCAACTTATCAGTGTTGAGGTTTTAAGGCTGGCTTTTCTGTCTGCCTGTGCACCTTCACATGACAAGAATGTATTACAGTACATTTGGGCCTAACATGGCCTTTCAGTTAATTTGATCATGGGGCTGCCATTAAACCCCACAGATCCCGGCAACCCCTTGCCCTTTGTTTTTTTTTCCTTGCTTCCTTTCCAGGGTCCCTTAGGTTCTCCCCTGACTCCAATGCCTCCATTCCCCAGACTGGAATGAAGGAGGTTAATACTTCTAGAGATAGGAGTAAAACAAGAGGTTAATTATTTTTTGTACAGAACTTATTTCTCCAGACAATATTACATAGAATTTCAGAGACAACATTGCATGGATTTATGAGAAAGCATTTATCACATTTCACTTTTGCAAGATCATATTTCTTTTAACATTTTTGATGAATATTAATTAAACTACACCCTCTCATATATATATTTTAGTTTCAATCTAGGTTCTCATCTTAACTTCATTCCTCAGATGGTTCCTTGGATCTAACTTTATTGGGATCCTCAATTAGTCATAAAACTTGTCTCGGATTACAGCTTGTCTGGGATTGATGTGGACCCATTACTCTTAAGTCTGTTCTCCTTTTGGGATGCAGATTTTATAGGCAACAGGGGAGATGTTATCTTCAATCTCAAAGCGACCATGCCAGACAGAAGGAATTTCCATTCCTTGGTCTGATTCCTCTGAAAATTGTGCAGACAAATATTGTCACCAACCTCAAACTCCTTCTTTGTTGTCTTTAGGTCATAGAACGATTTCATTCCTTCAGACGCCTTCTCCAAGTTGCACTGTGCATAAGCAAAAGCATACTAGAGGTGCTTCCCTAAATAAACAATGTACTCATGAGTGGTGGACACATTCATCATTGTCTGCTCTTGAGTTCTATAGAGCAGATACTGAGGTAAGACCATGTTTTCATCCAGGCATAAGCTCAAATGGAGACACAAGTGTTTCAGATTATGCTGTAGACCTAATAGCCATCAGGACAAGCGATACACAAATGAGCCAACTCGGCCCAGAGTCAGCCACAAACGTCTTTAGGATTCTCACAATCATCTCGTTGTATTGTCAACCCCTCTGCTCAAGGTGGTTCAGTAGGTAATGTGGAGTTTTCTTTTTACACCTTTTTACATCTCACTTGTGAAATTACTTCCTCAGTCCGACGCAATCCTTTGCCGGAGGCGAAAACGATAGCAGATGTGCTTGATCATTAGCACGGCAGCTGTGTACGTCTTACAATTCGGGGCAGGAAGACATTCTACCCACTTTGTAAACAAGCATGTTACAGTCACCATGTACTTGTTTCCTCTAGAGCAGTGACTCATTGGCCCAATGAAATTGATTTGCAAATCTGACCAAAGCAGTGTCATTCCCCTTTTCTGTAGGAGAGCTCTGTATGTGAGACAACTGGGTTGAAATTGAGCATACACAAGACACCTCTTTAAATAAATGTAAAGGTCCTCGCCCATGTGTGGCCAGTATGCAACATTGCACAAGATTTCCAATGTCGTATGGAACCCCCTATGTCCAGCAGTGGCCATGTCATGGGCGTGATTCAACTTCAGGCTCTGGAATTAGGTATGTCCCACCCACCGGTCACCTCCAGAAAGGGATCTCCATACCAAGAAACAGTCTTGGAGTCAGAACATTTTGGAAAAGTTCATCAACAGCCAGATATCCTCTTTACAGGTATAATCCAATTCTGTTTGAGGAAAACTCACATGGTCTTCAATTTGCTGAAAGAAGTTACCAATAATCAGATCCTCCTTCTGTGCACTGATCAAATCTGCACTCAGGGTATCCTTACTTCACTGGGCAGTCAAAAGATCACTGTTGGCATGACTTTGAGACCTAGTGACAGCTGTGGCAAGGATTTCACCCAGCAGGGATTCCGTCTCTATGAAATTCCACTGCAGAGCTCCTGTTTTAGCCAACGGTTCAGCCAAGTCATTCGCAGTCTTATTTGGCTTCTCTGTTTTGGAATAACCTCTTATCTTCTTCCAATAGATGGTCATCTCATTAGATGTCACTAGATCATCAATCGACTGGATTAGTTTCCCATGGTTCAATCGTTTATTCTTGGCACAAAGCATGCCTCAATTTTTCCAGTTAATCAGGTGTATCTCAAACCCATTCCTGAAATAATCAGAGTCAGTGATTATGACCAGTTCTTTGAGTTGGTGGTGTACTGCAGTGAGGATGGCTTCTTTTACGGCCATCAAGTCTGCCACCTGACTGATCGGGGGTCCTATTTTGTATCCATCATAGGGCTCCCGGCTGTCATTCACCCAGGGATTCCCAAAGCCAGCCTCTGGTTGTTTTTCCCCATTATCACCAACATGATAGGAGCAGCCATCTACATAAACTGTGGGGGTGTCCTGACATGGGTCTTCTTCATAGACTTTGTGCAGGGAAGTTCTCGTTTGCCTACATATTGTCTTTGATCCTTAGACGTTCCTCCTCAAGACAGTTTTCATGAGCACAATCATGAAAGTCAGTCAATCCTTGCACAAGAGGATTCTCCTTGTTTTGGCCACACCTGACCTTCAGAAGAAAGCCTTGCATCGTCAGAATACAGGAAGTAATTCTGGAATTACTTACATTTGCCGCCCGTCACCTTGTAAATATTTCAAGGGTTGGTGAGGAGTCTCTACGATGATGTCCCCCCCTGGATGAATGTGAGGTAATTTTTCAATGCTCACATTGTCACCAGGAGTGCCTTTTCGATGTAATTGAATCATGTTCTACAGAGGACAATGTTTAACTTTGTTAACTTTGTCATGATTTTGATACAATACCTCTGTTAGGCAGGTATCTGAAAAACCTGTCTCCAAAAATATTATTATTGATGTGGTAAACCAACAAAGGTAGATTGGGAAAGGCTTCTTTCCAGTTGTTTAACTGCCTCAGATTGTTATGGACCCTACTCCTACTTTACTCTGGCCTTTAATAAAAGGACCAAGTGTCAAGGGACCTCTGCGTAGTCTTCAATGAACTTTTGATTATAATTAGTGAGACCAAGAAAGCTTCTCAATCCTCACAGGATAGTATGGTCTTTTGCATTCTTCACCTGGTGGTTGGTAGACACTCATGGTTCATTCTCTGCCCTAAAAGTTCTCTCTGGTTTTACACCACTGTGCCTTCTGAAAGGACAGTTGATTTTTCAGGCTTTCTGAAACGGGGTCAGAACATAGCAGCTTTCAGCTATATGTTCCTCCACAGTTGACTCTTGATCAGAACATCATCTGCATAGGCCAGGTTTCCTCTATTGCTGAAATCAGGCATGGCCTTATGCAGAAAGATGTTGATCTCATTTCCAGAGTTTATGTATCCAAAGGGGATTTGCTTCCACATATATTGCTGCCCCGAAGATAAAGGAAAGCTTGTATTGGTCTTCCCTACTCACAGGTACTGTATATTTACCTTTGGTAAAGTCCATGACTGTGAACACTTTTGACGCTTTGATCTGTGTCAGCCCTTGATCGATATAGGGAAGTGACCATCTTGACATGTTGACCTGATTGTTTAACTCCCTTAGGTCTGCACATAGGGCCTCATTACACGGTAGGCGGTAAGGGTTTACCGGTACTGGTATTTTACCGGTATCGGTAAACCCTTACCACCTTACTACAAGGTCCCTTTGCGGGTTGGAGAATTTAACGCTTGCTTTTTGCAGGCATTACAAACCAACCCACAAAGGGACCAGGGAGCTAATTACGGTACCGCAATTTGCGGTGCCGTAATAAGCACCTTCCCCATTCCCATTATGCCCTATGGGACAAAAATGGGAATGGGCAAGGGCAATGGGGGAAGGGGGAATTACCGCCCCACCAACCTTGGAATAGGGCAGTAATTCCCCTTTCCACCAAGGTGGTGCCGGTATTTGTAATGAGGCCCATAGTCTCCATCGGCCGTTGGGTTTCAGTATCCCCAGTACCGGCTTGTTAAAGGTGCTTTAGATTGGACAAATTAACCGACAAGATGCTAAATTCTTAATCTCCATGAGTGACTCCTTGGATGCAAGAATCAACTGGTATTATTTCACAAATACTGGATCCATCTCTGGGTCCATAGGTATGGCGGTTGAATGAATAGATGCACGTCCACAGCCATATGAGTCTAAAATATATCCTGGAAGTCCAGGAATACATGTTTCAGTTTTTGTCTTTGCTCCTCAGTTTCACAGGCAGGATAGCACAGGGGCAATGTGAGCGGAGGATAGCACAGGGGCAACATGCTGGTCTTGGAAGCAAGACTATGCAGAGAAACAGAGGTTTGAATCCCGGATCTGCGCTTACTAACCGAACTCAGGTATTAAACGTGTTATAAAAAAACAATGAAAAGAAAAAATGAACAATATTGATCCATTCCTCGACCATCTGCTTGAAACCTAGAAATACCTAAGGCTTAGCAATTTCAGCGGTATCCTCCAGTTGGGTGAAGAGATCTCTTTTTATGGTGTTAACCTGAACAGGAGGTTCCATGTATTCGAGGTAGTTGTTCTTCACTCTAAATACCACCACATCCGGCCTCATATCACAGGTCACCTCTTACACCCCATAAGGGCAGGAAGAGTACACCAAGAAATTCCCCCCAATACCGTTGAAAATCTTTTCAGGAGGAATGCCATCACTGGAGTCAAAACAGTTGTTTGGAATTGGTCCGATGATTTAATTACCTAACTCAATAGAATAATGTTGGGCATCAACTGCCATTCCAATAGAGGTGTTTGCACCCAAAGCTATACTTTGAGGTTTGCTGTTATCCACCAATATTCAACTTGTGTCAGGGTCTAGATCCACTAGAGGTGTGGGATGTAAATACAAACCTTGTTGTCGGAGATCAAAATGTAAATGTATATAGGCGTCTAGATGTTTGTGGTTGTGAGCTTGCTTAATTTTTAGGGGAATTGTAAATTGTCGCACCTGTTTTAGGATTTTTGCACTTGAACTTCAACAGAATAAGGCAGAAGTTGAGTTGACTGAAATGCTTTTTTTGGAGTTGTCAAAACCCATGGTGTTACCCCCCAGTCGTGACCATACTTTATCATTTATTAAATCTAAATTGACTGCAAATCGATTAAGAAGCTCACTACCTAAATTAAATGCAGACAAGACTTTTCTCACAACCCAACAATTGTATTCTATGCTTGTAATGCCAATGGACATTTTTAGCATAAACCTGCTAGTCAGGAAATGTCTGGAGTTTGGGATTTCCAGACCCACATCCCATTCATCAATCAATTTAAATGGTTTGATCTTTTTGGAGATTCCTGGATAATCTTTTGCTGATTATGCTTTTTTCATTATTCACGCATACTCTGGCGAGCACTGGCTCCTCCCACTCATTTATCTGAATGGGAAAAACAATTGTTCACCCCTTTTCTGAATGTCGGTTAGACTTTGAGCTGGTGCTTCATCAACCTTTTTCATGGCACTCTGTGGTTCTTTTGACTTTGGACCAGTATCAAATTTCAGGATGTTCCCTTCTAGTGTGGTATGTCACTTGACACTGACTGAGAGGACGGTTGAATTGGGAAGGGTTCCCATCATCAGTTTGTCCTCCCACAGAGTTGACAGTGATGCCTGGGGCCTGATTATTCTGGAAATGAAATTCCACTTTCTCGCAACATTGTTCTATTAAATCTCAGGTGCCGTTCAAACTCAAATAATGTGTACTCATTTTTAGTTTTGTAGGCCTTTTAGTCTGGGTCCACAGGACCTTGTTCACACAGTAGACCAGAGGTGATAACTTCCAAAGGATATGGTTTCCCAGTAAACAAGTTGTGCCCTCTGCAGTCTCAACTATCACCAGATGTTTTAACCAATGTCACCCAATTTCTATTTCCAGATCTGCAGTCCCTTCAATGGAAATATCTTTCCCATGACAATGGGTTGTCCTGGCAGAGGTCGAGGGGAATCTGGTGACTGAACCCACTTCCACAGTTTAGTAGGTCAAATGTCTTTTTGGACAAGATAGAAGCTTGGTATCCAATATCCACCATAGCTGATAATTCACACTGACCCTGTACTCCGACCAGGGCATCAAATCTGAAATTTTTCATCTCAAGGATCCAAAGAAAGTGTGAGTTATACGCCAGCTCGGCGGTCATTTTCGTAATGTTGAATTCTGTCATTGTGTGAACTGTGTTGATTTTCCAGATTGAAGATTTGGAACCTGTAGGAATACATTTACATCTGAAAATGTGCATAGTTGGGGCATCCTCTTTCTTTCCAGATTCCTTGCTGTCCCCCCTTACCTGAGGACAGTTCTGAGAACCTTTTTGTGGGGAGGATTCTTCCACAATTTCTTTATTTGCTCGCTCACATTTTTGGGGTCTAAGAGTTTCTTCATCTGGCTCAATCTCCATACTTGTCATTTTCAGGGTCTTTTGGGATCCAATTTTCTTTGGGAGGGATCCCCTCATTCCTGAAAGAGAAGATTTCCTTAACTAAGTTATCCAGGGATTCTTATCTTTCAAAGGGGATTATCTTGTTGTGTCCCTCCACAAAGTGGGTTCTTCTTTGACCACTTCTACTTACTCTTTGCTCTTTGCGTTCTAACTTCCCAGTGGTAGAAGATTCCCTTTTAGTCTGAGAGGTTTCCAGGGGTCCTGTTCTGGTGAGAAAGGAGCTTCCCCTAGGGCTTGGCATCTCCGTTCCAGTCGGGCCTCCTCCTCAGGGACTTGTTGCTTGTCAAAACTTTCCTTCAGTCATTTCCCCCTGGGGCATCAGAACCTGGGTGTTGGGGAATTCCAAGAATCACGGTTTGGTTAAGGGTTGGATTGAGCCCCCAGCATGCACCCCATTGGGAAACCATTTCTGGGTTGTAGGGAGGTCTCTGTTCATACCTTAGCTGCTCCATAGAAGGGTCACTATGCCCTCTTATAGGGTAATTTATGTATTGGAGATTTCCCCCATAATAATTAGTCCTGATCTTCCCTTCTCCCTGGTTCAAAGATCTACTGTCCTGGAACCAGGGAGAAAGAGGAGGATTCTTCTGCCAGTTATGATTTTGGGGTACCTGTTGAAAAAATTCGGGTTGGGAGGTGGATTGGTACTTCTCTCCTGCGTGAAGTTTGGAGGCACGTTTCCCGGTGAGGTACATACCTGGTTTGGGCCCTCCCCCTTTGTGCTGGGGGAGTGTACACATACCCCAGGATGGGGGTTGTACCCTTATACCAAGGGCTTACATAGTTGGCAGGGACAGAGAGCTTAATTTTTCTGGAATCTTGCCTGGCTTCCATTCGATTGGGACAGGTACGGGGGGTCCCATCTGCCTTCCGTTCTGTTTGTTGCCAGGAGGAGTATTTTTAGGCCCCCCAATCTCCAGGTCCAAAGGAGGGGTAGTTGTTATTTCTGCCACCTTCGCAGTGGCAGGTGTGGTAGATGGTTTCATGGTTATTATTTTCAGTGAGCTTCATATATCCTAATGGCTTTCTTTATTAACCCATGCCAGTGTTGCGCGCATGTAAATCACACAATAACTGGGTCATTATTTATTTCCCAAGTGCATGGAAATATGTGGCCACAAACTCCCTACTATTTGTGTTCACCCATGTGGAAGTCTGAGCAAATGAATGTTTCAATTCCTGTATAGACTCCCTGGACACCTTATCTTCCCCATATTGCAAGTTATAAGCAGCTTTGCGGGCCTCTTGTGGGTTCCTGTGGGTGGAGGCATGTTTCAAAATAGCCACCTTATTGGTGGAACATTCATAATGATGCTGGTCCTCCCTTGCTTGAATGAAACTGGATTATGCAGGGGAACATGTCCTTTTTGCAAACTCTATGCAATTGACATCATTATTTATCTCAAATGATGACATCATTTGCTCGCAAAGTTCTAAGTGCTCCCACACTGAATGCTTAGCATTCTTATGGTATGTGATTAGGAAGCTCTTTATGACTTTGATTTGCCTGATCAGGTCTTTAACAAAACCCTTTCTCTGTTTTGCTGTCTTTCTACACCTTTGCACTTGAGTCTATTCTCCTTCTGACTTAGAGATGCTAGATGAACTCCATTCCCTGTCTCCTAAGTGCTCACTAGCTCTATGATATTGGGAATACCTCCTAGAATCACGGGGTCGGGACTCCTCTTGCCTGTGCTGCCGTGGACTCTCAGGGTCATTTTCTCTGTCATCACTTTCAGGGACAGGGTAAAACACAATCTCCTCATCCCTCCTTCCAGGTATTCTGGGAAAATACACTGACCACAAAAGTGATGGGTGGAAGGTTTCGAATTAATCTAAACCACTGGCAATTGCTCTGGGCCAACCTTCCACACCACCGTTTTTTAGCCCGTCTGCGCCATTGCAAAAGGGGACCAGCCATGTGCAAATCAGTCAGCAGCTGCCGCCACCAAAGGTAGCAGCCCAGCCCGAACTGCTAGGCCAGGTCCCCTCTGCACAGAAAAACAAGCAACCCCAGACATGTTTCGGCCTTGTTGGACCTCCTCAGTGAGGTGAAGCCTGGTTCCCTGTGGTGCAGCGAGCAAGGGACCTACGTCTGGGCATACCCTCTCTCACAAGGAGAAACAAACTGACCACAAAAGTGATGGGTGGAAGGTTTTGAATTAATCTAAACCACTGGCAATTGCTCTGGGCCAACCTTCCACACCACCGTTTTTTAGCCCGTCTGCGCCATTGCAAAAGGGGACCAGCCATGTGCAAATCAGTCAGCAGCTGCCGCCACCGAAGGTTGCAGCCCAGCCCGAACTGCTAGGCCAGGTCCCCTCTGCACAGAAAAACAAGCAACCCCAGACATGTTTCGGCCTTGTTGGACCTCCTCAGTGAGGTGCAGCCTGGTTCCCTGTTGCGCAGCGAGCAAGGGACCCACGTCTGGGCATACCCTCTCTCACAAGGAGAAACAAACTGACCACAAAAGTGATGGGTGGAAGGTTTCGAATTAATCTAAACCACTGGCAATTGCTCTGGGCCAACCTTCCACACCACCGTTTTTTAGCCCGTCTGCGCCATTGCAAAAGGGGACCAGCCATGTGCAAATCAGTCAGCAGCTGCCGCCACCCAAGGTAGCAGCCCAGCCCGAACTGCTAGGCCAGGTCCCCTCTGCACAGAAAACCAAGCAACCCCAGACATGTTTTGGCCTTGTTGGACCTCCTCAGTGAGGTGCAGCCTGGTTCCCTGTGGCGCAGCAAGCAAGGGACCCACGTCTGGGCATACCCTCTCTCACAAGGAGAAACAAACTGACCACAAGCTACTCCTCACTGATGACGCCCAACAAGGCTGAAACGTGTCTGGGGATGCTTGTGGTCTCGTGCAGAAGGCATGTGACCTAGCAGTTCGGGCTGGACTGCCCCTTTTGGGGTAGGACCAAGCCTGATTTGCATATGGTTTTTCCCCTTCTGTAATGGCTTGGCAGGCTGAAAAACGATGGTCTGGAGGGTTGCCCAGAGCTTTGCCCGTGGTTATGATTAATTCAATACCTTCCAGCCATCACCTTTCTGTTTTGCTGCATTCTGGGAAAATACCCCATTCCTCTGAATGTATGGAGGTTTATAATATGCCCTTCCTAGGCTGAGACTCTGTATTTTCGCTTCCAGCACAGTGGGCTAAGTGCTCTACTTGCAATCTCATTTTCTATAAATCTAACTCCCTGATTTGCTCATTACAGGAGCTTTCAGGGCCAGATGTACTCACAGTATTATTTTTACTCCCCCAGGACACACTGGTCTGGTCACCTTCCCATTTGTTTGGTTGGGGTGAAATTCATCAGTGTCTGATAAGCACTGGCCTTCTGGATCAGTTTGGCTAGGACTAGGTAAGTCCAGATGCCTCATGTCTCCCTGTTCTCTATAAGCGGTAGGCATGAGGTCAGTTCCAGTATGTACATGGGAGGTTGTGGATGACCAGCATGAGGTCCCTGATGGGAGGGGCATCTCTCCTTGATCAGAGGGCACTTTCCCATACCATGACTAGTCAGGGTGACTCAATGCCTTTTTATATTTCTCTATTTCATTGGTTAAACTCTCACACGTTCTTCTCTCTGTCCTTATTTCCTGTTTGTATTCAGAGACCTGAATGTTTTACTCTGGCCAAGGCCTTGCAGCTTCGAGCACCCTGCTCTGAGCCACCAATGGATCCTTGATGTTCTGTACTTTATCTTGAAGTACTTAATATTCTCTCTGAGAGCCTTGCATTTTGCATGCATAGTCAAGGCTTTTTACTTTCAAGATAACGTGTTATTTCTCTTGAGTATCTCTACAATGTGCTACTAGTGATAGGTCAGCTACTGCTTCCATCAAATGCTCCATAAGCTCTTTATGATCTTCCATAATTCTGGTCAGTTCCCGAGAACCTGATTGACCCTTTCCTGCATCCATGTATTCATTATTTTGTTGTGTAATAGGACACTGTTATGATGATTCAAGAGGTATTTTTCCTTAATCAATTGCATTTTCTGTTGTGTACTTACATATTGGTGCATCTGATAAAAGCCAACCCCTTTTAATATGAACTGACTTGTTTTACTTTTTAATGCATTTATGGTCTGTTTAATGGTAACAATCTGATCCAACAATGCCCTACTGTAAATAGTTTGATCATTCACCTTATGATGAAGTGTGCTCAGATTTTCCACACAATCATTATGTGTGTCTTGCCATGGAACACACTCTATTTCTCACTCATCACTGGCCTGTAGGTGGGTTTCTAGCTCATTTCTGAGTTGCTCAATGAGATTCTGGGCCTGTTCCAAGTCTCCAGTCTGATTAAGCGTAAGGAACTCCTCTTTATTTTGCAATCACTCTTAATCTGATTGCAGATAGAAATATAAATGAGCATAAGTTGGGCAATCTGAATCTGTTCCTCCTGAATGTTTTGGGTCATGTAGAATTCTGTTGACGCTTGAAATAAAATACCATTATTCTGCCAAATGTCAGTGCTTACTGATGTAATTCCTTGTAACATTCTAGTTTCCCAGGTCCCATCTTCATACTCTCGCCACTCACCACAAATAAATAACTTAGCTAGAAGGTGTTTCCTGGACTCATTAATTTCAATAGTGCTCATTTTCAAAACAACTTTTTGCTACCCTTCTATACTCTATCTGCACTGGGGCAAAATCTCACCCTATTCCTGCTAGATTTTCACAGTCAATGCCATATCAAATGTCAACTCAAATCCGATTACTATTCCATTATGGTGCACATTCACATTTCTATATACACTTCCCTGATATGGAGTCAAGCCACAGTGGTACAATTGCATGAACAACCTCAATCCACCTTAATGCGCTTACACCAGAATGAATAGCCTGTCAACGGCACCTTTCATGAGTCAAAAACAGCAAGCTAGATCCTGCCACACGAGCCCCCACTTGTAACTATATAGAGACTACCCTTAGGTGACTCTGTATGAGTCATAGACAGAGCTAGCCTGAACAAAATAAATGATATCTTGTGGGGTTCTTTGACTGAGCAGGGTCAAACTCCCCATGTAAAGGTAGTCTCCAAATATATCTTTACATAGCATTTGCCTACCTGTGCCACCCTCCTATTGCACTACAGAATGTCTTCTCATTATGCGGCCTCTCTCAGTCCTCTTCCTGCTCCCACCTGTGAGGCTAAAAACCTTGGCGTCATCTTCGACTCCATACTTTCCTTCTCCCCTCACATCCCCAACGTCTCTAAGAAGTCACACTACCAGCTCCGCCTCCTCAGAGGTATTCTTCCTTTCCTCTCCTTCCCCCAGAAGCTCACTATCTCCAGAGCTCTGGTTCTCTCTAGGCTGAACTACTGAAACAGCATATTCTAAATCTCCCTGCCTCTGCTCTCTGTCCCCTGCAACTCATCCAAAACAGGACTGTGAGAGTTGTCCTTGGCCTCAAGCCCAGGGATCGTATCTCTCCAGGACTGAAATCCCTTCACTGGCTCCCAGTGGCGGCAAGGATTAAGTTCAAAACCCTCTGCATTATCCAAAAGGCCTTCTGGGGACTGGGGCCTCAGTACCTTCAACTCTCTCTTTCTAAATATCTTCCTTCTCGAGCTCTTCACTCATCCACCTCCAACTCCCTCAGGGTCAGTCGCTTCTCCAAGCAATAAGTTGGTGGTAGATCTCTTTCTTCTGCTGAGGCCTCCTTCTGGAATATCCTCCCTGCCTCCTTGAAACTTAAGGAGAACCATCTCTGGTTCCAGAAGCACCTCAGGACCTTCCTATTTGCTTCTGCTTTCTATCCTGCTCTCCCCTGCTGATCTCCTGGCTGAAACGGTAATGGCTACCTGGCTACCCGCGGATCTCGGGCCCAGGTCCCCTCCCCGCCAGTTGCACACCTGTACTGCCCCCAGGCAACCCTTGCATTCAGCGTCTGTTTCTGTATCCTTACAGCCCCTTACCAGCACTTGATACCTGATGACTGCACTTACCCTTGCACTTGCCACCTGCTGGCCGTACTTTATTGTCCTATTTATTTACTGTTATCTTATGTACTGCACTTCCTCATCACCCTCCCCCCTGCATTTCCCCCCCTCCCCTGCACTTGAGCGATCTCAATGTCACCTGGCCTAGTAGGACTTTTGTCTCTGTCTTCCCTCTGTTCCCCCTCCCTGGCCTCGTTGCACCATGAAAAACTTGTGTATAGGCGCATTACAAATGCCAAATGTTTCACCTGAAAAGACAACTCACCTACTGGGAGGGACTTCCAGATGTCATCTACATGAGCTTGATTAAACAATATCACCTCAAGCCATTGACATTTGCAATGTACCCCACTCATTTGTCTTGGAAAAACCAAAGCGCAACACAGCCGATATTTAAATCATCTATTCATACTTCCTTTTTGGTAGTGTCATTTATTTAGCCCAGATTGCTAGTTATACTAGGTCTCACTTTCCTCTATCATCTCTATGTGTGTTCATGACTCACAGAATCACATTTCCAACCTTCCCTAGTGTCTGTCCTGTGAATTAGTAGTGGCCAGAGGACAACATATTGTTGCTTCCCATGACATTCAGACCTCTATTTGTATCGGAGATGGGTCATACTAGCTCCTAGAACATTCAAAATGGTGCATATATGCCAATATTATCAATTCCAATCAGGAGACACTAGTCCAGTCCTGGTTTTAACTTTGCATTCAGGTCGTTGATTTCCCCCATTATAAACCCACGCCTACCGAACGCAAAGTTAAAACTAGGACTGGGCTAGTGTCTCCGGAATGGAATAGATAATGTTGGCATATGTGATATTGGTAGCCTCTAGTGCTAGTAACATCAACAGTGGCAACATCTTTGGCTTTGCAGGCCCACAAATCACAATCCATATCTGAACCGTTCTTACCAGCTATGTGGACATATACACAGCCAGTGCCCTACCTCTGCAGATTTCGACCATCCAATATCAGTATCAACTATTCACCATCTGCATTAAAATAACGACCAGCCAAACCTTCAGATCCAACATCTTAAAAGAGTATCTGGACAGCTGTACTGCTGATATGTGCACACCAACCACAAATACTGCCATTTTACTTCATACACCTGACACCTATTTATAGCATAACTGGTGTAGTTGTAGGGTGCACGCTTAACCCCTGAGGCGTATCTTGGTGCTATTGATAAATAATAGATGCTTATTGTTACCAACCTCAATGGTACTAATTCTTCAACCTCAGAAAGGTAAAGGGCAAAGTGGGCCTTCAGGGATTCCAACCCGTGACTACGAGGTCAATCACAGGCTCATTTAGTGGATGCAGTATTCCATTGAGCCACAGATCTAGCTGGGATTAGACCTTTAATAACTCCATATGTCTTTCTCAAGTCTTTCCAGGAGCCTCTAATTCTCTCAAATCATTCTGAGAGCCTCTTTTCGATCAACACATCTGAACATGACAAACACCTATTTCTCAGCATTAACATAAGACAGGTTCCATTCATTGCAATTGAGACTTAAGACTTTGATGAAAGTCAAAAGAAAAAACGTCAATGCTCACACATATTCTGTCTACGCCAGCCTATCTCACTGTCCTAAAAATCAACAATTATACTTCAACTACAAAAAGTGACAATCCGGCCGATATTTCTGCCAGTTACAACTCTCAGTTCTTGTTGGCTTTAGTCCTGTGATTGATTATTAACAGTATCACTTGTTCTAGATCCTCCCGTGTTACGCAATGTCTCTAGTCAGTACCCTACACTCTGTAGTGGCGGCCATTTACCACAGTCAGGAACCATAAACAAATAAATCCCCCTGGCGTCACAAATGAAGTCCAGAAAGTCAGGGGAAATACACCCTGTGAATAAGCCTAGACCAGGCAAAAAGGAAGATGTTAAATGACATATTTACAGCAGGATATTGGTGTCGCCAACGTAATTCATGGATTAGAGGAAGCATGCCCCAAATATGTCCCCTTCATACGCACCTCCCAGATAGGAATGAAGGTTGCTTGTACCGTGTTAGCAAATGGTTGAATTGAGTGCTGATCCAAAATAAAACAATAAGTCAATACCTTCATTAGGCTAACCAAGTCATTTAATGTCTTATTTGCAAGAATGTGTGGTTTTTCACCACTTCCTCAGACAGGGATGGAATGAAGCCTTTGAAAAACATAATAGTATAGCAGTTTAATTATCCCCTGCTGGAAATCCCTTTTCCTTATCTGTGCCTCACTGCAGAATTCACCTCTGCTGGCAATACTCTGCTGATTCCCCTCCAAAGAAGCACTGTGCTGTGGGGTCCCCGTCTCTGGAGGTCGCCCTGAAGCCATCTGCTAGAAGGACAAGGTGACACCTGTGTACTAACACCACAACACAGGCTAGTCTCTTCCCTCTGTGCTCTAACTTTTCTAACTGCCACTGATAGAACCTTATATCACCTGACTCTCAACATTCCAACTATGACCAATTGATGACCTCGCTCTGCATGTCTAGTGCCCACTTCACACTGCTTATGGAGGATGATATGTGAACAATAGACAACGGGCCTCACTACGAGTTTGGAGGTAATCATGCCCTCAATAAGGGCATGGCTACCCGCAAACCCGGGTCTGGGTCTGGGTCCCGCAAAAGGGGACTTATCAGGCCATTCCGACCTTGGAGGGCCCGGCAAATCCCTTCGCGGGACCCAGACCCGGTACGTCCCCATTCCTATTGAGTTCCTGCGGGCTCAATGGGAATGGGGAGGATGGTAACAATGGCCCCGTTAATAACGGGGCCGTTACTGCCATCCGGTACTGCTCTCGGATGCCGCTCTGCACGCCTAGTCTGACCAGGTGTTCCAGAGCAGCATGCACGAGCATACTCGGAATGTTGCAACGAGGTAACAACGGCGCTGGTAGCACTACTGGCGCCGTTGTTGCCTTACCGCAACACTCCTTCTGAAGCCCAATGTCTATTATTCTATTATCCTCCAGGTCAGGGCATGTTGAGATGGTGCATCCATGATATGTTCTGTGTTCCCCACAATGGGGCCAGGTTGCAGGAAAACCAGGCTCACTACCTAAATCACAAACAGGGTGGGGCAGTCTGTAGTCACTCAAAGGTTGTGGAATAAGAAAAGACTGCATATGAGCAATTCAAATGATTATTCCACAGCTGCAGGTGAAGTCTGATGAGAACCTTAACATGGCTCTGGAGTGTTCCTGAAAGATCTTGTGGTGGGGCAGCACTAGTTATTTCACACATCCAGCAAATGCCTCCCCAAGCCTATCAAGCATATCTAGAAGTGGAGTCCCCTGACTGTGGCTCAAGTAAATGAGTCATGGAAAGCTAGACATCTCCAGGCATCTGATGGAGCAAGTAGACATTGATACATAAAAAGGAATAAGACAGTGTCTCTTATTGCACAAAGAACATCATGTGGAGGGACTTTCCGTTTGCTAGGTTAATAGGAGAGCTAATAAACAATTAACGTTGCTACAAAGGACTGTTACCTTTGGATCTCCAGATGTTTTGGACTACTTTCTCCATCAGTCTGCACAGTCAATGGTGCAGGATCCTGGGTGTCGTTGTCCAAAATATCTGGAGAGCCACATATTTGAGACCCAGACACATAGGAACAATGTCCATTCACAATTCAGAATGGGGAATATCCACAGTAAAGGCATTTCTGGAGGAGATGTTATATTTACTAAGTAAAAGATTATTTACTTTTTTTTTTTTACTTAACCCAAAATGTAGTTTCTTGGAGAAACATTGTTTAAAGTCCAACTATTTAAAACCTCTTCAGATGATGTCAAGTCTTATTTTGAGTTCAGATTCCAAGAGTGCTTATTTTGTGAGCATTGATAATGCTGCTTTATTTTAGGCAAGAACTGTTGTACACACTCACAAAACATCCTCAACACGTTGCTACTGCTACTCAAAAGAGTGACCTGTTTCTCTGGTATCTATCTACAAGAGAAAGCCACAGACAGCAACACAAGTTGACAGACTCGCTGATTCAAATCCCCAGATGTTTTAGCATATATTTCACTTAAGCATTGCTCTCTATATTGACTGTGAACAAATACTGAATTCCAGATCCTGGCCCTGACATTGTCAACATTGGACATCCATGAGCATTTATTTGCTGTCCTTGGCATCATCATCACAAGCAACATTCCAGAACCTGATACCATCTGGGGTGTTCTCTTCAGCAGACAGCTTCAGTCTCTTTGGGGCAACCATTGCATTACTTTATGTCAGAGCTTGATCCAGTCAATGGGAATGCTGTATGAGACCTTCTAGATGTACTGGGCCCCTTCGCACATGATCCTTCACCATTCACTCTGTTGGGTAGGGGTAATGGAATTGTAAGTTCAACACATCGGGGGAGCCAAATCCATTATATTTCTAGCCTTACTCTTTATAAACAAAGGCTGCATTAAGAATTTGCCTTTGTGGAATCAACGTGCCGAAGAGCGTAACCACCACCCCACCAGCAAAAATGCCAGCATTACCGGCAAAGGCCCCAATGGAGTCCTACTGGACTCTATGGAATGGGGAATATCTACCTTTACTTGCACTTGTAATCTGCTTGTAAATCCGGCAGACCAAGTGTCAGTAACAGTAATTCTGTTTGGTTGTATGCCGCTGGATTTACCATTGGGATACCACCAAACTTGTAATGAGGCCCAAAGTGTGGACACCTGGGATGAGCAGTTTGACATAACTGGTGAGAAGGGTTCTTGAGGTTATTCCCATATCAGTATTGTTGTATGTATGTGCTTGTGTAACATACAAAACAACAGTTAACACAATCATAAGGGTACATTCACATTTAAGAGATATACCTCCTTTGCCTTTTGTGGTAACAATGGCTGAGGGAAGGCTATACTCTCAGAGGGGGATGAATTATAATTGTTCTTTTATAATGCGATTAACACCAGAATGTGGTTTCTAAGGGTGGGATTGGGATTAGAAATGGTGTTACGCTGCATTGTCTTGCTTTCAAGACACACACGTTGCCACTGAGCTGTCCTTCCTCCCCAATAAAATCTGGCATCAGTGGACAGCTACTGAAGGTGAAACAGTAGCAACTGAAACAGAAAATAACAACAGTCAAAAATAAGGGAATGTCCAATCAAGGTGCTATAAACACATATATACTTTTAGCAAACCATATGCAATAATAACTAATCTGGAAACACTACAAAAAACAAACCCTTTAAAAAGTACACAGAAGCTATGCTTTCTAACAAGGAATAAAGTTCCAGTCTCTACTGTCCAGAAATGGACCAAGGGGGCAGTTTCTGGCAATAATACATTTGGTGTGTCTTGCTGGTTCTACAATGGCAACCAGATATGCTGGCAGCTTGATCCGAGCTCAAATGAAGCAGTCAGAGAAGTCCAGGTGGCAAACAGATGTCGAGTTGGGGTTCTATTAGGAGTTTGGTGCAGATCGTGGAGGTCACCTGGTTTTGTTCGACAGTCAATGTTCAATGGCAGATGGGCTGATGTCAGGATGCATAGGGCGAGTCATTTCAATGCTGTTCTTGAAGGTCACTGTTTGAGAAGAACCTCAGGGTCAGTTTGACCATCGTTGAGATTGGCATTGAAAAGGCTGACAGTTTGAATGGTGGTTCGAGGGTTGCAGGTGCAGCAATTCTTATTTGTTTGAGACGTGGCAACAATATGCTTTAGTTGGCACTGTGCAGCAGTGAACTAATTAGAACTAGTTAGAACATGTGAGACAGCAGTTTCAGGGTCAACGATTGCCAAAGACAGCTCCTGGAGGTTGTTGTTGGTTTCAATAAGGTTGAACAGGCTTGAATTGTGGTTCATAGCAGTTTAAAAAATAATTTTCAGGAAGCCTGGCTATCTTGGCTCTTAGGTGCTCTGAGTACAACTCTAGGATCTCAGGGGCAATAGTAGTCCTTGTTCTCTGACTCTCAACCATGGGGGCAGCTGTGTCAGTACTCTTGCACAGAATGCGTAGGCAATCCAAATAACAGTGAGTTGACAATGAGAGGAGAAGAAGCAGTCTATGTTGCTTCCGGCTATCCCAATAGGGACCTCCTCAGAGAGTGCAACCTTTCTTATGAAGCACTGCTCTGTCAGTTAAATTATACAGACAGGGCTGTGGTTCAGATGAAAGAGCAATACATACACTAGGTATAAGCCAGGCTGCAAGAAAATGGGAACATGTTTTTAGTATCTTAGTACAGATGACTTAAAATCAACTAGTTTCGAGATGACACCAACCTGAATAGCTCTAGACGTTGACTCAAAGAGGAGAAAAGAAATCCAGCTGGTGGCAAAAAAACTCAGAGCTTGGTGACCAGTGATTCCTGATGGATGTGAGTCAAAGTAGCAAGGGTAAGGACTAGAGGCAGCAGGAAGGGAAATGAGTGATATTGCGAGGGACCTACCTCCCAGGCAGAACAAGGACGCACTAACGGCAAATGGAGTGCCCACTAGTAATGCTGCATAGTGCCCAGAGTTCTGTGTACAACGTTGGCAAGGATATTGGCTATCCTCCACAATCCCACGTAGCCCACACCAAGTACCAATAGCCAAAAACAGTGCAAGGAAATCCAAAAGGCAATCCTTTAAACAGAAGAAATGTTTGTTCAAACAAGCCAGAACTGAAGTTCTAAAGAACATAGTCCAAAGAGGCATCAGGTAAGCAGAATCAAGGGTCTACAAATGGTGATCAGAAAAATACAACAAAAAGGATCGGAGCACAAGGGGGACTTACTTTAATCAGAAGCATCAGTGCCCTGGAGGTTTGTTTCTTCATACTTCTGTGATGTTAACAGTACGTTCTGACTTACTGCCGTGCGTGCGAGTAGTCATAGCAACAGGGGTCATCTTCCAGGGCCGACGCACAATGCTCGACGTGAGCTCATGGCGTCGGTGGAGGTGCCATGTCAACAACCAGGAGCGCAGCCTGGAAAGCATTGGAAAGCACTGCTTGCAGAGGGAGCAGTGAATCCGCCCATGACCCATGACAGGCTGGCACACGCCTGAATGAGTTCTTCAGCATGGTGAGGTCCTGGGTACCAGTCTGGCTGGCAGAGAGGCAGGTCTTACTCCAGCAGCACATTTTTCTTATTGTGCCCTGGGGATAGTTAGGGAACAGAGCTTTACTCTGCCTTGAATGAACTGTCTTAACGTTGCAACTGAAGGACTCTGAAAGTACTGCTCTACTAACAGGGTCCAATGAAATTCTTCTTCAAGGCTGAAGTGCAGAGATGAATCAGAGGAGTGTGAGACCCCTTTTTTAAAAGCAAACACCCTCAGGTGGTTGTACCAAAGCAAGCCTACTTTATGTGTCCAATCCAGGTCTTTTGAACAAGTGGACTTTGACTTCTGATATCATACCCAAAGAGCTTCATGTTAAATGAAGGGAACAGGAATGAGGCGAGATTCAGAGAGAAAACAAGATGGTGGAATCTTCATCTATCTGGTCTGAGCTCCCCCTGACTACACTTACTCTGCAGTTTCTTTGTCAATAACATGAAAGACCATTTTGGTATGCAGCACCCTGGCGGGAGTCTAGTCATTTTGTGACGTGTGTGTCCTATGATTAATGTTACCAAGACCAACTCACGTTGGACTGCTGGCTCATTGTAGAAAGGTGATATCCAACCTCACAAAGATCAAAAGGAGAGGCATAACCATCCAGTCTACTGTTCTGTCACTTGGCAGGGCTAGTCTGTCTGACCAGAATACACATAACCCTCCCAAGACTGAGCTTGGCTCAGAATGCTGGCACGTGTAAGAGATCAGATTGATGTTGCTTGGGTAATTATGAGATAATCTAGACACCATGGGCCTCATTACGACCTTGGCGGATTTCGCGGTGCTAAATGCACCGCGGAGCACGGCGGAAAGCCGTCGATAGCGCCATGGGGGTTGGCGGATTTACCACCCCATGCCGACCTTGGCGGAGCGGTAAATCCCCAATCCCCATTCTGCCCTTCCCCATTCCCATTCCTGCCCCATAGGGTATAATGGGAGTGGGGAAGGAGTTAATTACGCCACCGTATAATACGGTGGCGTAATTAACAACGAGGTTCATTACCGCCATGGATTTTTCCGGCTGCTAAAAGCAGCCGGAAAAGTCTCCATGGCGGTAATAAATCTCGTAGTACGGCGGACGGGTCCGCCGCGAATACCGCTGGCGTAAACCCACTCCGCCAGGGTCGTAATGAGGCCCCATAACTTAAACTCTGGTATGGCTTACGTTTAAAGTTTATAACTGCCAACAAAATAGTAACTCTCATAGTTATGGGGTTTTGGGAATAGGGGTGCATGACTAAAATGAACGTTCTGCACTACAGAGACTCAGCTGTCACTGCAGCTTGCAAGAGGGCACCTGTAACCCATGAATATGGTCTATGCCACTAGTTAACAGTGTCAAGAATCAGATGGGATTCTCCCCAAAACCTGGCCTGGCACTCTCCTGATGTGGCCAGGGAAAGACAGTTGCTTTCTGATCATGACCCTGGGGGTGGTGTATTGTGGAAGGCTCATGTGGGGGACAAAACAGGAAGATGAGGATGAACCCCTTTTTAACTTTCCCCATAATCCTGTCCTTTTGATGGCATTTTGCCAAACGAAGGGAATTAAATCTACCCTTACAAGCATGCCAAACTGATCCAGACAATTGATGATCTGGTGACCTCCAATGAGATGACCATCATTTGGAAGAAGATAAGACGTAATTCCAAAATAGAGGAGCCAGATAAGACTGGGAATGATCTGGCCGACCAGGTGGATAAAACCAGAGCTCTCAGGGGGATTTCATAGAAACAGAATCCCTGCTGGGTGAAATCCAAGTTGCCACTGTCACAAGGTCACAAACTCTTGCTAACAGCAAACTCTTAACAGCCCAGTGGAGTAAAGATACCCCAGATGCAGATTCGATCACTACACTGAAAGAGGACCCGATCATTGTGAAATGTTATTGACACATTGAAGGCCCCGTAAGCTTTCCGATAACAGAGCCACATTATACCGGTAAAGGGGATCTGCAGGTGTTGATGACGTTTTCCAAAATGTTCTGGATCCAAGATGGTATTTTGGTAAGGAGAACCCTATCAGGCTGTGAGCAGTGGGTGGTACCTACCTCCTTCCGAACCTGATGTTGAACCACACCCATGACGCAGCCACTGCCGGTCATAGGGGGTTTCACACAACATAGGGAAATCTTATGCAAGGTTGCCTACTGGCCACACATGGGCCAGGGCCTCGACACTTACCTAAAGGGGTGTCTTGTGTGTGCTCAATTTCAACCCAGTTCACTCACACACAGAGCTACTCTACAAAAAGGGGAATGACACTGCCTTGGTCAGATTTTAAAGTCGATTTCATCGAGCCAGTGATTCACTCCTCTTAATGAAACAAGTACATTTTTACTATGACATGCTTGTTCACAAAGAGAGTAGAATTTCTTCCAGCCCCACATTGAAAGGCAGAGTCAGCTGCTCCACAAATGATCAACCACATTTTCTCTCATGTCAGGCTCCTGCAAAGGATTGAGTTGGACCGAGGATGTCATTTTACCAGTGAGATGATGGTGAAGATGTAGACGATTCTAGCAGTAAAAGGAAAACTCCACATTGCCTACTGACAGACCTCAAGCGGGGAGGTTGGGGAGGTAGAGAGATACAGCAAAACAATTGTGAGCACCTTAAAGAAGTTCATGGCAGACTCTAGGTCCTAATTGGGACATCTGATTACCACTTGTCCTGAAGGCTATTCGGTTTACACCATCTTCTGCAACAAAGATGTCTCCATTTGAGTTCATGGCCGGATGGAAAATGGTGTTACCTCAGTATCTGCTCTACCAAATTCAAGAGTAGACACGGATAAATGCGTCCACTACTCATGAGTACATTGAAAATGTAAGGAAGCACCTCCAGCATGCTTTTGCATATAATCAGTGCAATTTAGAAAAGTCGTCTGAAGGAATGATGACCTATTATGTTCTAAAGACCACCAACAAAGAATATAAAGTAGGGGACAAGCTTTACTTTCACAATTTTCAAAGGAATCAGGCCAAGGAGTGGACATTTCTTCCATCGTGGTGTGGTGCCTTTGAAATTGTAGATAAAATATGACCTGTTGCCTACAAGATGTGCATCCCAAAAGGAGAACAGACAGAAGAAAAATGTGTCCACATCAATCGGTGGAAAGTCTGTCATCCCAGACAGACTTTACGAATGATTTAGGAGCCAAATGAAAGTCGAGCAGAGGAACCCTCTGAAGCATGAAAAGGAAGGATGAACAATCAAATGGAAACTAAGACAAATATATATATAGTATGTAGTTATGGTTAAGTTGCTGTTTCCATAGGAAGAGCACTTTTTGGGTGGCTTATAACTTCGCTCTCCCGGGACGGATCCTCACCAAACTTTGCAAAAAAAAGTATTTGGGTCACTCTAAATTTTTTTGCAAAGTTTGTTGAGGATTTGTCCAGGGGGGGCAAAGTTATAGGGGGGGTCCCAAAACTTTTTTTTTCCCCATAGACTGAATGGGAAAAATATTTTGCTCGCGCCTACAGCCCAAACCGCTGGACGGATTTCCACCAAATTTGGACCAGGAGCAGCGGCTTGGTCCCGAAAGCGTGCTTTTGCAAATTTGGTGAAAATCCGTCCAGTAGTTTTTTTTTAAATGACCAAAACGTAGGTTAAAAAAAATGTGTGATATCTGTGTTCGGTTCGCGGACACACTTCCCTGTTCGCTCCGCGGACAGTGTCCTGATTGGCCAATCGTCTTGCGTGATCTTCGGGGACATGCAACGTGTTCGATGATTGGACGGCGTGGAGCGTGAAGTGCGTCAGATTTTTCGGTAGCGCCCGCCATCTTGGATTCGCGGACGTTCGCGGACGTCCGCGGACAGCGCGGTGAAACTTTGTTCAAAATGTGTATTTAGTAGAGTGTGTTGGTGTGTAGGAGTGTTTGGGGAGGGTGGGAGTGTATGAGATAGGATGAAAGTTGTGTTTTTTATGTGTTAGACGTTCTTTTGTGTTCGATTTGTTTACGGACATCACGGGTGTTCTAAAATGTTCTAAATAAACTGACTGGGGGGTGTTCTAAGGACTCAATATGTGTCCGTTTTGTTCGCAAGCAAAGTGAAACTGTTGTAAGAACACTCGCGGTGTCCGGGGAGTGTTCGTAGGGGGTGTCCTGAGGACGCTGTCCGTATTGTTCTCTGTCAAGTTGAATGTGTTCTAAGAACAACCGCGGTGTCCTGAAATGTTCGCAAATAAACAAAATGGGGGTGTTCTGAAGACGTTTTTGAGAACACTCCCGATGTCCTGAAATTTTCGTAGGGGGTGTCCTGAGGACGCTGTCCGTATTGTTCTCTGTCAAGTTGAATGTGTTCTAAGAACACCCACGGTGTCCTGAAATGTTCGCAAATAAACAAAATGGGGGTGTTTTGAAGACGCTTCTAAGAACACTCGCGGTGTCCGGGGAGTGTTCGTAGGGGGTGTCCTGAGGACGTTGTCCGTATTGTTCTCTGTCAAGTTGAATGTGTCCTAAGAACACTCGCGGTGTCCTGAAATGTTTGCAAATAAACAAGATGGTGGTGTTCTGAAGACGCTTCTAAGAACACTCGCGTGTCCGGGGAGTGTTCGTAGGGTGTCCTGAGGACATTGTCCGTATTGTTCTCTGTCAAGTTGAATGTGTCCTAAGAACACTCGCGGTGTCCTGAAATGTTCGCAAATAAACAAGATGGTGGTGTTCTGAAGAAGCTTCTAAGAACACTCCCGGTGTCCTGGAATGTTCGTAGAGGGTGTCCTGAGGACGCTGTCCGTATTGTTCTCTGTCAAGTTGAATGTGTCCTAAGAACACTCGCGGTGTCCTGAAATGTTCGCAAATAAACAAGATGGTGGTGTTCTGAAGACGCTTCTAAGAACACTTGCGGTGTCCGGGGAGTGTTCGTAGGGGGTGTCCTGAGGACGCTGTCCATATTGTTCTCTGTTAAGTTGAATGTGTTCTAGGAACACCCGCGGTGTCCTGAAATGATCGCAAATAAACAAAATGGGGGTGTTCTGAAGACGTTTTTGAGAACACTCTCGGTGTCCTGGAATGTTCGTAGGCGGTGTTCTTAGGACGCTGTCCGTATTGTTCGTTGTTAAGTTGAAAGTGTTCTAAGAACTATCGCGTTGTTCTGAAATGTTCGTAGGGGGTGTCCTGAAAACGGTGTCCGTATTGTTCGCTGGCAAGTTCAAAGTGTACTAAAAACACTCACATTGTTCGCAGACATTAAAAGTTTCCCATAGATCATAGTTGAAATGTTTGACTCTATGGATGTGATATGCTGCGGTGGTTGTTGCCAGGGCATAGAGTCTTGGGTGCATGGACATTTGGCCATGCACCCAAGACTGTATGCCCTGGCAACAACCACCACAGCATATCACATTCATATTTGCTTATAACTTTGGATGAAAAACAAATGTATGGTTCTCTGTCAAGTTGAATGTGTCCTAAGAACACCCGCAGTGTCCTGAAATGTTCGCAAATAAACAAAATGGGGGTGTTCTGAAGACGCTTCTAAGAACACTCGCGGTGTCCAGGGAATGTTCGTAGGGGGTGTCCTGAGGACGCTGTCCGTATTGTTCTCTGTCAAGTTGAATATGTCCTAAGAACACTCGCGGTGTCCTGAAATGTTCGCAAATAAACAAAATGGGGATGTTCTGAAGATGCTTCTAAGAACACTCGCGGTGTCCGGGGAGTGTTCGTAGGGGGTGTCCTGAGGACGCTGTCCGTATTGTTCTCTGTCAAGTTGAATGTGTCCTAAGAACACTCGCGGTGTCCTGAAATGTTCGCAAATAAACAAGATGGTGGTGTGCATAAGACGCTTCTAAGAACACTCCCGGTGTCCTGGAATGTTCGTAGGGGGTGTCCTGAGGACTCTGTCCGTATTGTTCTCTGTCAAGTTGAATGTGTTCTAAAAACACTCACATTGTTCGCGGACATTAAAAGTTTCCCATAGATCATAGTTGAAATGTTTGACTCTATGGATGTGATATGCTGTGGTGGTTGTTGCCAGGGCATAGAGTCTTGGG